>NW_028277098.1:25673750-25981875 GCF_059951505.1 Python bivittatus | reverse complement strand
CACATGACTCTGCACAGCTGCTCCTCATGAGTAAATTGCAGGAATCATCCTTTTGCGGTTTGCTTATGGGTCTAGTGGCTGGAAGTCAAGGGAGGAACTACCTTTGCTCACACCGAGCCTCACTTCTTAATCACTTTGGATTTGTTTCTTTTTTCTGCTGCCTTAAAAGGATTAAGACTCTTCGGAATGGCAAATTATACTGTATTCACTAGGTGAGTCCCCTCCTCCTTACAGAAAGAACTTTTAAATGTAATTTTTAAAAGGTTTTGAAAAATATTACTTCTTGAATTAAACAGCAAAACAGTGCTCAGAATAAGGACTTTTGAAAATTTAACAATGGATTATGGGCGCATATGGAGTTGGAATTATAATTTTAAATGGCCACAAAGAGCTTTGAATTAACTAGAAGAAATTTTCCCTTGGGAATATGGTGAGTGTTTTGGGTTCTCTTAAGATAAGGGGACTTTGAAGGATGGGCACTAGAGGGAGCTACAGGATAAAGAAAAATGGAGAAGAAATCTATTAATGCAAACTTGGGAGTATCAGTCTGCCAAATTTTTTGACAGAATTGATAAACTTCTTGACAAAATTGACAGAAGTTGTGCAATTAATTTATAGGACAAGAACAAGTTGCAATGGATGATTTTGAAATTACTTTGAAGGGGGACTTAAATGTAACAAGAACTGAGAAAGCTGTAGAGAAAGACATGGGCACACAAATGGAAACGATGGATGGCTTACTCTCAAAAGGAGATGTACAAATGTTGAACCAAGAACTTGACTTGGGTAATTTTTTTTTACTGGATATACAAAAGAGCTCTGTTAAGGTTTTGAAAGACTTTGTTAGAAATGACAAACGAAAGGACAAACGTTACTTCTTGGATATACAAAAGAAATCTGCTAAAGTTCTGAAAGATTTTTGGCTTGAAACAGAGATGAACAGAAAACTAACTCTGGGACTCTTTTTGAAGGAGTTAAAAGATATTTTTAAAAATTCAGGGAAGGAATACAAGCTTGGCTTATTGGACCAGGGCTAAAGGAGAAAAATAGTTACATCTGGTTGCCCTTACTGGACTTTCGTTCACAAAGAACAACTGACAAAACATGTGGATTTTGTTTTTTCTATTCAGTAGATGAAATATGGGGTGAAGAGAGATTATGTTGTATTTAGAGAAAGTGATAAGCTATTAAGATTGTCTTTACTTGCTGGGATGAAGGGGGAAGTTGTTTCTTTCTTTTTTCTTTCTTCTTTTCTATTTTTTTCCTTTTCACTCTTTTTTTCTTTTCCTTGTATTTTTTTCCTTGTATTTTTTGTAGCCTGTATTGGCTTTTATTCTTTTCATTTATAATTCTTAATAAAATTATTTAAAAAAATGTGTGGACTTCAACTCCCAGAATTCCTCAGCCAGCATGCTGGCTGAGGGATTCTGGGAGTTGAAGTCCACACATCATAAATTTTTTGAGATTGAGAAACACTGCTCTAGAGCAATGAAACAAGTGAGGTTTACTTCTGAAGACTGTGTAAAAGAATGTGAATAGATGAGTTACTATCAGTGAACTCATACTATCATTTCATCCTTATTTTATGGGACAGCTTGAAAAACTTTAAACTCTTATAAAGGGCAAGAGACACAAAGATTCTTACACACAACCGCTCAGATCCTTAAAGGCACTACCCATCCAGAATCTTCCAAATGATTACAGAGCTAACTCAATCCACCCAAAGTCTCCTGGGAGCACAATATATTTGGCAGTGGACATAAGGAACTGATCTCAGGGACTGCCCTGAGGGTAGGAATGGTTTGTCTCTAAGCGCATCAAGGAAGATGTTACTCCCCCCATCAGTATTGCCTGAATCTGGCATGCATGGGAAGGAAATTGGATAATGAAACAGGAAAAATCTGAAATAAATCTACTGATTTCCTGCTCGTGAATCTATGCAGCAAAGCACATGCTAAACAAAACCAAACAAAAGAAAATCTTTATCTTATACACAAGTTAGATTAGCAAAGGCATTCGACTGAACATAACTCAAGATACATTCATTCATTCATACATACATACATACATACATATATATATATATAATTGCAATGAGACAGAATGGGACTGATGTGTGTACAGCAAAACTGCAATGAGCAATAGATTGCATACTATTTAAAAGCCTAAAAATTAACTTTAACCAAATCCAGATTTTGAACTGAACAAGGGGCAATAAATTGCTTCTATCCTGAATTTCTTCCACACAAGCTAAGATACATGGGGCAAAAGTCATTCTTTCCAGAGTTAACAGCCACAAAAAGCATAGGCAGAACCTAAAATGTCAGTTGGCCTTTTTTTGCTCCTTTAACCCAATGCACCCCAGAAATATTAATAACGTCCTTCCCTCTTAAGCACATTGGTGGTTCACTCTCATATACACACTCAGGCCTTGACCTGGGGTAGGCGGACTGTGTGGAATCCTGAGGCAGAAGAGACCATATCTGGCTGCATGTGAGGGGGGATTTAGACTTCTTTTCTACAGTGAAACTGGGGAGAAAGATTCCAGGACTGAAACCCATTCCTTTATGCGCTGATTGGTTGGTGTTTATCTACAGTGAGCTATATGTGCTTCTTACTTAATGTGGGAAATATTATATTGTGATCCCAAACCCACATCCAGAATGGTATGGCCCATTTTGTCACTTCAAAGTCAAGTGCTGCATTTGTGACTGCTCTTTGTTCCCGCCAGCCAGGATCCAAATGGAAGCCGCAAGAGCGTCCAGGAGAGGGTAGGGTCAGGGTGTCCAAAAAGTCAAATGGCTGAGATGCATAAATTAAGGTCTGTACAAATTCTCTTTCTTCATAGAGTGGGAAAAGAGGGAATCTTGGAATGGGTAGCAAAACTCAATTCTCTATTGAGAAAACTCCTAAACTGTAGGATCATAGAGCTAGGAGTGACCTCAGAGGTCCTCTACTCCAACTCCATGTTCAGTGCCATTCTGGTACCACAACCTCAAGAATGTCTAACCAGTACAGTATAGGAAATTACTTCTGTCTCTGGAATTGTGGAGGTGGTTGAGAAAGGCTGATTGCACATACCTCTTACACTGTTCTTCAGGCTAACCTAATAATCTTATCGATCGCTTTCTTTGCCAGCACTTTCTTTCCCTCAGTTCCTAGATGTTTTGGCTACACCATTCACTTCCTTCTTATTTTCTTATATAGGACTACACATTAAAATATTTTATTTTATTATTTAAAAGGTTTATATGGCCACCTATCTTATACAATATAACCCTGGGTGGCTGACAGTTGCAACATAGAAAAATGAAACAAGAACTCCACAGAATTAAAACTATTATAGACAACTAAGGCTCCATAGCATTCCTACACCAAGTAGACATGTGCTGGGCTCAAATCCCATCCTGGCCCAGGAGTTTACAATCCTACTAGGCTGTTCCCCTAAGGTTTGGGGTCAGTGGCCTCTGGGCTAGAGCAAGGAAGGGCAGAATGATGAAAGCGGCCTTGTGCTGCAAGCTCCTCCCCTTTTTTATTTGCATCACTGTACACATGAACAAAATGGGCAGAGCTTGGGGCATGATGATATAATGTTCCATTCATCATTTTAGTCAAAGCCACAATATGCTACAAATCTTGCAAACATCTGCTTAGCCCTGGAAAGGAAGAGAGGGTGAGGAAGAAACTCAAAATAGCCCTGTCTAGATTCTCTTTAGCATAAGAGGGGTAGAAGGAAGCTTGTCAGGCTACAAGATTCTATTATTATACTCTACAGAAATAGAATTCCACTAGTCCTTGTGGTGTCTGTTTCTTGACCTGACCTGCCTCAAAGGGCTGACATCAACCTTGAAAATGTCATTACTTTCTATTCAGCAAGGCACTAAACCTTGCAAAGCTTTGATCACGGAGAGGGCATCAAAACCTGGGGCACCCCACTGTCTGCAGAACAACTCACCAGAAGATGTTACAACATCAATAGCAATTGCATATACAAATAACAAACCTGATCACTGGCAACCCAGCCAATATTTCTTCACTCTCATGGGAGTTTACTGGAGACGTTTAGAAGAGCCGCCGTACTCCTTGTGTAAAATTGTTCCCCCACCCTGATAGATGGGGAAGACGAATATGGAGCAGAATGCATTCTTGATCCTTGGTGCAGGAGGAGACATTTGGAATATCCGATTTACTGGAAAGGCTACCCTGAATCTAACAATCCCTAGGATGAAGAGGACTCAGTGCTTCCATCACAATAGGGTCTCTAGTACAGGTTGTCATGTAACAGGAAGGGAGGGGACACTTTCCAGCTCCATCTGACTATGTGGCAAGACTCATTAGTGACCTTAGGGAATTGCCAAATGGGGGTGAGGGAAGAGTAAGTCTGTAGTTGGTTCTCATAGCAAGTCTGATGAGGGAGGTGGTGTAGAGGAGTATGGAGCTAACTTTGAAGAGGAATACAAGAACAGTTAAGGTAAACATCAATGTAGCCCTAGGAAAAAAGACTCAAGATTACTCCACGTTGACTCTCTTTAGTATAAGAGGGGGTAGAAAGAAACTCTGTCAGGCTTTGGGGCTTCTGTCATTATACCCTATAGCAATAGAGTTCTAGTAGCCCTCATGATGTCTGTTTTCTGACTTGGCCTACCTTGAAGGGCTGATTGCATCTGGTATAAGGGCACCATGGCATCACAGCGGCTTTCCAGCTGCAGAGAGAACAAGGAGCCAGGAGGAACTTCTTGCAAACCAGAAACTGGAAATATTAGGATTTGTGTCATGTTCCAGCTGAACCAGAAATAACTAAATTGGCTCACCTGCCCTGTGATGACAACAGCATGGAAGAGCAGGAATCTGGCACTAATCTGGAAGCAGTGCCAACGTTCTATGGGAAAATATCTTTCGTTCTACACAGCGGTCATCTTCAGCCAGCCATGACTCACACCAGAAGGCTGCTCAGTGATTTTCTCGTGTCCACACGACACATACAGATGCAAATATCCATCTGTATGGCAGGGAATATCCCCATCTGGATGAGATCCAAACAATGAATTCTTAGCCACTTTGGAGTCCTTGGGGTTCTCTTAGCCACTTATCAATAATTCAGAACATTTTCTTGTGGCACAATTGTAGTTATAAGGAATCCATAAGAACATTCACTTCCCACAACACCAAAATATGTGGAAGTAAAAAGGATTCAGGCTTTTCATCCTTATCGCTACACTTTTTTAATGCTTTGAATATCAATAAGGGATTTTTTTTGCTTTTTTTTTAAAGCTTCAGAAATATTCGGTGAATCTGTAAGAGAAAAGTAGTCCTTTTCTGGAGTTATTAAGTCCTCTGATTTATAAGACTAATTAGTAGGATCTTTCATATGGAGATAATTATATGGTATCTTCTGCACAGTTCTGCTATTCAAGAATACGAGGTATTACAGAAATAAATATTCCATTAAAATGGCAAAATATAGATTTTTAAAACATTTTGAACAGGATCTCAGGATGAGAATAGTTGCTATTTTCTTAATAGTGCTAACCAAGGGACCAAATGCCATATAGCAAATGTAAAAAACATTACTGGATAAACTTGATTATTTTAAACCTAGTAGGATGAACAATTACATATAATTCTGGAAAATGATGAAATCTAGTTGTTACTGCTGGACTGAGTAATTATTTGGATCTGTTGTTTGGTTTTAAGGAAGTCAGGTTTCATGCTTAATATTTTATTTCTTATATTTTTCCTGTTCTATATTGTGATAACCTAGGATTATGAACAATGCATCCAAACTGAATTATTTTTATTCCATTATTAAAATGGTAACGTTTCCCTTGAGTCAAGCTTAATTCCTATGATTTCATGGATTCAGCTAGGTAATTTTATTGGCAACAATGCAGAAGTGGCTTGCCATTGCCTTTAAAAAAAAATAAACTTTTCAACAGCCCAGGATTCCCAGGTGGTCTCCCACCTAAGTACTAACCAGGTTCACCCCTGCTTAGTTTTTCTGAGATCAGCCAAAAGCAATTGAGTGCTGTCCCTTAGGCTAAGTTTGACAATGCAGTATAATCCAAGAAAGAGAAGTGGAGAGCAATTGCTTACCAGATTTCTTCAAGCAGAGACTCTTGGGGGTGTTGTAGCTGTGTATTTCCTGCACTGAAAGAAGTTTGAAAAGCCAAACCTGCAAAGCTGCTCCAACTCTGATTCTATTAGTTTTATGGATTTTGAAAATTATGAAAAAAGATGCTTAGTGAAACTTGCGGTAATAATTTCTGGTAACCCACTACTTTTGGACCAGCCTAAGACAAGGTTAGGTGAAGGCTTAGTGAAACTAACAATAAAAACTAGACAGAAGAACACTCAGTTGTATGCATTCCTTTGTTACAAATAGTCCATTAACTACATTCTTCTTTATTACTGTCCAAGAAGTTGGACAGGTTTTAAATTGGCTGCCCTGGTTTTAGTAACTGTACAATGCCAATAAAAATCTAGTTAATCAAAAAAGTGACCATTAAAAAATAACTAAGCTTTTTTTTTTTAACCAACTATCAGCCCTAGCAAGGAGGCAATGGCAAACCACTTCTGAAAAACCTTGCAAAGAAAACTGCAATTTGTCCAGGCAGCCTCCGAGACTCGTATATGATTGAATGGATTAAAAAAAAAAAAGCATTTGCTTAATGTTTCACAAAAATATTGTTTTATGGACCAGCAGAGTAAGCAACCAATTAAAAAGTTCCCAAAGTCACCTTATGTGCATTCCTCTTCTGTGAAATATGCAAATAATATTTATTTCTCCTTGTGTGGTTGTATAACCAATCTGAATTTTTGCTGCTGCTGTAGTCTAACCTAGTGTTTCTCAACCTTGGCATCTTTAAGATATGTGGACTTCAACTCCCAGAATTCCCCCAGCAAGCAAGCAATTCTGGAAGTTGAAGTCCACACATCTTAAAGTTGCCGAGGTTGAGAAACACTGTTCTTAAGGAAATGAGAATCACAACATCCTGAGAGCAGAAGCAGTGTGGGTCCTTCAAGGTGCTGAACTAGAAACCAGGAGACCATGAGTTCTAGTCCTCTCTTAAACATCAAAGCCAACTGGGTGACTTTGGGCAGTCACTCTCTCTCACCCCAATCCACCTCATAGGCTTGTTGTTGTAGATACCCTGGGCTGCTTCTACTGACTTTTTCCCCTGGGTTCCTGTGCTTGTATAGATTAGGTGTCAAAAAAGTAAATCCCATCCCGTAACACCATAAACATTGTTTGTGCACTCTTGCCATTCCTCAACAGATTTACAACATCTTCATTAGAGTTACAAGCAATAGGCTTCAGCGAGAATGAATCCAGTGATTTAACTGATTCCCATTAATTTGTGCGTATATATTTTTTTTTAAAAGAATTTACTACATCACCTGAATTTCCAAGAGTATTTGATTGTTTTGCCCCAAAACATAAGGATACTTCCACCTTTAACATTATAAACAGCAAAGGGAAAATCTTATACAAATCAAACCTCTCAGTTTTCAAGGGAACACTAGAGAGAGACAATGTAATACTTTTGCTTGACTATTGCCATCTAGTGTTTCATTCAAACACTAAACATGTCTGAACATGGGACTCAAATCACCTTTGAGTCATTCTTGAGCTATTTCCATGAATATCTAACAATTAGTGTTAAGAAAAGAAAGAGGGCGAAAGTAATTTCTAACATTAACAAGTCTTATGGTTTAACCTCCACCCTATAAACCAAGTCAACAATAGTTACTTTAAGCCTCATGTGTAAAATGATCAGTATGTGAATCACTGCCATTTCCATGCTCCTGCTGGCCTGGATGAAATGCAGGAAGACCCCTTCTCTTTTTATTTTTAGTTCTCTTAGCCCATTTTCTTCTTTTCCTTTTTACTCTCCAATGAGATATGGAAATTCACTTCTTTAGTAGTGGCATCTCCCTCCCCCCCCCCCCCGTGAAAGTGCTTTGGCTCCCCAAATGCAAACCTTCATCAATCTGGCTCCACACATCCTACAAACCTCTTTTCCATCCAACAAACATCTCCCATCAGACCAGTAATGGTGGAGAAGCAATGATGGGAGATGTTTCCACCATTGGAACCAGGTGGCTTTGGGGCAGCAGACCTCCTTTGACTGCAAATTTCCCTCTCTGTATGACCTCTTGGGTGGGGTTTATCAAACCGGGTTTCATGGAATCCTGGGGCTCTGCAAGGATTTGAATGGGTTTTGCAGGACTAAGGGATACAAGGGACAAAGGAACAAAAAAACTCTGCAAGGGATGGAGAATTTTTTCCCCCTTAGTCCCATGTGGAGATCTCAGTCCCTTGTGGAGAGCTTTTTTATTTTAGCCCCTAGAGAAAAACTCTCCACAAAGGACTGGGGGTGGTGAGGAGGAGGCTTAGTCCCTTGTGAAGAGTTTTCCCTTATTTTTTTGTGGAGAGTACATCCCCCTCCCCAGTCACTAAGTTCAAGTGGAAAGGACAGGGCTTGTCAGCTGACATTCAGAAGCCCCGTCCTTCTTGTTCAGTGTTGTTTTTTTTTATTTTTTATCCCGCCTTTATTATTTTTTTTATAAGTAACTCAAGGCGGCAAGCATACCTAATACTCCTTTGTCCTCCTATTTTCCCCACAACAACAGCCCTGTGACGTGAGTTGGGCCAAGAGAGAGTGAGTGGCCCAAAGTCACCCAGCCAGCTTTCATGCCTAAGGCGGGACTAGAACTCACCATCTCCTGCTTTCTAGCCTGTTGCCTTCACCAGTAGACCAAACAGGTTCCACAGCCTGAAAAAGTTGAAAACCCCCTCTGTTGAAAACCATCCCAGTATCACTATAACATTGAGAGCTTAAGTAGACATTTGGAAATTATTTCCAGTTTTGTTAATAATAGAGCTTGTGCTCAGGATCATATATACAGTCAGTAAGCAGCTAGATCCTACTTTTAGGCAGTGGAGACACCCTGAAGCGCAATTTCTTTATTACTACATTCAGATTAGACAAGAAAAGCTAGGTTTGTCAGTAGATATTAGCCATTATAAATTATGCAAAGGTGGGAAACCTGGGGCCCTCTGGAGATTGCTGAAAACATTGCTGAATTCCCCCACAAGTGTCAACTTTTGTCTACCAATTTCTGGTAAACAAACAAGACAGAAGATTAGCATCTACATGTTCTGCTTATTAGATTCCCTGAAGCATCTGTCCATCAAGTTTTCAAAACAGAATCCTGGACTAAATTAATGATAGTTATATTATGAAGTGAATTTGGTATCAACTTCCATGTTCATCCTGTGGTCACTTTGAAAGGTGCAATTGTATAGCTCCCTTGGGCTTCATCCAGAATGTTTCAGTACCTACCCATGACACAGCTCATACCCTTCACATGTTTTTTGGTGTACATGAGTGATGCCCTTTCCATGAATGGATGAGGTTAGATTGGTTGCAAATTTGACTGGTTGTAGCATGTTTGCCACCACAAGAGTACAGTAAACTTATGTTTAGCTCCTTGAGAATTATCCAGGGTGAATGACTGGGGAAACACAAAATCTTGTTTCCCATGGTATTGACATTTAATGTACATGAAGCTGCTGGGAAGAATTATTTACAGATTTGGAACTAGCTGTCATCAATATACTGATGATACTCAGCTAATCTTCTTTCCTGTGACCTCAGGGTTGAATATCTTTAGAGTATCCATATGTCTTTTAAAACTCACTTGTGTTTAAGTAATGCTGAATCCAGCTGCTCTAGCTTTCCCCAGATGGTGCCTTCCAGATGTGTTGGACTTCAGCTCCAAGAATCAGTACTGACTAGAGTCCAATGTGAGGTTAAGGAAGAGTTTATGTGAATTGAAATTGTACAACTCCATATTATGTAGGAAAATAGCCATGAAAAAATCTTCAGTGCCCATTTGTTAACTATGATGGGGAAGATACAATGCTCTTCCATGCTTTTTGAGCATATGAGCATTATTATTTTTGAAGTATAAATTATACATAAATATATTAAAAACCTGTTGCAGATTCCTTCCCAATGATTTCAGCATTCACATGTCTCCATATCAATGCACAATTATAGATTGTTAAAGATTGTTAAGAATAATTAACTCATTTTATGTATATATACATTGAATCCCACTGTGTTCAGTGAAGTATTACTGTGAGGCAGGTGGGCTCAAAACTGCATTTGAATTGTACAATCCTATCAGAGATCTAACCAGGTTTAATGGGTCTTATTCTGGAGTAACAATATAAGATAGCAGCTTCAGTTATTCAAACATATGCTTAAACCCCCTAAAAAATTGCTTGTGTTAATTTCTTGTCAGTATTACGCTAACAATCTGACAACACACTTAGAAATGAGAAATAGCAAGAATTTTATCTCACAATGGTCTAGGCACTGTATTTATTTATTGAAAGAAATAGTTCATTTTTTGGCTTGTTCTTGTGACAGTTTATATCCCTTGGAGAAACAGATCCAATAGCAGCACCATGTCAGAATATTTTCACTTCAGTAAAATTACAGATACTTTTTTTTTAATTGGAACATTTTGTTCTGCAGATTTAAAAAAAAAAAAAACTTGGTTAGAACTAATTAATGATTTTTCCATTCAGATGGTTTGAGTTACTTCTGTTTGAAGAAAATATTCTAGGTAGACTTTAGGGATTAAAGATCATAACCTTTTAATCTAATTAGCAGACCATATTTACTCGTTTTATCTTTCATTTAGAAAGCTCCAGCCTTCAAATGGAGAATTTCTTCTGGGACTGCACAGCCCCATATTTCTTAGTAAAGCTAGGTTAAGTTTCAAGTGAACCAATCTATTTGCTATGTCTGAAAATTAGCTCACATTCCTTTTATAGAAATTACAGCATATCACTCCTTATTCTGCTGCAGGCAGGGTTAAAGTAAAAGGAGCATAATTTCTGTGCAATTAGAGAAAAAAATAGGAATGGACCTTGACGTATATACATACTCTTGCTCTTTGAGTAAATTTAACAAGGCTCTGTTTTGTGTCTTGCTATTTTCCAGCAGATGAACGAGAAACAACTTTTAACTGTTCCATATTTAGGCATCTTTTTTTAAAGCTGTAAAGCAGGTTAGTTACTTAATTAAGTAGATAAATAAGAACTATTGATGGCTATTGATAGAGACCCAGATTGGTGTAGTGGTTAAGACATCAGGCTTTAAACCCAGAAATTGTGAGTTCTGCTTCTGCCTTTGCCATGAATCTAGTTAGGTGATTTGGAGCACACATGAGTGCACATATAGAGTAACACCTACCTGTGCTACCTTAAAAGCATATTTTCCTGGGCCTGTATAGCTGACACCATATGAGCCCAAGAAAAGATACAACCTATTTAAGGAGTTGCTGGCAGGAGCTATACAACCCCTACATTGCTGTCAGTCACATTTTCCCTTTTAAATCCAGATTTATTCCACAGCCCTAAAAGTTTATGTGACTCTTGAAGTAGCCATACTGTTTTTTTAAGTTCATGGGGAAACCTGGAAAAAGGGCTGCTTTAATTAATTTCAGAGAGATGCTGTGCTCATGCTGACCCCAAAGTTCTTTTGAATCCTTTTCAAAGGATTCATGGTCCTTATTTCTAGTCTCAAAAGCTCCTTTGCTTGCATAGACATCTGCAAGTGTGGGTATAAATTATTACAATTACTATTTGGTTTAAATATCTGTAATGACTACAGGAAATGTTGCTATAGTTTTGCATTCATATCACAGAGGGTTATAAGGAAATTTTCTGGAACTAAATTATTATATTGTAGGCTGGAAATACTTCCTTGGTAATATAATCCCCTTTTTGATATAGTTGAGGAATTTCACTAAAATACAGTAAAATCTCAATTTTACAAATCCCCACTCAGCAAATTTGGATGAAACGTGCATGCAGTTTACATACATTTGGATTTAACAGACATTTGGATTTATCAGACACCCTTTCCCCCAAACTGGCCCATAAAGTTGAGGTTTACTATAATCTGTGTTCCAACAAATAATTTGTCTGATAGAAAGGAGTGTCATCAGCTTTCCTTTTCACATGGTACTCTTATAAATTTTAAGCTGAATCAAGCTGCCGAAATAAATATATTATTTTAATTTTCTGTCCACCAATCTAGCTTTTTCCCCTTCTGTGACACACCTGGATATTTGAAAACAATGGTATTGTTTTTTCCCAGCAATTTCTATATTTTTTCCCCCACAAACTGTTTGTTCCAACACTATGACAACTCATCCCTCCCTAATTCCTCAAAGAGGAAAAGTGCGGTGTTAATTGCTAAGAGGGTAAATGGGAATAGCAATCTCTTGGGTAACAGTTCTCTTAGCTGCTCTTTTCTAACAGTGTAGAGCTTGAAAATGTGTACTAAAACAATTACAGTGATTAGGAGTTGGAACAATTCATGTATGAAGAAAGATTATAGCATTTGGGGCTTTTAAGCTTAGAGTGAAAGCTGATAACGGACCACATGATCAAGATATATTAAAGAATGCATGCTGTAGCAAATGAGAACAGAGAGAAAGGTTTTCTCCCTTGCTGTCAGCCTTACCAGGTAGACCAGACAGGAAACATGACCAGATAAGCTAATTTTATTTTATTGTAAAGCTACATTAACAGAATCTTGCAAATTTGAAAATACAGTTCTCCTGCCATCTCCTTTACAGCCCAAGAAACTAGGGAGGGTCCCTTCTGAGCCTCTTGCTCCTCCCACTATCCAGCTGTGGGCTGTGCTGTCTCTTATCTGACCGTTCCCTAGACAACATCTCTTCTCCCCGTCTCCCGAGGCCTTTCCCACATACCGTTACACTCACTCAAAATGTTAGAACTTGGGATCATCTCTGAAACTAAATGCTGGACTGATAAAAGGACCTCACTGTTCAGCCAGTGGCTCGTTTGTTTAAAAGATTTGTATGGCCACCCATCTTAGAGCACGATAGTTAAATTATGCAATCTGTTGTTAGATGTTACAGTGGCTACCAATTTAGACAGTTGTAGACCAGACAAATTTGCAAAGGGGTCAGCTTTCAATGGATACTTATTTGGTGGCTGTTTCCTACTTTCTGAATCATAGGTAGTATTGTTTAAATAGCAGATGCTGTAGGAAAGGGCTATCTCTCTCCTGTTGGTGAGTTTCCCAGTTGCATCTGGATGGTCACTAAATGACACGGAAGGTTGAGTAGATTGGCTCTTGTCCTCTTCCAGTAGAGCTCTTCTAGTTTTTATGTTCTTAAAGTCTACCAAGAAAGCATTCAGCTAAAATAGGGGAATGAATCAAAAGTGGCATTATATGTTCTAATGGTCAAAAGCCATTACTTTAGTACTAATATGTATTTTAATTCAAATTTTATTCTTGTCTGAAATAGGGCAAAAAACTTTAGGATGGGGGATGCTACCAGCCCTTCCTCCACTTATCCCTGTATCAAATGATATAGACCAGCTGAAGGCTTGTGAATTAGGATGATTTCTGGAGGTACACGAAGTGTGTAAATCTGAACACCTCACTTTAGGGCAATGTGAGGACATATTCCATGCCAGTGCAAGAGTCCATGTCAAACAGAATGCTGAGATTACACAGTCACTTGTTCAAGATAAAATAGTAACGTCTGACAGAAGCACTGAATTCCACATGGATACTTAAAGGTGTATCATAGTAAACAGGTAGACCAAGTTAGTTGATTGCCAGTTTGCTCTGCTGTCATATGAGCATGTTGAAAGGCTTATTTAACAAAACTGTCGTTTTCCTAGTTAAAAAAGAAGGGCAGGCATTATGGACTAATCTTTAATTCTGTATTTAATATAACATGCCACGTGGACATAAGAACTGTATGCAGATTGTTATCTACAGTGACCATGCATTTGCATACAATAAACACAGGCTGGAAAACTGCAATTTGGTGTATTATTTGGAAAAGGCCATTTTATGGTCTATCACTTTAAAATTCATTATCGCATGGCCCACAATTATGCTTGATATCTTCAGTTAAAAGGACATTTGCTTCCATCTTCGTTCAACAAATCTCACTTTATATCTTTGTTGCACAATGCTGGCTGTGTCTTTCCTACACATTGCTATTTCATAAATCTTTGACAAGTTCAGATTTAATACTATTTTCTTTTGCCAAGAGACTAATTCATACAAATGGTACTTTTCTTCTATAAGAATAGAGGCATGATTATTTTTTTCCTTATTTTTATTTTGAGTCTCAGTCATATGATATCTGGTAAAGCAATTGATGGCAAAATGCCATTTTTAAACAACCAGTTTAAGCTGAATTAAGAGTGAATGGGCTACCTGGGGCATTGGGTTAGGGTGTAGTGTATACTCAACTAGAGTTAGGCAGCCTATTGATCTTCTGGTGTTTTTGACTTTCATGAACCCTTGCCATTGGTCCAAATGGCTGAGGCTGATGGGAGTGGGACCCATAGGTTCCTAGTTTTGTTATACAGGTGAAACTCGAAAAATTAGAATATCGTGCAAATGTTCATTTATGTCAGTATGGCAACTCAAAAGGTGAAACCAATATATGAGATAGACGCATTACATGCAAAGCGAGATATGTCAAGCCTTACTTTGGTATAATTGTGATGATTATGGCATACAGCTTATGAAAACCTCAAATTCACAATCTCAGAAAATTAGAATAGTGTGAAAAGGTTCAATATTCTAGGCTCAAAGTGTCCCACTCTATTCAGCTAATGAATCCATAACACCTGCAAAGGGTTCCTGAGCCTTTAAATGGTCTCCCAGGCTGGTTCAGTAGGAATCACAAGCATGGGAAAGACTGCTGACCTGACAGTTGTGCAGAAAACCATCATTGACACCCTCCATAAGGAGGGAAAGCCCCAAAAGGTAATTGCAAAAGAAGTTGGATGTTCCCAAAGTGCTGCTCGTCAATAGCACATCAATAGAAGGTTATGTGGAAGGGAAAAGTGTGGTAGAAAAAGGTGCACAAGCAGCAGGGATGACTGCAGCCTGGGGAGGATTGTCAGGAAAAGGCCATTCAAAAGTGTTGGGGACTTTCACAAGGAGTGGACTGAGGCTGGAGTTAGTGCATCAAGAGCCACCACACACAGACGGATCCTGGACATGGGCTTCAAATGTTGTATTCCTCTTGTCAAGCCGCTCCTGAACAACAAACAACATCAGAAGCGTCTTACCTGGGCTACAGAAAAAAAGAACTAGTCTGTTGCCCAGTGGTCCAAAGTCCTCTTTTCTGATGAGAGCAACTTTTGTATCTCATTTGGGAACCAAGGACCCAGAGTCTGGAGGAAGAATGGAGAGGCACACAATGCACGATGCTTGAAGTCCAGTGTGAAGTTTCCACAGTCTGTGTTGATTTGGGGAGCTATGTCATCTGCTGGTGTTGGTCCACTGTTCAGGGTCAACGCAGCCGTCTACCAGGAGATTTTGGAGCACTTCATGCTTCCTTCCACAGACAAGCTTTATAGGGATGCTGACTTCATTTTCCAGCAGGACTTGGCACCTGCCCACACTGCCAAAAGTACCAAAACCTGGTTCAATGACCATGGGATTACTGTGCTTGATTGGCCAGCAAACTCGCCTGACCTGAACCCCATAGGGAATCTATGGGGCATTCCCAAGAGAAAGATGAGGGACATGAGACCGAACAATGCAGCGGAGCTGAAGGCCGCTATTGAAGCATCCTGGTCTTCCATAACACCTCAGCAGTGCCACAGGCTGATAGCATCCATGCCACGCCGCATTGCGGCAGTCATTGTTGCAAAAGGGGCCCAAACCAAGTACTGAGTACATATGCATGCTTATACTTTGCAGAGGTCCGATATTGTTCTATTTCCAATCCTTGTGTTGTTGATGTCATGTAATATTCTAATTTTCTGAGATTGTGAATTTGGGGTTTTCATAAGCTGTACGCCATAATCATCACAATTATACCAAAGTAAGGCTTGACATATCTCGCTTTGCATGTAATGCGTCTATCTCATATATTGGTTTCACCTTTTGAGTTGCCATACTGACATAAATGAACATTTGCACAATATTCTAATTTTTCGAGTTTCACCTGTAGATGGACAAAGTAGAGGCACAGAGAAACAAACATGTGTGTATGGATGAGAACCATTAGGAAATCCTGGGGCTATGACAAAATGTAGCCCCTTTCACATTCTTACTAAAAAAATCTGCATGGTTGTTATCTATCTAGTTACCAAGGGTCAGCCTCTCCCGATTCTTTTGGTATCTCCGGATTCTGTGAATTGCAAGGAAGCAAAAAAGAGAAGCCATTTTTTTCATATTTGTCAATGCATTATTTCTTTCACCCTGGTACAATTAATTTCAAGCTCCATTACTAAAGGGAGAGAAAATGAGCAACAGCAAGAACTTTTCTCATCCATTACTTGATCTAAATCCCTTTTTGAAACTACCTAAACTAGTGGCCATCACCACAATATTTCCATCCCAAAATTTAGATGTGATTTCTTTTTATGGCCCACAGAGATTCTTTCCATAGCAGGTTTCCTAAAGCACAAAGTGCATTATTTTCCCCCCAATCAACATTCAAAAGTACCTCTCCATCATTTCCTATTCAAGTTATAAGGAAGCTTTCATTAAGGAAAAAGAAGGTTATTCTTGCTTCAACAAAAATTTGGTCCTCATGAAACCTTTGGGAATGGGAGAAAAAAACGACTGGGAATATTGAAAAGCAGGTTCAATAAGAGGGGGACAATTTGTTGCATAAGCAGGACCTGAAAATAGCAACCAGCCTTGTCCAGACATGACATTCAAGGCTCCAGACAGACAACTCAAGAGTTCAAGAATCTCTATTAAGCCAAACTGTTTTTCCCATATCAAGCCTCTGTAAACACAGCTGGATATTTATCTCCTCCTCTCCAAAGACATTCACAATCTTTTCCAAGTTCAAACCTTCAGACATAGTTACCTTACTGTGTAAGGGCTATTTGGTGTTAGGGTTCAACTGCTTTGTAAATAAAATTGAAACAAAATGTGAACCTTTTTTTTTTTTGAGCTAAAAACCTCACCGATGTTAGCAAAATAACTTTCCTGTAATCCAGGAAGATGTAAATATGTTCTGTGAGGACTATCCATTGTTCGAAATAATATTTACTAATATTACTGAATATGGATGTATTTTTGACTTAAGAGGATGAAGTATGAGGCTAGCCTTTGGTTTTTTAAAAAATAGCTAGTCGTCTTCCTTTAATATCTACTAATTTAGAACTCCACCTTCTCCAACCTGATGTCCTCCAGGTGTATTGGGACTGCAGCTCCTTGATTTCCTAGTCTGCATGGATTTTGGCTGCAATTCTCAACACATTTGAAGACCACTAGGCTGAGAAAGAACTAGCTCAGTATTATCAACATAGAATGACAGTAATCCTCCATGATTTCAGAAAGGGCTGTTTTAAGCTCTGCCTGGAAATGCCCAGAATTAAACTGGGGACCTCTCACATGTATAGTGGGTGTTGTACCTTTTTAGCTAGTAATCTATGTATTGAGCAGCCTCATAACAGCATTATATCAAAACAGAGAGGAAAAAAAACACGAAAAAGAAAATGCAGTAAAGGGATTTGGTGGCAGTAAAACTACTGCATAAGTTTTTCACCATTACAACATAGTACCCATAAGTCCTTCAGAAATTCTGCAGAGAAAACATCAGCATCAATCCATTATTATACTGCTCATAACAGTATAATTAACCCCTTCTTCTATGATACTGGCCAGTAAAGCTTGCAGGAGCAAGAAAAAGCTACATAAGGGACTAATGATCTGGGGAGCTACAACAGTGAAATGAGGCTCAGTTGTCTCACCTAGATTCCAGACTAGATCAGATTGACTTGCTGAAGAAAGATTAGCAAAGTAATGTCTGCTTTGAGTTGAACTCATCTCCTGGTAAATTCACGGACACAACCATATTGTTTTCTTGGAAGCAGTGCAGAAGTGGGTGAGCAAACCTTTCTTCCAGGATCCAGTTTTTTGGATTTCCCAATCTAACCCACAGCTCTGGGTTTTTTTGATGGTCCATTACCCAAGTATTAACCGGGTCCAACCCTGCACAGGTTTTTAAGACCAGCCAAGGTGGATTAAACAGTTAAACATCTAGGACTCTTCCAGAGCTTAATTCAGTCTATCACATAACACCAGTCTCGCCCATTCAAAGCATCTACTCCTGGGCCAGGAGAACCCAAATGGCATTCTATGAGGTACAGAAAAGGAGAATCGATAATAACATGCATGTGTGTGCACGCACACACACAAAGTATGCATACAGTCTCTTTGAACACTGTCCAGTTTTTATACACACTTCTGCAACAAGAGTTTCTCAACATGTCCAGATGGGGATGGCATTCATCCATGTCTTCTTTCATTGGGCTTGAAAATATCTCTCATTTAAAAGTCAGTGTAAAAGTTACGGAGAGTGAAACTTCTAACATCTTGATAATTAGCTTGACAAAAAGAAAATGTTTTATTTATCATAGATTACATGAAGTATTTGCTAGTATATGATACAACTGCAGCATTCTTTGCCCTAAACAAATATTTTATTAGCAGAGTTCGCAGCTGACATGTTTATAGGATATCGGAACTTAACAAAGCTGTGTGCTTTGTATCAAGTTTTATAGGATAGATAACTAATTTATTTCTGGCAAGGGGTTTTTTTTGCTAGTAGAATCTACAATGGAAATCCTTAAAAAAAAGATAAACATTTTCAAAGGATAATACCATATAAGGTTGGTAAAGATCTTTTTATTTAAATAAGTAACCAACTATTTATACTTTTATAAGCATCTGCCCTATTTTAGTAAATATTTGGCAAAGCGACTTGATTAAAAGAACAAACTGACCTTCTTTAAACCTACTTACTTGCTGTAACTAAATCCTTCATTAGTTCAATCAAAAGTGAAAAAGAAAAACTGGACAGTTTAGAACAATACTCAGAAGTTGCACATGGCTCTATTTCATCTAGAAAAATTCTGGCATGCTTCTTTCAGAGAATTTATTTTTTTAAAATTACATTGCAGTAAAACATACATAATATGTTATATTATTTGATACAGTGGTATTTGTACAGTATTGACTACAGATTATTAACCCTCTAAAGTTAATAATAAACATGGAGCTTCAGCCAAAAACTACCCTTCAGATGGAAAATGAATGATAGGCTGTTACTCCATGACACAGTTTTACAAAAATATAAAGAGGAATTGAATTCCTTCCTTAATACAAATAGAACACCAGGAATCTCCCATACTACCATCTGGGAAACAAGGAAAACATATAAGAGGGGCCTCCTAATTAAACTAGCCACAAAACAACAAAGAAAAGAAAAGAAAAAAGAAAAGTTGTTTTCCATGCACAAACCCTCATGTCTTTGCAATGGCGATAGAATAAAAACATACCTCAGCTTGCTTGTATAAGACTACAGGGAGAATGACTTCAGTATTGATTTGTCAGCCACATTCTTTGGGTATTCTCTTGTCTAATAAAGGGTAAACATGCCCTCTAGTTAAGCCCAACCTCTAGTGTCTCTACATGGACACATCCATACAGTTTACTTTTCTTGGAAACAATAAAGAAGTGGGCTGCCATTGACACCTTCTGGAATTTATTTGGGTTTGTTGTTGTTGTTGTACAGATAGGCCAAACACTAGTTATTAGTTGCTCTCAGAAAATGGGAGGAAAGGCAAAGTTTGAAGGCAGACAGGCTAAACCCAACTAGAATACTAAACTTTATATGTGTAAAAGGGAACTGCATAACTATTTTTTTCTCTTTCTCTCTTACATTCAGATTGCTACTGTTAATTTAGCAGGACACAAATTATCCCACTTCTAAAGAGGGCGATAGATGGTCCCATCCAATTCATGCTTGTGGTCACCTACAGTACTGTTGTGATCTGCAGTACATGCCCGCAAGTAGCCCTCCAGCATTTTTATGCCAGTTGAACTGAAATCACTTCATGGCACGGGTTATTGTGAGATGTTCAGTGGAACAGAGCTGGAAAGCACAGGTGGGAAGGTCAGCTTAATCCCTGGAGGGCCATGGATATCTGCCCAATCATGCTGAATGTTGCCATTGGCTCTACTGCCCTCTAATTTCCCTGCCCTCCGCAGCCACTGCTGAGTGATTAGTTTGACTAAGTAGCTGAATTGCTATCTTTAGGTTTGCTGAAGTATTTGTTGTTGTAACCCTTTGGTTTTTGAAAGGAAAAACTTCTCGCAAAAAAAAAAAAAAGAAGCTTTTGCAAGACACACGTATAGAATGATTTGAATCCTTCAGTCCCTTTTGGCCCATGGAACCAATTTTTTTTTTAATGGCTCTACTACCACAGCCTGAATTTAAGACACGTGACATCACAACTCATCAGAAGAAGATGTGTCATGAGATAAAGATGACTTTTTAAACATGTTATTTCCCAGGATGCACACTGGTGTTCATGTACAAACATTCAAAGTTATGTCAAACCTTTGTGCTTCCATCCATGTTTATAGTGTTGAATTCATAATTGGCTGATCAAATCACAAATTAGGAGAGAGGCAGAGTTCACTCATCACTGATAAAAGTAGAAGGGATCCTATTGCCCTATAGCTTACTTGCTTGCTTGCTTTATGTATGTATGTATGTATGTATGTATGTATGTATGTCAAAAGATTTGTATGGCTGCCCATCTTAAACCAGCTCTGGGTGGCTCACAGCAATAAAACCATAAAAACCATTAAAACATAGAAAAACTAAAAATCTCGATCAACCACCCAGGGTGTCCCAACAACCCTCCACAGGCTTCTCCACTCTATCCCAGTGCCTGGGTGAAGAGCCAGGTTTTAATGGGCTTCCAGAAGGCTAAGAGGGTGGGGGCCTGCAGGATTGCTGGGAGGAAGGTGTTCCATAAGGTAGGGGCTGCCACAGAAAAGGTACACTTCCTAGGTCCCACTAGATGGCAGCATTTCAGGGAAGGAACCTGGAGCAGCCCACCCTATCTGATCTAATGGGTTGGACAGAGATCCTCAGGATGAGGCAATCTTGCAAATAACCTGGCCCTGTGCCATGTAGGGCTTTAACTGAGTCTGTAAGCTGCAATACAGTTCTTTGGCTCTCTATACTGAGACATTTTGTACAGTGATAATATGAGGTGGAGAGGAACAGAGAGTTAGCCACTTGTAGACATTAATAAACTCTCTTCTGCTTTTGGAATTCTCTACCAGCCTCTCCTTTGGGTCACACCATGCATCATTTAATCACTACTAAATTTGATTCAACAAATAGGAAACCAAACTTTTGTCTTCCAGTTTTCTGATCTTTTTTTTTTTCCGCCAGGGTGGTTTCCTTTAGAAATTCTGTTGGTGGTGTTTTTGATGTTGCTTTATGGTTAGAAGGTTCTGTTATACATCTCTCAGGGCATTTTTGCAATGCAGCCTTAAGCTGGTCCTGCCTTGTAATGATACCAGTTGGACTCTAAACCAACTTAAGAAAGTTATTTCTAGATTGGGTGCTTTGATAGTGAGTTGCCAGGAGTTTAGTCCAGGCTGCTGGCCACAGTGTCCCCCACCCCTCCCTTCCTCCTATAAAACAATTCCTTTCATATGTGCCCTTCCAACATTCGATATCAGAAAAGTAATTGCCTCTATTGTACGTTCTTGCATACTTGGGTTAAGGAAAACCCCCAAAGTTTCAGTATTTTATGTATATCACCATAACCCAGGAGTGGACGAATTTGTCAAAAAGGACCTGGGGGGTTAGATCTGCCAGGGAGAACAGCAGTTTAGTCCACTAGGTAAAAATAAGTATCCAGGCACTAGTTTTGATCTTACTCCGCCTGGAATAAGGAGGATAAACACATGTGAAATAAATAAAAGTGGGATCTATGCATTCTATAATGGGTGGTTATGGTCCCACACAGAATTAGTCATATGCAAAACCTGTTCATATCAGTGGGATTTAACCTCATTAGTTTACGGTTATTTAATACAATAAACAACATTTTTAAAAAGCCTACTCTCTAGGCCACATTAGTGCTTACAGGCACCATATTGTTTACTTTGATTTAGCAATAATTAGAATGTTGGTGGGGAGGAAGATCTAAGGAGTAAGAATGTTTTTTTAAGTGAATAAAAAAAGAGATTCCATTGCTTCATTCCCATAGGAAAGATAATGGCTGTAACCCCATAAACCTCTAACTACCATCACATCTCATTCTTCAGCTCCCAGAACATTTAGTGATAGAATAAATCAGAGTTATTTAAAAGATAAATGTTGCTATGTGGCGTTAATGGCATTAATCTCTATTTTACTTGTAACAGAGATTTGGAGGAAGGGGCACCTCAGAAATGAAATATGTGCCGGAGCAATAATTTCAAAAATGCACAATAACAAAACATGATTTGACTACCCTCCTGGAATCCTTGTAAGCTACCTCTCCTTTTCTCCTACTCATTCTTCTGTCACCAAAAGATTAAAAGCACTCCCATTTGTCTTGTAATCAAAGTGCATTGAGTGCTGTGTTAGCCACACCACAAAACTGATGATCTCTGAGATTTTTCTTAACAACAACAAAAAGTATCTGAGGCTCATTTTGGAGAAAAAAATGTCGTGGGGAGAATGCTGAAGGGCAGAATTTTTGCTGACACATTGTTCTCTTATTTAAAACCACACACACAGCAACACACACACCGCCTTTCACTAAAGTACTGTCAATTGTGTTGCTTGCATGACCTTCAGGGTTCTGTAAACTTTTGGAGATAGTTTGCACTACTTCCTCATCCCAGAGGTCAACTCTGAAGGCCTGGAACGAAGACAACGTGTTATCAAGCCTGATATGGCTAGCAATAAAAGTTTCTTAGACCCTGCAGACTAGCACTCTGCTTCAGCCTGCTGAGAGTTAATACTCTTAAAAGTGAACAGTAAATGTATGCAATGTGTAGGTAAAAACAGAATTCTCTACTTATGAATAGAGATGATCCAGTGAACCAGGCCCAAAGAATTTATTCAAATGAGTGTTTTGCAGGGAAAATTAAACACTGGGATTTATAAATCACAATTTCTTATGATTCATCATCATGTTAAGCCAAAACTAAACTCCATTATGGTTAGTGTATGAATGCAGTGTGGGAATCACGCTTGCCAGACCAATTGCTGGCATTCCAGGACAGCTGCCCCAAACCCAGCATCCTAGGAGGACCATTATTAGCATCTGCCTAGGAGCTTCTTTTAATTAATTTCTCAACTTAGTGCTCTGAGCAGAGCTGAAGTGTGAATCTAGCCCTGTTTTAACATCCTACAATATTGAGGACAATAGTGTATTGTGGGCAGTTTGAAAAATTAAAATGTTTGCTAGTCACCTGACATACTTCTGCTTTCTCCAGTAGAGAAAAACACCACCAGAACCCATAGTGCGCAGTGAATCACTTCACCTAAACTCCTCACCTACATATACAGCTGTTCTAAATTCTGCCCATTCAAGAATTTATTTGCATAGGACCCTGAATCTGTGTTGGTTGCCTACATAAATTCTCCCTCTGCTTTTGCAAAGAGCCACATAAGAAACCTTTACATATAGATCTCTATGCAAATGGCAACTTGAAGGCATGAAAGTGAGGGACACCATGGTTGCATAAACATTCTTTGTGCATTTATTTCTATGTAGAACAACAATTTTCACAAGACTTTTACTCATTTTAGACTTTCCAAAAGGAATATCCATGAAAAGAGTCCTAGGTACACTTTAGACAGATGAGTAGCATGAAAGCTGCTGTGACATTACTCATCCCTGTTTTATTTCCACAGATGCTATAGTAAAACACAGTCCACTTACATGAATAAATGAAGAGAAAGGGAAAGGGAAAGGGATCACTTTCTTCCTCACCTCTGTGACTGAGGTGTGCATGTAGCGGAGCATGTGCAATTAAAAAAAAAAATCTCTTTTGTAAAGCCAGTATTTATAGATGAGTCAAAAGCAACAGAACAGCAAGAAACCCTCACTTATCTTAACCATTCAACATATTCTGATGTTTGTATTTTTGTTTCTGAACTGTTGGCCACACTAGAAACTGCTAATGTGCAGCCAAACTCAGTAGTTTCTGTTCGTACTTCTCAATTTGTAATGAGAATGCTAAAGGTTTAGCTGTACTTCATACAAAATTTCTTCAGTTTTGCTCCAGTATATTCAGTGGAAAGCTGTGGGCCTCAGGCACCTAAATTTTCTTCTTAAAAAACAGACTGTTTCAAATCACTTACCTGATATAAAAGTGAAGATAATTTTATGCAATTAGAAATAAACTCTCATTTTTAGGAATAGATCCAAGCTATGAGTTTATTATCTATATTTGAAATATCTCTGCAATCTAAAAATGAGAGCATGACACAATATGATGCTATATGGTCTAGATTTAATAAGCTTAATGTGTTGAATTAAATTTATATAGTTATTTATAGTTATTATATGGATTTTTTCCCCTCTCAATGAATTTTTCCCTTTTTTGTCACATTTAGTTTATTTCAATCACTATAATATATTTAGTGGGGGGGAGGTTCATTCACTGTGGAAACATTTGTTGTTGTTTTGCTTGTTGGCAATACTTTTTTTGCATTTCAACATTTAATTTTTTTTTAAAAAATGTGATATAAATTGGCATTCAAATTTAATTAATAAATAAACGTAGATATTTTTTTTTTACATATCACTTTGGGCTGTCTTAAATAACACATGAAAACTATCTACATTTATATCTCACTGACAATAACTCTTTAGTAAAGCAAATATATATTGCATGTCGAAAATGGATGGATGGACGGACAGACAGACAGACAGATAGATATAATGTAGAAATTGGTGGTGTTCAGTCCTGCTCATCACCAGTTTAATGTAAGCATCAACTGGAAGATGCTGGGAAAGAATGTTCTTCACCTGAACATCTGGAGAATCCACTGCTAGCTGGACAGGCCCTGTTGAACTGAATGGACTTATGGTTTGACTTTGCAGTGTTACATCTAGGCCAACTATAGCTGGGAAAATAAAATATACCTGAGGCAGACAGTATGTGCACCAGACATTACAATCTTCATATAGCCAATGTGTACACTGGGGCCTTTACAGTTTTTAAATGGCCTATTGGGCTTCCCATAGTTTTAGTACATGGCTTATAAGATCAGACCATCTGGTCAACATTGCATTACACTCTCATATTTTACAAAACCAAACCTAAATGACGCTTAATAAATAACATTTCTTTTACTCCCCATTGCTTAGTGTTCCATTCATTTCTTACAAAACCTAATGCAGAACATGTGCATCAAATCCACACAATTAATTGCAGAAAAAGGTTTGCTAGATTGCAAATTCCGTATCCCTGCATCCATTATACACAGATCCTCTATTTCGAAGTGCACACTGGAGATCTAGGGAGCACCACGCTGGCTTATAAAAAGACATTCCCAGCTTAAACAAGCTAATGACAATAAACTGCTGACAAAATACCTTTTCACATGAAGGAAACATGCTGTGATAAGAAACAAACACAGCACATGGGAGGTTTCAGGAAAAATAAATACCAAAAAATGCTAAGCTCAAAGCTCCCTCCTTTCCACACCATTTTCTTGTACATCTGATCCCAACTTATTAAAATGTTAGGCATTTATCCTTTGAGAATTCATTAAGGCTGTAATGTGCATCTAACTGTGCCCAGCAGGCTGCACATTATATGTACAGTATGAGGAATATTTGGGAGGGAGGAAAAGCAGATAGATGGAATCCTTTTCATGGGGAATGGGGTGGAGATGGAACAGGCTAGACCCACGCTGAACGTGCTCTCCACCAAGAAACCTCACACCAAGCACATCTTCAGGTGTGCAGGTCCACATACCGACCTTTACCAAAATGCATGCAAGCATATATGTCACAGTCAAGGAGCAGCTTTGTTTCCTTTGCTATTTGCTTCCACTACTGTATTCCTGCTAACAGGAAACATGGGAGGCAAGATGGGGTTTGCTCCTCCATTTCTGGAAATTCTGGAAAATTTTATTTGGCTATGAAACAATCCGTGGGGGGCAAAAAAAGAAAGAATGTTTATTTATTAGATTTATTTATATCCCCCCTTTCAGGGTACTTGAAAGAGTGACTAAGCACCACAATAAATAAAAGTGCAATACAAAGCCCTGCAAGGCACAGGACCAGATTATTTGCAGGGCTGCCGCTCTCTCACATCTGCCTGTCCCACTTGCTCTAATGGGATGGGCACACTTTGTATCTCCTCCCTGAAACAGTGCCATCTGATGGCACCCAGATGGCATGCCTTAGTGGCAACACCCGCCATTTATTTATTTATTTGGATTTATATAGCCATCCATCTCAAATACATGACTCCAGATGGCTTGCAGCATTTAAAAAAACAATATAAAAATGGAATACAATAAAAAAACATGAAAAAAGATATAACACGATCTGCAGCCTTTCCAGTGATTTCCCTCCCAATCCCCCAATGGTGAGTTGGCCTCAACCCTACTCGTCTTTAGTAAGGCTTTAAAAATGTGGTTATTTCCCCAAGCATGAGTAAGTTCTCATCAGAAGAGGATAGGAATGTGAGCCAGCTTTCATACTAGTGATTATTATTGTTACCATTTATTGTGTTTTTATTTTTTGTTTTTGTAAGCTATCCAGAGTCACATTGTTGGATGGCCATATAAATCTTTTCAATAAACAAATAACCATGTGGGTGGGTATGTATTTATGCATACGTACATGTGTACTGGTGCTTTTGAATCAGACTTGACTCCTGGCAAAGATGGACCAGTCCATGAATTTTCCTTGGTAACATTTTTGGAAATGGATTGCCATTGTTTTCTTCCTAGGGCTGTGAGAGAGTGACTGACCCAAGGTCACCCAGCTGGTTTATGTGCTTAAAGCAAGATTAGAACTCAGGTTTTCCCATTCTTAATTCAGCACCTGAACCACTAGACCAAACTGGTGTACATCTCTCTTTCCGTTTCTCTCTTTTTCTCTGTCTCTGTCTCTCTGTCTCTGTCTCTCTCTCTCTCACACACACACAGCTTCTATTTGGGGGCTTTATCCCATGGGGTGGTTGCAGCAATGGCCCCATGGGGCAGAAAAGGAAAGAATCTAGCTGCAGCAGGCTTGACAGTGGGCCTTGCCTACCTTCATCTCCAGAAAATCTGAACAGGGACCTGAAATATAAAGGAGGTGGTAAGAAAGAGAACAACTTCAAAGACACTTTTTTTTAAATGAAAACAACTAGAGACACTCGTAATAGAAAAAAAAACTGAAGAGAAAGATTATGAGAAGGAGCTGAAGATGTGTAGAAGAGCATTCTGAAAGGAACTGGAGGAAAAATCTGAAAACAGACAGTTCTTGATAGGGCTAAACACTAAGAATGTAGCATATAGCTTTTGAAAAGTATAATTATTAATAGTGTAGTTTCTTATCCCATTTGTTTTGAACCTTAAAGATGTTTTATCACATTCAATGGCTACAGTACATTCAATTATACCCCATCATTTAATAGGCACAAATATTTGCATGTTTTCTCCAGCCTTATGACCCCCCTCCTTATCACCTCTTTGTCATGTTATATTAAACCAAGCAAATATGAATTAGTTCTCATAGTTCCCTTTTTAAAAAGGAACAATAAACTTAGGCCTGATGTATTAGAGTTATGTCTATGAAATCCTTGATGCTTCCTTTTCAAATAAGGACTTTGTCTCCTTCTGCAACCCCTACAAACTCTTAAAACTCTTACTCTCCATATGCAGGGTTTATATTTTTTTCAGGATAAAAAGCAATAATAAATAGTGATACAGTCGGTGCTTGCTGCCAAGACAAGGCTGAATCTCACAAACCAAATTTCTCCCCTTCTGGACTTCTGCTGAAAAACTAACTTCTTTCAGGAATCACACAAGGCCTTCCTCATTTAAGTTCCAACTGCAGTTAGAAACCCAGACATTCCTACTGGGGTTGGAATCCTATTTGCTGGCAGTGCCTGTGCATTATTGCACTATTTATCCCAGGTTCCTAACACTTGCCATCTATTTTGAGTCAACGTCTATAATTTGGGAAGCAAATGTTCCCAAATGTTAAAGCATTTTCCTTCTGTCCACCAGATGCACAGGCCATCCTTTCCCATTCTTTTATCTGCTTCTGTTCTTTTAAGCACTTTGAGTTTCAAGAAAAACTGGGAAAGATTACAAATAAGCACAGCTGGAAATGATTGAGATGTGCCCTGGCAGTCGGTTAGCAGGAGGGTAGTATTTTATGCCAGACACTTGCCTTGAGAGGGGTACACAAAGGAGCAGCTCTTCACCTAAATGGAAAATACTTTGAGTGGAAGAAAGAGAGAGAGAGAGAGAGAAAGCAAGCAAGCTAGGAGAAGAATACAAGGAATACATCTTTAGTATCTGGCTTTAAAGGGGAAGATGCCAGCTGCTGGAATATAACTTTCTAACATGCCTCAGAAATCAAACAAAGCAAATTTTAAAAGGGATGAAACAGGTTAAAATAGGAACAAAAGTCAATGTAATTTATAAATGTATCTTATTTCTTTCTCTTATTATGCCTGTGGAATTTTGGACAGCTATACTATACTATTTGGGGTCTCCTAGACCTGTTAGGGAAGGATGGCCAGAAGATCCCATTAGTGCAGATTGTGATCATGTGGCTGAGCATTTTATGCATAAAATCACTAGCATTCCCTCTGAGTTGGAGGCTGGCTGGCTGGAATCTGATGATGACAGAAGCAACATCTTGCAGTATTAGCTGAGAGGTTTGCAAGTCTATGGAACTCAAGGAAGTGAGTGAGGTGCTCTATGATGTTGACTCTGCCACTTCTGGACTAGACCTCTGTCAAGGTGGCCAGGGAGAAGATGAGAAGTTGGATCCAAGCAGTAGTTAATGCCTCCTTGAGAGAAGGAGTAGTTCCAGAAAGAGGCACTGGTCTATCCATTGATCAAGGGGTCAATTTGGATCCAATGCTAGGACATCAATCTATTTCCAGTCTTCCCTTATGGGGAAATATTGTTGAGAGAATGTAATGGAAAGTAGGAATAACCTTGAGGAGCAAGAGGAAGAGCCACAACCAGGATAATAGTCAGATAAAAAAAATCTGAGCCTGGGGCAGAAATGTAATTTGAGAAAGCATCAGACATGACTCTCCCTAGTTCTTGTAAAGATAAAGGGAAGGAAGGGGGAAGCATATTCAGACTGGCAAGATTCTGTTACTGTAACCTTATAATAAGAGTAGTATTAACTTTCATAGCTTTGGTTTCCTAGTCTGGTCTACCATGAAGGGCTGACAATGGCAGTACTTGATCCTTGGACTGACTACTCAGGTATACAAGAGAGGGCATCTGCTTGTTGATTATGCTCACTGGGATTATATGTTGAAGTTGAACTGGGCAGAAACAGTGACCACTATATGTACCGTTGATTTAATTTATGCATAGTCTGTAGGTGTTCCAGATTCTGGTGATTGGTTCAGACTTCAACAGAGTCTGAACCCCTCCAGGTGGTGTTGCCAAACCTCAAAAGCCACTTTAATGGCAAGGAGCTCTTTGTCTCAGATTATATAGTTTCTTTTTACTGGTGTGAGCAAAATTACAGATTCTGGAGGATACTGATTATCTAGATCCATGGCTGTATGGCCCAGGCATGGGACAGAAACCTCATTGGTCACTCTCATGGATGACCTGTGGCAGACTTGAATGATGGGAGTATGACCATTCTTTTCTTACTGGACTTCAAAACTATTAACCACAGTATTCATCTGAACCAGGATTTCAAGGGAGTTTCAAGGGAGCGGGTAAGTCTAGCTGATAGTGTCAGAAGGAGAGAGGCTGAGCCCACAAACACTCCCGTACACAGTATCCTGCATATATTTTCCTCTTTTTCTCTGTTCTTTGTTCTTCCCTAGATTGTGCCCTTCATTTATTTTCACAAGAAGAAAGGAACATAGCCAGATGATGAAGGGTTGCTGCCTATTCCCTCCAGACTTCAGAGCAGAAAAGCAGGTCACAGAAAGTCTTACCTTCAGTTGCCCCTGTGTTACTGATATCATTCAATCAAGTTGCACCACACAAGGATGCCACAAAGGAACCAGGATAGCAGATGCAGCAGCCACATCTCTTTCACTATGTAGTTCAGTTGCTCCTGTTTACTTCTATTCCCTTTTTCCTCATCTGGGACTCCCCTCAGGACTTGCCTTGGCCAGCAGTTCTGCTATCTCTACTCACCCCCAGATCTTCTCCTATCTCAGTTTGCTCAGCAAGCTTTCCAATCAGCAAGCTCCCCTTGCTTTACATGGCCCAATGCTCCCTGGGACGAACAGGGTCAGAAACTGCTTGAAAGGGGCCTGGGACATTGCCCTTGTAGGCCCCCCTCTGAGTTGCTCTGGTTACTCTATGCATGCCCTTTTTATCAGCTATAGCAAGTATTAGTAGTTGTGAAGAATTACTGCTTCTTGAAAGAAGGAAAATAAAAGGCTATAAGAGTTTGCTTCCACCAATTTTTTATATGGAAGTAAGAGTTAGGGTACGTCAGTGGGAATGAGATATTTGAGAAGTGTACGTGGTAAAACAAGAAGAGATAGGGCCAGGAATAAATATGAATTGAATACAAAAGTGAGTGACCAGTATGGAAGAAGTATGTTGTGATGATTACTCAAGTAGAGAGAATGAGGATCAAACTGCAAACCAAATCTCTGAAGGAGAAGTGAATGCTTTGACAGCAAGACTGGGAAAGTCATAGGTGGAACTGAGTTTCTGAAAAGAGAGAGAGGTAAGTACATTAAAGAACAAAAGGCAACATATGAAGTATTGTATCAATCTGATCGAAGCAAGGATGGTTTGCATGGATGGAACAATATAGAGAAGTATAGTGAATGGTAATGTGTTAACTAGTTCTAACTATATTTCCTTTTCTTTTTCTTTTTCTTTTTCTTATTCTTATTTAATATTTTCTTATTCTTCTTTAATATTTTTGGCTTAGTATTTCTCATTCCCTTTCTTCACTCTAAATGCAGAAAATAATGCTGTTTAGCCTGAAAGGGAATTACTTGATGGGTATCTATGCAACACCCTACCGTGAATTTCCTTTACTGGACTCTTGTGTTTGTTGTAGTCTGAGTGTAGTCATAAACCTCACTTCTTAGTTCATTAGTCTGCCATTTTGACTTGCTGGAATCTATCTTGGTTTTCAGATTAAATAAACTCATACCAAAGTACATGCTAATTGTTTGTTTGTGGGAGTTGAGTCAACAGTGACTGCTAGATGGCAGGGTTGTGACTCATTAGCTCATCTAGATCCTTTTTCTTCTTTTGTTTAAAAGCCTTTTGGCTCTATAATTCAAGAAGTGGACACTGGGAGATCAAACTGAGTTTCAGAGAATTTTCAGATTGATGTTGTCCCATTATTAAAACTGGTGCAATTTTAACAATCCATTTAATTTGAGTTCTTGGAGGATTAAGAAAAGGGGGAAGACCCAATAATGTCACAATGAGTTATAAAGTTATAATAACAATAATAACAGAAATAAAAAATAACTTTTGATTTCCATCCAGGTTGGGGATAGTGGAAGCATTCTTGTCTTTCTTGTGCTGCTTTTAAAACTTGTTCAAAAAATTGAGGGAAAAATCTAGCACCTGGGATTTAAAATCCATGTTGCTGAAGGAAAAGAATACTCTTTTCCTTCAGCAAGAATACAAGAATGTTTTTTTGTTTTCTCTTTTAATGTGTTCCCCTTTAAGACCAATTTAAAAAAAAAATGTTTTGGAACTGCTTTTCACCCACCTCTCTTTATGCATAATTGGGCAGATTTATTTATAACTGTTTTTATTTATTAGATTTCCCTCCCACTTTTATATTTGGTCAACTCAAGGAGAACCATATTTTAAAAACTGCAGTTCTCCTCCTGTGTAGTTTGAGCCTGAAAAGTCTGAAGTAGGTTGTTTAAACACACATAGTGGGATCCATGTTTAATAAAATTCCTGCATTATTCACTAATGATATGCTGGGGTCTTGTAGTTTGTATCCCTGAACACAGTCTTATTAAAGTCAAAAGCATCTGCTTTTATTTAAGTCAGGTTATGACTTTAACTCTCTCTCTCAGACACAAAAGCAAACACCCCATCATCTCCAAAAGAGCATACTCATTTAAGCCTGGAAATTTCTCTTTAAAATAAAGGCATTATCTTGCATAACGTTGTCTTGAACCACAACTACAAATGAAGTTTTGCCTCTGAAAATCAGCATAAAGAACTAGCCATCCTCAATATTTGTTTTCTTCTGAGCCCTGCACAAAGACACCAGCACCCTGACAGTCAAGTAATGACTAAAATCTTCACTCATCCAGGAAATAAAAACATCAGAAACAATTTAAAATGGTTTTGGCATCCTCTTTGAAATGGGCTTTGGCATATAGACTGTTCCATCACATCAGGATTTTTTTTCCAACAGCAGAAACAAAGAAAACCCATGCAAAGGCCACACATTTGTGTACTTCAAAATAATTTAGGGTGAGACCATAATTCATAGGGTGACACCATAAGAATATATCTTGACAGGGGATTTAAAGGAGACCCCTAATTCTTGGAGTGCTATTCTAACACTAATTTATTTTCCTTCACAATAGTTTACCATCATGAGGACTGCTTGCTGGAGTCAAGCGGGGCCCGTAGAGTTTAGTGTTTGTTATTCAGTAATCAGATGCTTCTGAAAGTTAAGAAGCAAAGCGTGAAACCACAGCCATTTGTTCCTTCTTCCTCTAGGATCAATTAAAGTGAGGTATATATCACTTTACTAAGACCCTTAACTGCTCTGAGAAAAAGCTTCTGAGAGTTTTATTCCTGGTAAATCTAATTTTTCTTTTTCTTCCTGTGAGGAAGCCCAAGCAGGTACCAAAGGAAAATAGAATGATATACAGTATCTGAATTGCTCCAAAGAACAATAGGAAATTTTAACATAATCTAAGCTCGAAACAATCATTCTGGGATGTTGGAATGAAATATTCTGTTACTGAGATTTGTCCCGAGCCTTGATTTTCTCTTGAGTTCAGGACAAAACCGGCTTCTTTTGATCCAAGTTACGTTAAGTATTCTGTTACTTCCTGACTCCCCTGTTGTTGTTTTTTTCTTCTTCTTCTCCAAGCCGTTTTGTCTTTGAGACTCATTAGCTAATAAAACAACAAGTACAGATTGCACTCTTGCTGTCCCTGGGTGGAACTAGTTGAAGAGAGTAGGGAGAAGCAATTTGAGGCATTAAAAAACCCGATGCCTCTCTTTTAGGTACGTGCACTACTGTTTTTAAGTTCTTCATAATGGTGAAATCAGACTTCATGGGGTATAATGCAAGGTACTAACTTTTTGCATTCTTCCTCTTATATGTTTTTTTCAGACATGTGAACAAATGCAAGAGTATACCCTTTGCAACAGAACTGTTGTGCTACTGAGATGCTAAATCACAAATGATGGTATGTTGCATTGCCCATAATGTGCCTAAGAAAGAATCCATTAACTAGAGAAGTGTATCATTTTTGCTGTTATATTGTTTATGGGTTGTGTTGAAGTGAATCCATTGCAATTGCTAGCTTTTCATTGGACCAATTTTATGGCTATTTGTGCAGTTAGAGACTATAGAAAGTGTGCTGAATTGTTGTCTCCATTGTTTGCAAAGGGTATTTGTATATTTAACTTAAAAAAAAATCCTTGACCACTTTTTAAATTATAGTCCCAGTACATTGGGATGGTACTAAACTGGGAAAAGCTGATTCAATGTGAATATCTATCTGCACATTTTGAATCTGGGATGGGAGAAGCCCAAAGTTAGCTTATATTTATTAGTTTTTATCAAATTTATAGAGCCACCTCAATCTTAGTTAAAGTTTCTTTGTAGTCAAAGGCCAAAACCAAACATATTATAATACAGTATGGTGCAATGCAATCAGATTAAAAACAAGGAGGAAAACAGGAAACTAAAGGATTATTTAAATTAGAATGGTTTATAAATTGTATTTACAATCAGAAAACAAAGCACAGAAGGAAAAACTAAGGTACTGACTATATTAAAGCAGTCAGGAGAATAAAGAGCATTTAAAAAGAGAGAGAGGAAGCAGTTTATGGAAAACAAATTAAAGAAGATTGCTAGACAATTAATCATCTTGCAATAATAGCTATTGCAAGAAATTTGGCATCCCTTCTAGAGGTATTTGCTGTACTGTCAGCTAAAAGAAAGTAAGTGATCTCCTTGCCTGGTCTTGCATGATGGTGAGTCAGAAGAGGAGTTATTAAATGTGTGTGCTATATTACGTAAAAAGAAGATATGTGGAACTGTTTCTGTTTCTTCTAGGACCATAGGCAAAGCTATTCTTGGAGTGGAATATTTTGAAAGCTACTTTCTAAAAGGGAGGAAGGCAAAAAGTTATAATGAGCAAGAGTTTCTTGTAAGAAGGAGAGAGGACGTTTGGTAAGCAATTTGCACGAATGGTTTCCCAAGCATCCCCATGGTATACCAAGGAGAGATTTTGGACAAGTCCTGCTGAATAACAGCCCACAATTTCAGATCTAACCAGTCTTTTTGGACTTGGGGAGATCAAATAGTGAGCTGAACAATTGCAATACTTTAGGTCAGCCAAAATCTCTTTCATCCATGTGTAAATGTAGTTGTCCTGCAAGATCAAGGAGACCAGGGTATTATCAGAGGAGTGTAATTTAATCCCTAATTTCAGGAGACATAATTGCATACAAGTCTGTAGAGAAAGTAGCCCAGATATCAATTGTATCTGATGTTTGTAACCACATCAAGGTACTTGGAGCAAAGCCTTTAAACATTTGGACTGAACTGCCTCAGTAGGATTTTGGTCATGATAGTAGCAAATCATAGTAGCTAATGACCTTGGCTCTAAAGATGTTTATAACCTCTAGGATATGAATATTTCCACTGTGATGGCAAAATGAAGGATGGCCTTTGAAAGCCTGTGAGCCTCAGTAGTAATGGCTCTCTGTTATTTATTCCAGGTGGCTAAAGCATGGAAAACGCCTCTAGGTATCTGGATATCCCAGTTTGCTTGCTCCTGAAGCCATCACTATTCCAAGAGTGCTGATGAGGAATGGTTTGTTTAATGAAAGTGACTACTTTTCTTTTTGTTATAGTTGATGATGAGTTTCTCCACTTCACAATACTGGGCAGGAGTATGAAGATTTTGTCTCAGTCCATTTCTGTTAGAGAGAGGGCTGCTGCATCATCAGCATGGAAAAGCAGTGATACAGATCTGTTGTTCAAAATAGGGGGTATAATTCAGATTTTGTCAATTCTTGTACAAATTAATTGATATAAACATTAAAAAGGAATGGTACCAATAAAGCAACATTGTTTCACCTCTTTAAGGACCTGAATTACAGGTGAAAGGTGACTTATGCTGTTTCAGTGAACCTGCATAGTTTTATGGAGTTTCATGGTCAGCAGCCAATTTATTCCCCAAGGACTGAGTAACATGTCACCAATAAATCAATAAAGGGGACATAAAGGGTACTATATGGATGGCTAGATTATCCTTCTATTAAACAATGTAAAGTCAAGGGCTGATTGTCTCTTTCTGAAACGCTTTCTCTTCCACCAGAGTCTTATCCTGCACCATCATTCAAACGTTTTTCTAAGGAGATTCCTAGCACTGAAAGATAGTTTAGAGGTTTTCCAGGATCTTCCTATCTCCCTTTCTGTACATTGGGATTATAGTATATCTACTCCAGTCTTCAGGGATCTGACAGGAAGAATGATGCCAAAACTGGGACCCATTAATCCCTGTTCACCTTAGCCAATCAATCTGCTCTCACTGCTTTACCGTTTTTGACTTGTGTGATTAATTTAGTGATCTTGGATGGGAACACTTGATCTGACATTGGAACAAAAAATCAATAGGGTAAGAGCCACAGGCTCATTGCTACATATGGCATGAAAATATTTAGTTCATATCTCAGAGACTACTGAGGGGTGGAGTTTACCAGAGGCCTTGAAAAGAGGGAGCAACAAAGTGCCAAAATAAAATAGAATTCTTTCTGCTTGCTATCAGAAACATATAAACTTGCTATAAACAAATTTCTGCCAGTTGTGCCCCTGTATTCTGGAGCTTCCCACTTTTTGGTCAAACCTGACTCTTTTCTTTTCAAGAACATGATGAGTTGGAACCTCTATAAGCCCTAAAACTTTCAAACTAATTGATTCTGGTAATCACATATTCATGTTCAAACCATTGCTTGAAGAACTGCTTGACACTCTGAATCATAGGTGGAATTTGGGTTTGAAAGATCTCCTGAATGTTATTTGTTAGCAGGCTAAAATTACAGAGTATCTGAAGCACAGTGTATGGCACCGATGGAAAGCTGATGAGCAGTGGCCAAATTCAAGAAATGCAGACTAGTACTTTCAATCTTCTTAGACCACTCAACCCTTAAAATCCTATCCAGAAGAAGTGTTGGCTGAAGAATTTAGGTCCTGCCTATGAGGGAAGCAATTGTCTAATTTCAAAGTGAGTGAAAGGTAGTTACTGTTGGGTTGTATAATAATTTGAAAACAGATATGCATTAGGCTGGATGATGACAGATAGAAGTCAGTTATTTGGGCACCTCACACATGCTGGTACAGGTAATCCTCACTTAACGACTGTTCATTTAATAATGGTTCCAAGTTACAACTGTCAGGTTCGGTCAGCACGGGGCTTCAGGGAAGCACGGGGCTTCAGGGAAGCTCGCAGCCAGACCACGCGGAATCCACCGGCGGTAGCTAGCGGGGAAAAGAACTGAAAGCGCCGCTAATTAACGGGCCACCTGCGCCCAGCCAAACAGGAAAACTGCAGCGGAAGCTTTTAACTATAAACTGATAGCGGCGCGAGCCAGCAATGAACGGGGCCGCAGGCAGCGAAACAAGATCGCAACGCAGCACAGAACCCGCGGGCTTGCACGTAACGGGAGGAACCAACCCAGCCGGAGGGGGACTGGCAATCAAGGACAATGGACCCTGACCGATCCTGCCATCATGAACAATCAAGGGGGATTATTGGGGGCCGATAATCCGCAGCTGCAACGTGATTGCGGGGCGGGAAAAAAGCGCGGGAAGGGGGGAATATAACAAGTGATGCAATTGTACCAAGCCAGTCCTGGCTTTGCTTGTGACTACTACGTTACGCATGAGTAAACCTTCTTTGTGAACCACACGTGTCACGAGAGTTTCTCTGTCGAACGGGGCAAACCTTACAACAACGACCTCGGAAAAAATGCTTTACAACCTGTATTTGCACTTATGACCATGGCAAACCATTGCACCAACCTCCTGCGGTCGCGTGATTGCGATTTGCAACCTTTTTTATGATGGTCGTTAAGCGAATCATGTGGTCGTTAAGCAAATTCCAGCAAAAAAACCTCCATTGGAGAAGCCAGATTCACTTAATGACCCTGTGATTTGCTTAATGATCATGTGATTCGCTTAATGGCCATCATAAAAATGGTAATAAAATCAGGTCCAGTCACATGGTGACTTGCTTAATGGGCACCTCACTTAACAACCAATTTTCTGGTCCCTATTGTCATTAAGTGAGGACTGTGTGTACTTAGCTTTAATTTAGGCCAGAAACCAAAAAATAGATTTCTATATTGTGCTCAAGAGGAAACAGATAACAGAAGGAGATTGGTGATAATCTATCAGCTGTATATAAAAATAGAGTAGAACAGTATTTCTTAAATTGTTTTCTCTCAGGACCCCTTCTTGCTTTTAAAAATTATGGAGGACCCCAAAAGAGCTTTTGTTTGTATGGGTTATATTTATTAATATTTACTGTATTAAAAATTAAAATTGACACATTCACTGCCACTACTAGTTATCATGATTCTTTGATGGGATTTTAATATTGTATTATTTTTCAACACAGACTGGCAAATAATTGTGATTTTGGGGACCCCCAAGAGGGTCTTTGAGAAAAACTGGAATAGTTTTTTTTTTTTTTTTTCAAAAAGGTAAAAGATATATCTGGAAGTTCAGGCCCTTAAACAATACAAGAAGCGAACCCAGAGCCCTTTAATAGCAATTGCAACCAAGCAAACTTGGTACAGTATCTTCCTGGAAATTTTAGTGGAAACGTTAGGAAGTACACAGCAAATGTCTTTCATTTTGGCCAGCTGCACAGTGAATAAGCTCTAGGGTTCTGAGCTCTACATGCCAAGCACAACAGAGGGGGCAATGAAGTGAACCATTTTAATTACTTGCACGGGTTCATTTATTCTGTGTGATATTAAAAATGGGACCCCTCCCCCCCAGAAAAAGGCACATGATTGGCAGTGGTCTTCTTCCATGTGGAAGTAAACATAGCAGCCAGAGTAAGCTGTGCTGGTGATTCGCTGTCTTCTTAGCCAATGTTTCAGGTAACAGATTCTCATTCAAGCTGTTATAGAGTTCTAATTCAACTTCTAACCAAAGAAGTGCATTTGGAGTGGAGCAGGAGACCTGATGAATTTGAACTGGATGGTTTCAAAGTATGAATATTAGTATATGTACAGACTTGTGCACCAAACAAATACATTCAGCGCCATAGCAGCTACAATAGTGATATGTTCCCTTTGCAGCTGGCAACTCTAGTGCTGCATTGATGACTTTGTGAGCTCAGATTGTGACCTCTTGAGTTTGCTATCCAGGAAGTGGACAATTGGAAAAAGTTACCTAGGTATTTAAATAACTTTGCTGTGCATCCCAGGAACTCTGATTTCTCTTCAGATCACATAGACCTTTAGCCTTTTACCAAAGATTTCTGTGGGGAGGAAGCCATACACTGAATAAGGATTCAGTAAATGTCCTCATAGTTTATGCAGATTTCCTCTCTTTTTCTCTGAACATTCGGTTTAATCCCAACCATCAAAAGGCAAAAGGAAATGTATGCCAAGCATGGAGACTGAAGGCAGTTACAAAGGATTATTTTTTAACTCTAGAAAAACTTCTAGATGAAAAGAGAAAAAAGGCCACCATTACTGCAAAAGGACCCTTTGAAAGTTGATAAAAGTTTGCTCTCCATTTCTTACCACTGTCATCATCCATGGCCTTTTCATGTGAGAAATGGAACATATGGAAGATCACAGTGCTGCACAAAATTGCAGGATGCATTTTTTCTAATACAGTATAATCTTGTTCACCTGCCCCCACCTTCATTTAGTCACTGATCCAGGAGCAAACATGCCTTTCAAGCCATAAAATTAGCACTTGATTTAATACTCTTGAAGAAACCTAAGGGAGTTATTTCACTTGATATATCATCAGAGTCAGTCGGTCAGGAGACAATGAATGAATGTGCGAAGAAGCCTCGGAGAACTTCCCTTATAGAGTTGAGGAAACCCAGCAATTCTGAGTGGCTTGGAGAATTGTCCAAATGGTTTTAGAGGAACTACTGGGCAGCTAGGACGTGGGCTGTGACAACAGCAGCAGCAGCAGCTGTGGAGTGTATTTATCGTTAGATCATAACAAACACCTTGTGCTTTCACATCCACTGTCACTAACTTTTCTCAAGAAGGAACCCAACCGGCTGAATTGCTGAACTGCACTGTAAAGTAACACACCGATGGTATCACCCTTTGACCCAATTCTTTTCCACGCCCACCCCTGTTTTCTTTAAATACACAGAACTGTGCACAAGCGCTAGGCAGAGGTGGTTTGGCTGCAGAAAGAGGGAGCATTTTGTATCATACAGGGGTACAAATATCTGCTAGACCAAAAGTGCCCTTGCTTTTTATCATTGCTGAGTTGCAGTAAATATCAGCTCATGGACGTTACAGGGAGAAAGATGATTGTTTATGGCCTTGTATATTTTGTCTGGTGGCGCATCTTGTCCAAGGCCAGATGACACGGAGGTGATTCTTGGTTTTGCCACACCGTTTATATTAGCAAAATACACACAAATACTTAGTTTTTTGGGGTTTTTTGGTTTGTTTGCTTGTTTTCAGGCTATTAGTCTGGTTTTCTTCTAATATTTCAACTAAGAGAACTGAGCACAGAGAAGTTATATTTAAGCAAAGTTTGTTTGGTCTAAAGTATAAATTTTATACATGCAGGCACAAACATACTAATAAAAGACAGGTAGTTCTGTAATTGAATCACAAAGAGTGTTCCATTGTCTGCATTGTTCTCTATTTTCTCATGGCCCTTTTTTCCTTTTTTTCTCCAAATGTTCAATTTTCTTCATATCTTAGCAAATAATTCTCTTTTCTTTTGAGGCTAGGCAGTTATCCATTAAAATTTGTCTCAGAAGTAGCGCTTAGCATCTTGTCTAATTGTAAGCTGAGTTTTGCAGGAACATAGAACAAGCATATTTTCTTGGTGGCAACCTGTCTCTGAAACTATTTATTTAGCAATTCCCGTCATAGCTTTAACAGTATAGCTCTTTCATATGAAGATATACAAGCCTTTAAAACGGCCTTTTGTTTAGCTCCTTGTCAGGCTTTGATTGTTCCTTCTCTTAATAAATGCCTATCTTTGTTTGGAAAGTCTCCACTTTCCCTCAGGTATTTGGCACCCCTTACAGCAGTGTTTCTCAACCTCAGCAACTTTAAGATATGTGGACTTCAACTCTCAGAATTCCCCAGCCAGCATGCTGGCTGGGGAATTCTGGAAGTTGAAGTCCACATATCTTAAAGTTGCTGAGGTTGAGAAACACTGCCTTACAGGCTTAGGAAAGAGTTTCTGAATTAAACTATATAATCTGAAATCTCAAGCCATTTTAAGATCTCCATTCCACCCCAGTCCACAAGGCAACCTACATCTTGCAGGACAAATTGAAGCATAAGAAGAGCTGTGCTGGGTCACCCCAAATGTCTATCTAGTCCGATACTCTTCATTACGTGATGGGTAGCCAAATGTATCTGAGGAACTGATAAGCAAGACGTGAGGGTGAAGGCTCTGCTGATGCTCCCTATCCATGGGTATTTTGGCCCTTGATTCCATTTATTCAATTTTATTCCCCAGCATATGGGGAAGAAATCATGTGTAGGTGGTCAGTTTGAATGTATGTCATCCTTATGAAGCTACTGAACATCATGTTATGCTTGTCATATTTCTTCAAGCAGTAGCAACATTACTGTTACTCATTTTTAGTTTACTTTGGAAGAAAGTCATAGCCTTCTTATATACATTTTTCCTATCTATCTATCTATCTATCTATCTATCTATCTATCTATCTATCATCTATCTATCTATCTATCATGTTTGAACATAGATTAAATACGCTTTCATACAGTTCAAGTCCTTTGTTCCCATATGAGATCTGTAGCATCACTATTATACTTTCAGAGCCTGTGCCTAATTTCAGTTCTCTTCATTCATAAATTATACTAAGCCATCTGTTGTTTTAATCACGATTTCTTCAGAAACAAACTCTTATTTCTGATGAGCAAAATAATCTTGGCTTGCTTGGCTAATTCACTGTTTCCTTCTTTTTTAGTTGCCTTGTGTCAGTAGCTTCATTAGAAACATTGTTAAAGCATAAAACAAACTCCTCATCTGGGTATCACCTTAGGCAATCAGTAAGCCAACAATAAACCATGAATGTAAGGTGCTCTGTGCTCTAAATCCTCATGCCCCCCTAGCCCCCATTTGCATGTTCTGCAGAAATTTAAACCAAAAACAAATAACAACTGGGAAAGAACAGGAGTTCTTTGCATATAAAGGCTGCGTGCGCAAGCTCTAATTCTGGCACTGAGGACAAATCCCTGGGCTTAGTGTGTGCTCACAGACTCCTCATTCTGTAATTCTGTGTATACCTTCTTCTTTTACAGATGGTGAGCCTCAGAGTTCTAGTGAAAACAAAAAAGATCCCATTGACTTAAAGTCTTCTCACCACTGGTCTCTTGCGGGGCAAAGAGAGAGAACCACTTAGAAAGTTTACCCAGTTGTTGTTTCCTATGAAAACATTCTTTAATCAAGCCCCAGGTTCTGGCCAGAAACTGACTCAGGGCATACTATATCAATAGTCATAGAGAAGTCTGAAAAGACATTCAGAGCAATATTTTGATAGATGATCCTGGAGGAAACAAATATTCCCAAAGATCTATATTATTCATAAGATATCAGAAATTCCCAGGAAGGAATGGTATTGTCTGTCTCAAAACATTAAGATAGTTTAAGAAGAGATTGTCAGCAAGACAAAATATAAATCTAGCTGCACCAACAAATGGGAGGTCTTCTTTCCCATTACAGATGCATATAAAGAATTTCTTCCAGCTGTTTTCTTTATTAGTACTATAAGTTAACAAATATTTTGGGCTCCAAATCCCAGAAACCAAGATTGGCACAAACATCTTATTTAAAGAGGCCAGGGACAAGAGAATTCCAGCCGTGTTTTGTAAGAAACACCTGCATTTGTTGAGGGACTGAGAGAGTAGAACAGGAAAAGGATAAGGGAAGAAATTTTGCCAGCCAATCTTGTTGACTTGGGGGATGACAGCTCTTCATGAATGCCTTGGACTGCTTCCCTCCTTTCAACTATTTTCTGTGCAATAATTCATCTTTTTATGTTCTTTCTTCTTTTTAGGCAGTTTATAAATTAATACATAGAAACACATGAAAAACCTTCATTAGAATTCTAACTCCCCACACATCTCCACAGCAACATACTGTAGTCCTGGTTCAAGCGTATGAGTCATCACTGTGGAAACCAGGGCCTCTTTTAAACTCGTTTACATGAGGGATATAAAAGAATTTCATAAATAATTCCACTGGAAATGAACTTGAGCATTCTGTTCCCACTAGATATCACGATATCAAAAATGCATCTAGTTTTAATCTTTCCATCCAAAATCTGCAAAAAAGATGCCTGAAGAAAAGGTACACAATTGAAAGTTATATGCAAACAGTGGTAGTTCTCTTTTAAAGAGAGCTTATATTAAGGAAATTTATATTTTAAAATCCTTCATTAGGAAGATGTATGAATCCCAGAATAAAAACATAGTGATTTGCATTTTTCAAAAGTAAGGCACCAGGCTAGAAACTGGGAGACTGTGAGTTTTAATCCTGCCTTAGGCATGAAACCATCTGGGTGACTTTGGGCCAGGCACTCTCTCTCAGCCCTAGGAAGGAGGCAATGGCAAATCACTTCCAAAATCTTGCTCAGAAAGCTGCAGGAACTTGTCTAGGCATTCACCAAGAGTCAACACTGACTCGAAGGCATTAAAAAAAAACACAAACCTTTAACAATTATATAAAATGGGGGGGGGGGAGCTGCCATCTGTTATGAGTGATTATGAAGATAAACTGCTTTCTAATTTTCTATATTTAAAAAAATTGGAAAAAGCATACCTAGGACATTGACCCCATTAACAAAGTTAGAAAGCAGGCAATTGTTTTTTAAAGCAATGTGCACATCCCTAGCCATCATGACATCACAGAAAGAAAATGTTGGCATTTCTGACTGTCAAATACTGTGTCTGCTGTGTAGATTATAAAGAAGATAAAACTTGATGGTCAATTCTGTTTTTCTAGTTGAATCTGGATTCCAGTTGAAACCTTTTGGTGCTTTGGTGGGTGGGTGGGGACACCTCTATTTTTAGCTTGCAGGCATATGCTTGTACTTGTAGCCTACAGATATGAACTCCTACAACATCCATCGTTCCCAGCCAGAAAATGTCTACTGACTGGGAATAACAGAAGCTGTGCTCCAACATATAGGTAATCCTCACTTAGCAAGCATTAGTTCAGGGGAGAAGTGTGATGTCCTTGCCTAATGACCGTGCAGTCCTCACTTAATGACTGCAACCAGGACTGCCATAACTGTTGTCACTAAGCGGCATGGTCATGTGATCTTTTGCTTACTGACTGCTCCACTTAGCAATGGAAATTCTGGTAGTTAAGCAAGGATTACCTGATGTATCTAAAGGACACCAAATTGAAAAAGGTTGATATCATCTGTATTTATACATTGAAATGTAAATGCATTTGAGAAGTCTGTCTGCTAAAGCTGCAAAACCTGGGTTTCTCTATAAGTTCATCAAAGACAATAGGGTGTGCCTAGATAGTAGACAAATTAGTACGTACAATGCCTCTGATTTGTTCTTTTGTCCATGTAGACCAAAATTATGGTTTATTTTATGAGGAATTTTACAACTCTTCAAAAGTTATGAGTGCATTTATGTGCTTTTTCCTTTACAACTCAATGCATTCTCAAACAAATTCCAACTCCCATGAGGGGGAAGGATCATGACTTTTTCAAACTGATAAGCACAGATGCACTCCATAAATTACCCAATGAAGATGGAGAATATAAGAGAATATCTGGTAAAGATCTGGCATTTTGCTAAGCTTATAAACTGTCCCTACACGCTGATATAAATCACTGCTCATATAACATTGTCACAAAATTTGATTTCATAGTGTCCTCTGGAATAATCTTATTATTTATTCAATCACTGTCAATGATAGTGGAGGAATTTTTTTTACCAGCACTTCTCCATTTTTTGCTCCTCTATCAGAAAATTGCACAGAGGATTAATTTGATTCTGGGGATTGGAAGGTATGCAACCTGGCATTCCATTCCTTTGGAAAGCTACACAACTTGTGTGCGCACAGAAGACTGCATCTATGACATTGAACATTACTCAGAAACTCTCTTCCGTCACCCTTGTAACCTTCACTAATTCTCCTGGTCCTTTGTCATAAACAAATCATTTACACTCTTAGCATTATATTTATTCCTTTGCCATAGGTCTGCATGAATAGACATATGCTTAAACCATGTATTACAAAGAAATCAACCTTTTTTAAAAGCAGGTTTAAAACCAATCTTTAAAAAAAAATCTCTCTCATCTCATTCTCACCCCTCCATTTATGTCATTTTGCAGAAGCATTCATCCTCTGGTTTGTATTCATTCAGAATATTACACAATTTCCCCCCAAACTCATCTCTGGCTCTTCTATTTTCATCATTCGTATGGAGTATAATATGCAGTTATCAATGTATGGATTCCTACTTTCACATGGACCTACGACAACCTAGATTCATGTCTTCTGAAATACTTTTTAACTCTTTCATTTATAATTACACCTACTCTTTCACTCCCTTACATATATCCATCAACTCTGTTACAAAAATCAGACCACCTTCATTTACCTCTATTGCATCTTTCCCTTTTCTCTTAGTTTCACACACAACCTATATATTTTTCTTTCATTTCTTTCATTCATTAAGTTATGTTCTTTGCCATTATTCATGTTAAGCTGCAGACTTGCGTATTCCATACTTGTTCTCAAATGGCCTAGAGAAAAAGATGCATACAATTGCTAACAGTAAATACTGCACCAGTCTTTTTCATATTTTGGCCAGCATTCTACAATTGCAACCAAAGTCCAGTTGTTGTTTTTTCTCCCCAAGCATACTAATATTATTCTTTGCCGGTTAGGATCTCTAATCTAAAGATTACCTTGCAAACAAACATACTGTAGACATCTAGGAGCTTTCTGCAATATACTGGTATGCTCTCAGGATACAAAACTGAACAAACTATAGATCAGCTAACTATTGACAATGTTTTGTAAACACAACTATACTGTTGCAAAAACTGTGATTGATTACAGTATCTGTGGGACTAGATTCATTTTTGCATGTTACTAATTATGCCATCTCACTGCTATGCATTATTCTTCCCAATGTTTGTGCCAAGTTTGCATCTCTGCTTTATACATATCTGGAATACGCATACAGAAGGTTAGGAATGTACATGCTTCTAAGGCCACCCATTTCTGTGTGCAACCTGGTCCTTCATGTTGCAATAAGGACAGTGTAAAAGATGGTGTCCCGTTCAATGTAACATGATACATCCAGTAACCTACATCTACAAGGCTTTCAGTTAATAATTCTCAGGCATATCAGCCTCTTTCGTTCATAAGCAGCATGTCTCTATAAAACTAAAAGCATTATGAACAACACTGAGCAAATGGCAGCACACAGAAGTGATCAGTAAACTGGTGCCGTTTCATGGTTTCTTTGACAGATACTGACTGAAATCTCAGGTGTAGTAGCTCCATTCATACAAAGAGACAAGTTTAACTAGGAATGCTGCTATGGTAATTTTTGTCCGTTCTGACTCCTTTCAAATAAACATCCTGATTTATTTAGATTGCTGTAAATGCAGATTAGTGAATGCTCATGTAAAAGCAAGCACTAATGAGAAAGAGTTAACTTTTTATACAAGAAACCATAGAACTGGATACATTTTTTGAAACCCATGCTCCTTAGATGAGACCTGGTTCACACAATAGCTGGAAAATGTGATGCAGTGTTTCATTCAGACCAGAAACAAGTCCACCTAAACCTCTAGTTTTTCATTAAGCCCTAATTTCTGTTTCCTCCTGTGCTCTCCCTTCACATGTACTCTCATATCCCTCATAGCTTCTTCTGCCAAACACTTGCATAGTTGCCAAAAGCAAAAAACAAACAAACCCCAAAACCCTAAAACTGTCCCTGAAGGTGATGTTATGAATTAGTTGAAGACATGTTTGGAGTGAATTAAATGGAAAAGAGCAGGAATCCCATGGGAAATTGTAATGAAAAACACCATATACTGTAATCAATACCTCCTGACTTTTTTGTCCCTCCAGTCTCTGTTCTGGGAACAATGAAAGAATCACCATCATCATCAATCCAGCATCCACTCCTAAAACCTAAGCTCTGATCCCTTGAGATTTTTCATCAAAAGAAAGTGTGCCTTATAGTTAGCACTACCATTGTAACACGGAGGAGTTGAAATAACCTATTTTCCATCCAAGATCCACAATGTAACATTTTCAACACAATGCCTCTCTTCTAAGAAGTAGCATCATTTCATGAAGCTCCTTGGCAAGTAACGGAACTGAGGGATGCGGAGACTACTAAAACTCCAGCCTAAAGTGCAACTCATCATTAATCCTACTTTGTAATGATCATGGTAGCAGTTTTTTAGTATTGCTTTTCTAGGTGGTTTGAGGAGAATTGCAGTATGTGAGAAATGTGATAAAACTATCAGAATCATGTACATGGCACATATTTAAGGCACAAAGAAGGTGAATTTACTTACATCCATCATGATTTATCAACAAAATAGAGTTCTATTTATGGTAATGTTCAGCTAATGAAACTTGAGGTATGAAAAAGGCATTTGGGCAATTCCAGCTGACTACCTATATGTTTGACTTTTGGGTTTTTGCATCTAATAATCCAGTAAGTTGTAAAGTCCTCTTTGAAACCAGGAGATAGCAGATTGTTTCTGAATTTGATTATTTATATATCTAAGAATTTATAGTCTCCTTTCCAAAACAACTGTTTTTTTCAAATGCCTTACAGAGCCATAAAATCCTCCTAAAATCAGTATTTTAAAAATACAACAATTAGTCTTATAAAGATATACCAATATAATAAAACAGTCATTTAAAACAGTTGCTTAACAGATTAAGAAAGTAAAAATAAGACAAATTAAAAAGCCATAAATTAAACATTAAAATTATGTTCTTTATTAAAAGCCAACCACAGAAGATACAATAATGCTACTCTTGTAGAAAATTCACCAGATTGGAAAATGCAAACAATTAGCAGAGGCCAACATATCGGAGCAAGAGTCAACATAAGATGCTTATGGATGAAAGTGATTTTTTAGATTCATTTCAAATGGTTTTCAGGTCTGATTTTAGAATGGAAAAAATCTTGGCCAACTTTCTTTTGCAATCATATTTGCCTAGTTCTGTTGATATACTTGGCTTTTCAGTGGCTTTCAGTACCGTCAGCCACAATGCATATCTGCAAAGGAGCTTGTCCTGATTGTTGGAAGAAGTTTTGGTAGGGTTCTGTTCTACATGGAAAATTGATTCCAGAAGATGGTGCTGAAGGATCATTGTTCTGTCCCTTTGGGGTTTCATAAAGTTCACATTTGTCCTCCAAGAAATCACTGGGGATATGGAATGAATCCTCAGCATACACAAGATATTTAGCACTTTCTCTCCTTTTCTTCAGATGCAGGGGCCTGAAATCAATGCCTGAATATGGTATTGGGATGGATGATGACTACGCTAGGAGATGTTTGACTTCCTGGAATAGATTGCTGTCTTCTTAAGGACCAGGATTACTATCTGAGAATGCTCCTGGATTCTGTCCCCAGTATTCAAAATATGGCATGTTGTCTTCTGTGTATATTTCTTCTAACCTTACAAGAGACCTTTTCAAAAATTATTGTCCAGATGCTCCACTTTCATCAACAGCAGATGGCTACTGTGATTGATTTTTTCAGTGATGGTGTTTTGGTAAAGAAATGCCTGCAGAGAAAAACATTATGGTGGTGTTGTTTTTAATGTCAGGTGAAAATTCTATTTTCTCAGGCTTTTCAATAATTTCTTAATGATTTACTGAGACTCTTGGACTTTAAAATCTGAAATATTTGATGCTGCTATGTGTTTGGTATATTTATTTGTTTACTTTTGCTGCTGATTATTATCTGGTGCTTAGATGAAACTGTTTTATCTTTTATCCAGTTGCTCCACTTTGATTGCAAATCTCCCAGGTAACTAATGTATTAAAGTACTTCTTTCTGAATTCACTGAATTCTCAGAGAAGTGGGCATAGAAATAGATGTTTCCAGTGCTTCAATGGTCTACATATTTACTGGGCAAATCCAGTTTTGTTCGGTAGGGGTTAGGTTAGTGTGTATAAGATTGTAGTTTTAGTCCTTCTTTTCAAGTGCAAATTGTTTGTGTAACTAAATTACAGCATATTTACTGATTATCTCAAAGACTGCAAACACTGTTCCAATTCTGACACTGATGCTGGAGTAAACAGATTGTTAGGGGAAGATAAAAATATCATTAGCACATGTATATGTGCCTTTTATTTTCTACTTCTTCTCTGACTCTCTCTCTCCTTCCCATCCTTTAGAAAGTTTAACTGTTCAGTAAGAAAAGTATAGAGTCTGCAAGTCCTAGTAGTAGTCTTTTTTCCTAGTGAAGAAAAAAAAGGACTTTATTCTAAATCAAAAGTCATTCCAATACCAAGAACTGTGTCAACTGCTCCCCATATTTAAAATAAATGGTATCCACTTCAAACAATTAAAAGACTTTAGATATTTAGGCATAGAAATCCACAGATGGGGGAAGGAGGGAGTGGCATCATGCATTGTACAAATGATGCAAATTATACAGTGATGGGTGTGATGTTATTGTGGCTTTTACTGGACACCTATGTATCTAGGGACCTTTTTTCAATCATCAATAGTTTGGAAGAAACTTTCAAACGATAGTATAGCTTTTATAATAGCACCCCGATTAACCATTGGGGTTGGCCTGAAAAGAAGCTGGGCTGAATGTAAATCAGTCTATAGGAATATACTGTATAGGAGTGTTGCCAGATTTTTTTCGGCTACAATTGCAGTTAAGAAAGCTCTGAGTTTAATACTGGAAATGTCTCGTGCTTGATATACTTCTGCCTGGATGGATTGCAATTCACTTAATTAATTTACTGTTTTTTCTTTTTATTGTCTTAGTCACTCAATTTGTTTTTATTGGACTGTATTTTATTGGGTATTTGGGGTCTTTGAACATCCACATGCACACACATTTCTCTCCTGAGCTTCCAGTAGTCTGTGAAACAAAAAGAGGAGCTAAAAAGCCTCCCGTGTATTATGGCTCTATTCTAGCAAGTCCTGCAAAGTATGTTATCTCAACGAATATGCTGTGTTTCCAGGTTTTTCACCAAGTTGGGCTGAAAGTAACAGAGCAGGAGCGTGGTGAATAGTCCATCCAGTGAGAAAGGTGAAACACGTCTTTCACCTATTCCTGAAGGGGGAAAAAACTGGTGGCAAGAAAGTAGAATTTTTAGAACTTTACAGCACCTTATTGCTGGTTTGCTGCATAAAGGGATGAACCGAGTCTGTGAGTACACTTTTCTACTAAACATTGTAACACCATAGCAAGGTCAAGTGTTGATTGACCTACCCTGAACCCAGCCTGTTCATCCCCCAAAATGTCTTAGGATTCAAGCCAATCAAGAAATTTGGCTTTTAAGTGCCAAAATATTATCACTATCTGTGAGCTGTTTCTTACATAATGATGTCCTTAAATATAAGTTTCCTGAAGTCATGAGATGATTTACCCAGTAACCCACAGGTTTAGATTCTACATGATTGTGCTAGGAAACAGGGCACAATATTTAGCTGGTTCCCCTACAGAAAGCAGACCCAGTGAAATAGAAGGCATAGCTCTCTACTGTTGCCTGGGTCTGGCAGACATAAATAAATTGGAATGTTACTTTTTGGAATACAATATCAAAACTGGCAGTATCTTCTGAATAGCTTCTATGCATAGAAAAAAAATGACCCCAAAGTGCTCTATTTGCTCCATTTTTCAAAATGTATATTGACTTTCTGGGGTTTTTTTTCCTCCAACAGCTTATTTCTATGTTGCCTATAAAATAAGTGGATAATAGCATAAAATCCCAGTGTTTAATGTTACAAGCCTATGAAGTCCTAAAACTATCTTGAAGTAACAGAACAGTATGCCAGGTAAATGAAGAGAAGCCACTTTGTCCATTGTACTCAACAGAACATCTCATTTTTCATTCTGACAAGTCTAAAAGCTTGTGTCTCAAGGAGGCTTGTATAGCCAGACAAGAGTGTGTCCATATTGTCGGGAGGAATGAACATTAACCCCATTTGAAAAAGGTATCCTAGAATTCTTTCTCTGAATTGAATTTACAATCTTTGCTTTTTCTTCTCAGTTCTGTGAAGGGCTTGAGAAGGAGTCAAGAGCTGTTTTGTACAAAATGTACTAGATGTTCTCATAATGTACTTTTTGCTGTAAGTATACAATCAAACAGCAAACATCTACCCAAACAACCTAAAGACAATAATTTTCTCCATTGTGTTTTGTGAAGAACATGCAATTTAAAAAGCTGCACGGTGCTGCCCCTCAAGTTACAGATTTTGCTGCAAAAATACAGGAAGCTGCTTTGGGGGAAATGGTAATAAATGATTGGGGGGAGGCAATATTTGTTTAGGTTAAAATTCTTTAGAATTTAATACCATCTAATTCATTCTATTAATATTTAAAAGAAAATTCAAACCGATAAACAGGCTTTATTCATTAGCTCCCATGTTCTTCTGTAGGTCCATGAAAACGTTGTAGTAGGGAAGAATTGATAGCTTAGCTTCACAGAAATAAATAAGGTAGCAACATTCCTCATCACAGACAAGCCCATCTGCAGATAAGATGAACCCAGTTTTTGGGGTGTATTTTAGCACCTAAAATCTCAGCTTATCCATAACTATATGGTAGGTTAACTAGATCTTGGTGGCAAAAACTTCCAACAACCACTAGATGGCAGCAAAGGGTTAGTATTTCCTATATCCCCATCTTGTGATTATCAGGAATTTCTGCAGCCTAGATCTTGTAGGCTAATTAGCTACTACGAAGTATGTCACACTTATTCTAAACTGATTGCCTTCATTATGTACTTGGCCCAGTGAACTCTCAGATTGGCTTAAAAGTGCTAGTAACTTTAAAATTATTTGAAATAATTATTTCAGCAAAAGCATCATCAAAATCAATTGAATAATTAAACCTCCTAACAATAAAATTGAAGCACACTACATTAAATATTCCAAAATATTAGTTAAAATTAAAAAAATGTTTACTGAAAAAATGCAATTTACTTTTTTAATATATATAATTTTTATTAAAACTTTTAAAAAAGATTAAAAACTGATACAAATTAATATAAAGAGAAGAGAAAGAAAGCAAAGAGAAAGCAAAATGTGCAAGAAAAGAAAAAAAGATAAAGAAAAATAGGAAAGAAAAAAGATACAAAACAGTGGCTTCTGATATTCTTCACAGCAGTTATAAGTACAATTATATTTTAACCTCTTTCTCTAAAGTTATATCATAATACTCTTCTTTCTATAATCTATCCTGTCTAATCATCAAAACCCATAAATCACAAGTTCATTTTTTTTTGTTTTTACACAAAAAGTCCATAAGAGGTTTCCAGTTACCAGTAAATGTAGATAGTGTCTTTTCTCTAATCAAAGAAGTTACTTTATCCATCTCAGCAAGATCTGTCAATTTCACCAACCATTCTTCCATAGTGGGTAGTATTGAATCTTTCTATCTCTGAGCATATAATAATTTTTTAGTAGTAATCATACTGTATACTGAAATAATCTTCCATGGCTTTTTTCTAACTGTTTATCCATTAGTCCTAAAAGGAAAGGACTGGCTTCAACTGAATATTAATCTTTAAAATCCTCTGTATCAAAGTATGTATTTGAATCCAATTTTGTTTAGCTTTTTTACATGTCCACCAAGCATGATAAAATATCCCTTCATGCTGTTTACATTTCAAAAAATGCATATAATTTACGACATAATCCAGCATGATGAAAAAAGACCTCAGCTTCTGAGTAAGGAATGGCAAGCTAAGACATCTCCGAAAGAGTGGAGACGATCATGGCTAAGACCAAAGGATCAGTGAGTAGACCAGTCCCATGGAAACTCTCTGGCTCAGGAGAGGATGGGAGATCACCCACTTGTGCTCCAGATGGCTGCTCCTTGCTAGGAGACCACAGAACAGTGGTTTCCTGTGGGTTTGAGTGCCAGGAAATGAAGGGAACCATTACACTTTCAACCATGGCAGAGCCTTTTAAAGGACACTGAGTTTGCTAACTCATTTTCTAATCACTTTCAGAAATTACCTATTCAGCTACCTTAAGGATATTAGAGAACTTCAAAATGACAAGTTTAAAGAGTTTACCTGAGTTTATCTTTGTTTTTGAATAAAATAAAAATTAACTATAATCTTAAGAACTTAAAGAATTAGAAATAAATGGCAGAAAGCTAAATAAGAATCTGACTCAAGAAAGTTATAAACAAATTAACAGACCAGACAAACTTTAAATAATGGAATATTAGGACTTTTGTTATAAGATTTTGGAAATAATTATATAAATAAACTGTACCTTCATGGGGATCAATCTTTTTAGTCTACCCTAAGTCAAAATAGAAATTTGAGACATTATGATTTTAGAAACACTAGAGGGGACTAAAGATTCCAGGCAGAAAGGGAAAAGGGGAACAAAGGTGAAAAGCCTGTTTTTTGTCTTTGGTCAGCATTAGAACTTGCAAAATGAAAGAAAATACTATGACATTTGGAATACTTCAGGAGATTTTTGAAGAATGGGGTAGAAAATTGCAGCTTCATTCTCAGCAATGATGCATGTTTCTATGAATAGATTATGTCCAAAAGATAGTAGAGAAGAAATTGCTGATGTGAAAGAGGACATATTCTCTTTTTTCTTTACTTTCTTCTCTTTCTGAGTTTTTATTCTCTTTTACTATTGTTATTAAAACTTTCAATAAAAATTATTAAAAAAAGAAGTTCCCTGTCTACCATTATTTATTCAAGTTTGCAAATGGCAACCAAGCTCACCAGTGGCATTGTTATGGATGCCTTATTCATATGGTACGCTTAGCCATAACATGGTTGGGTTCATTTTGGCTAAGTGCATTATGTGATGACAGCTAATTGTGGTTCTTTCAGTAAATCACAGCTAGAAATGTATGGTTTATTATGATGTATGAACCAGATATACATGTCTTAGAAGAAAAGTGGGATTATATATATACATATGCATATACATAATTTTATTTTAAAAATTAAAAGGAAGATAAAAACTAATACAAACTAATATAAAGTAAGAAAAAGGAAAAGAAATCAAAGAGAAAACTAAAAGTTCAAGAAAAGTAAAAAAGTAAAAAAACAATAGAAAAGAAAGAAAAAAGATACAAAGAAGTGGTTTCTGATCTTCTTTACAGCAGTTATAAGTAGAATGTATAAATTTACCTCTTACTCTATGGCTACAACATGACTCTTTTCTTTCTATAATCTATCCTGTCTAATCATCAAAACCATAAATCATAAGTTCATCTTCTTCTGTTTTTTCTGTCCATAAAGGGTTTCCAGTCAGCAATAAATGTAGATATTGTCTTTTCTCTGATCAAAGAAGTCAATTTAGCCATCTCAGCATTTCCATCATCTTGATCAATCATTCCTCTATTGTGGGTAATGCAATAATCTTTCCATCTTTGTGCATACAATAATTCCATAATCAAGCCAAAAATTTAGAAAAATCGATACCTGTAGCACCTAGTTCAGTGTCATCCCTTTTGGTTTCCTGTTGCATCTATCAAAGTTTTTGTGGAGTCTGATTTGACACTTCCATTTGAATCTCCTCTAATTCCTCTTTAAATTTTTCTAGAAATTCCCTCGCCTTCTGGACAGAATTCAGTCAAAACCTCTGCTGTTTAAAAGTAAAATCACACCTCCAATTTGTCCCATGGAAATGGAATTTTTTTCTGTTTTAATCTCTCTGTCAAAAAAAGAATACTTTTTTCTCTTATGCAAGATTCTAATAGGAATTTCTTTAAGAACAATTACATCTGTATTATCAATCATCAGTCTTGTATTAAAATGCTGCTGCAAAACTTGATCCCTTGTCTTCTTCCTGACAAAGTGCACCAAAACATCCCTTGGAACATTTCTTTTCTCGCAAATCTTGTATTTATTCGATATATCAATTTCTGCCTCTGTATCCTCCTCATCCCAATCCAAAAAAATTGCTAAAGCTTTAATAACCTTTTCTCTAATGTCTTCACCAGAATCCTCTGGCATTGCTCTATATCTCAAACAAAATTCCTTCTCTCTCAATTCCAATAGAGCCAGATTATCTAGTTCTCTTTCTAACTCTCTGACTATAACTTCTGTCTTAATCTCCAGAATTTCCACTTTGTCATTAATTTGTTTTACATCTCCAGACACTTGTTTTACAGAGTTTTCCATCTTCAAAACTTCTTTCATCTCCTCTTTCATCTTTACAAGTCTTTCATCCATACTTTTCTCAAAAGCTGTCAATATAGTATCAAGTGATTCAGCTAACTTACTGGCCAGTTGCTCAAACATTTTCTGAAGCAAATATGGTGTAATTTCTCTCTTTGTAGGTTGCTCCAGCAATCCTCTCCTCCCCTCTGCTATTTTTGCCACTTTTCTGGTGGTTGCCATTGTATTATAATTTAAAAATGAATATGTTGCAGTTACAATGGAAAGAAAAAAGGCAAATTTCCCCTCCTTTTTTCTTTCCATTTTTCCTTCCTGTGCCCTTAATACTTTCATCTCAAATGGCAATTCATCGTTACAGTCATCATCACAGTCTAGCTCATATTTCCTTTATCTTTTGTTTTGTAAAAATCCACTAATTGTCTGCACCCTTAATAGTAAACAAACAGCATTCCCATGAAGGTCCAGTTCATTTGTCTATTTTAATTCCAATTTGTTCAAAAGCACTTTCACTCAAAAATATTTCAAAATAACTATCCCCTTTATCTGTTTTTCATAAGAGCACTGATCAAGGAAAGGGACAAAATTCATCATTTTGTGGTTTCAATATGAGAGTCATGCCCATTAATTATTTTGCCTTTGTACAAATTCTATTGGCTTTGAGTGATGATTTAGATTTTGTCTTGTCTTTCAGAGATTACTTCATTACTGGATTAACAGTAATAAGCACCTTTACTAAGGCACAATACAAAACAAATTTATCAACACAATAATTACAAATAAATTCAAAATTTAATTCAATGTCAAATATTGACATTGAAACAACCAACAACATCAATACATTTAAATTAATGTCTAGGATAGGATCAAGTTTATATAGATCCATAATAATTTAAAACAGCTGGTAACCTGGAACTATCAGCTATCAAGCATAAGGTAGGACAACCAAACCTTACATTAATATGTTAGTTAAATAAAAAAGTATTTAAGCCCCCTTTAAGGGCCATCACATTTCTATAGAAATGAAGGAAGCAGATTTCAAAGTCATATAGCTCAGCCCATAATGGCCAGGAACGTGGAAAAGAGGACCTTGAGTGAGGAACTGAAAGAAGGCCCTATTCCCAGGAACTTACAAAAGAAACACGATTGTTTGGAGAAATAAGAGCAGATAGATACCTGGGGCTCTAACACAACCACCAGTAGTTCAAATTGGGCTCTGGCTCAAAGAGAAAGCTAGAAGAGCCTAAATGACACTGTCTATGACTAAGATCAGGGGACAGAGAAACCAATCCAGAACACTACTACAAGAAGGATACTAAATCATGTGGGGAGTCTAAATGATTAAGGCTGATCCCCAGTTGCAGAAAGAGGAAGTCAGACCAATGAGCAGCATCTCACTCTTATTCTCACAGGACTCTAATTGCATGTCAGACCCAGCCCAAGAATGACAAACAGTCCAGCCAAGTTCAGTTCTTTTATTGCTTACACCATATAGGCAGAATCCTGCCAGATTAAATCTGTATTACTCTAACCTAGTGGATATACCCTGGAAGATTCTAGGGAGTGGTTATCCTAAATCTTTTCCTCTTCCCACGATCCAGCTCCAGACTGTTGTCTCACCCCCTTTCCTGGAATGTGCTCCTTCCTTCCTGAGAACCTGCTGAGTTACTGTAGTCCATCACATCACCTACCCCTTCATAGACACCTTCCATCACATTGCACCTTCTGAGTTGTAAGCACCTTCTGAACAGGTGTAGTATTGCCTGCTAAATCAAGTTGCTATTAAAAGTAATCAGCTTTGAAAAGTCTACAACCTTAGATCCATCCTATATGCATCATGTGAAGGGGAATCAATTGTAGACTGGGTCTACCCACCTTCCATACACATCAGCAACAGAAAGTCTACACCATATTTTCACAGTCTGGGCACCTTTAGATGTAGGACTTTAACTTTGGACATTCTCAGCAGCAGCCATACTAGTGGAAAAACTGTGGAAATTAAAGTCAACACATGTAATGGTATGTGGGAAAGACCTTGGGAGATGGGGTGAAGAGCCAAGACTGACATCAATCTTGCAAGTCTGAAAGTACAGTTCTCCCACTGTCTCCTTTATAGCCCAAGAAACTAGGGGGGGTCCCTTCTGAGCCTCTTGCCCCGCCCACTATCCAGCTGCAGGCTATGCTTTCTCTTATCTGACTCTTCCCTAGGCAGCATCTCTTTGCCCCATCTCCCAAGGTCTTTCCCACATATCATTACATCACAACAGGAGGGCGTCCAGTTTGGAAAAAGTTGACCTACATGTCCCCATAGTCTAAAATCTATACCATTCTAGAATATGTGGAATAGACATAAAGGTCTAGAAATGCATGAATGTCTGGGACACAGCCCAAGGCATTTCCCTGCAGCCCTTGCAGTTCATGATTCTCCTTCATGCAGTGTATGCATATAGAAAAACATGTGAGAAAGAGACCTCTGATACAGAGCCTGATTAGTCAGGCTTTATTCATGGGATGCCCTCTAGCTTAAAGTTCACAAGTCTTTTCTCCCAAAGGTCAATGTACCGTTTGTGCACTGCCTGGGGCATTTACTGTGGAAGAAACCAGAAAGAACAAAAATAAGCTGCTAAGAATTATTAGAAGCTGTCAGAAATGAAAAGAGGGAAGTATGCAAGAAAAGCTTTTATTGAAAATTGGTTCTCAAACAAAGGTCAGCAGTGCAGTGAGGGGTCTACTGTTGATCTCTTCAACTGGTGGGAGTTGGAAATTCCCACTAGAGTTCAAAATATTTATGTTCATCAAGACACTATCAAATGATGGGAAAATGGGTACATTGGAAGGCAATGAATAGTTTGGAAACTTGGGGTTAGACCGTGTATGTTGAAGGTCAAGGACCATCCTAATGCTGTGAAAAGATCCTACTGGTGGAATGTTTTCTTTTATTATCATTAATGATATATGTTTGGAGAGAGTCCCAAAGTGAATATAATCATGTAAGCATATGCCCTCTTGCCTTTCTCTTTCTCCTATGGAATGCACGTGTGCTTTCCAGCTATATTTATTGTAGGACCTTCACAATAATTGTCTTCCAGCCTAGATTTGTAACTTGCAGCTCTGACTGGCATAAAATTTACTGGAGTGCTGGGTATACAATGCGGTGACAACCCTACATCGCAAATGTTGACCTTCTGCTAGTGTTGCAGTTGTTAATACTGATTTGCTTATTTTTTTAAAAAAATTATATGCTGCCCTTCACAAGAAGTATTTTCCCAGGGCAACATTCTGTTTAAAAGCACAGTTCAACTAAACAGCAGTTAAAAATGCCAACATGCAGACAGTAACAATTTCTAAGCTGTGCAAATTGAAAAAGCAAGAGGAATGGAATCAACTATGAATCTACATTGCAGCACATTGGCTTAGTTAAAATATTAACTTATTAAAAGGCCTTGGAGAATAAATAAAGGTATTTGCCCAATGCTGGTAGTATATGTCAAAGTATTTAATTGGGGAAGGCATTTCAGGACTGGGGGTGCTGCACGGTTCTTAGGCAGGTTTCTGCTGAAATTCAGTCTGGAAAGGCACCTGGAGCAGGGCCTCTGAGAAATCTGCAAAAGTCTGAGAATCAAAGTCTGGGGCTGTTCATTCATTAGGACAAAATGACACAAGAAGTAAATGGCTTGCATCTGCTTGGACTCAACTCTGACCAGGAACAAAAAGGAACTACAGTAAACATATTGCAGAGAACATACCACTACTCCCCATAACATGGGTAGGTACAACTTTTGGTAAATGCCAACTTCATGACAACCCCTTCTTTCTAAACAGAATGACATATTCGCACAATGTTCAACATTGTTGAATTAGTCGGTTAGGCTTTTTGATTTCATATCTGCCCTGTGTAACTCATATAGTAGCATCTGAATATCCTTTGTCACCCTCAGTTGGTACTGGATGTTCTAAGCTTTCTGCTGATAATCTTTGGGCTGTTCTGTGTTTATTGAGATCTGCTTGGACTCAGTTCTGATCTGGAACAAAAAGGAATTTAATCTATTGAAAAAACACATCTTTTCCCCCAAAACATGGTTGGACCCAACTTTTGGTAAGCATTAACTTCCTCAAAAAAAGTGGGTTCTTTTTTTGAAAATGGAAGTGGAAAAAGCACTAAAAAGAAAAAGGAAAAAAAAAGAATACAACTTTTCTCTTGCACCATTTATTGATGGAAGAGTACATGCTTTTGAATTCAGTGAATTCAGTGAAACTTAAAGCCCTACATTGTTTCTCAATGTATTACTAGGCATTAGTATTAGAACTCTACAGCTTAGCCTGTAGCAATTTAATGAAAGGCTGAGACATTCAAGCATTTGTGGAGAATTTTTTATAGTAAATTAGCTGATCAAATTGCTTGCATGGATGCAAGAATAGTCTTTCTTCTTAATTCTGAAGAGGGGTGTGATTTGAGAACTGCTCAGGTGAGATTAGCTCTTTAGTCATTCTTCTTCCACCTGGCACTGTCCAGATGAGGTAGTACAACCAACAACAGAATTCCTATCTATCATGCTCAACACAAATAGGTTCAGGAAGACTATTTTAAAAATATTTTGCCCTTGTCTGGGGTTGGGTTTCTTGTGTTTTTTTTTCCTTGTAGATTTTTTTTAGCAATTTTACACTCTCAATCATTTGCTATGATTGAAAAATCTGTACAGAAGCAATGAATACACATCAGCAATCTAAACAAGAGTTTAATTTAATTACATATAATTCAGTTTAGTTTAGTTTGGTTTTTGCCCTCCCAAAATTTGTCCATCTAGGACAAGATGATGTTGTTGTTGATGATGATGATGACGATTGGTACTCTTACAAAATCTAAATTGCATAAATGAGCATGTGGGCATAGTGGTAGGTATGGAAATTTAAATCAGAGGCAGAATAGAATTCAGTTGGGAAAAAGTGGTTTACTCTCAGGATAAATTGTTAGGAATTAAAGCTTAGAAAAATCTTATAGAAACTGGCTAGTATAGAATTCAGTTTCCACTGCATATATGCACGTGTCATGGAGAAAATCTATCTATGTGGTCGCTAAGAGTTGACAATGATGTCATGTGACCTTCTGTAAAAATATATATCCTTAAGTTGTTGAGCCCTCACAAGGAAAGACTGCAACAATGATTAGATAACTCCCTTTTAGTCATTAGATTCCCCACTATAATCACCTAAAATATTAACTGTCCCCCAAATAACTTTTTGAAGAACTATATTTCTCAGGTCTGCTTGCACTGTGAATGTTCTTGTGACTTCCAAACTATACAGGATGTGCACTGAGGCCCACTCCTCCCCCCTGTGATATCTGATTGTTTTCCATCATGCCAAGTCAAAAATTTCTCCTGCTATGCTGGTAAGGTTTTGTGCAAAGGAGAATTGTATCATCACAGTAGAGGAAAGTGGCCCAACAAATTGGGGTAATCATCAGGGAACAGTAGGGGAAGGCTCAATTCACTCCCCATGTGCATATGGAACCCTACTGGAGATGCCCTAGATACTAGAAAGAAGAAGAGAAAGGGGCAGGCAGGAGAAGACCTTGTAAGTGCTGTTGCCACTACTAGAACCAGATATGTTTGGAAGGAAGGGAAAGAAAGGGGAGGGGAGGGGAGGGGAGGGGAGGGGAGGGGAGGAGACAGGATGCACCAGTGTCCATTGTAAGATGATATACATATGAATGTAGGTCTGATTTTTAGGGGCCTCAGCCTGTTTAATATTGGAATGAAGTTGCCAAATGGACTCCTGGTTGACTGTAAGTTCTATTATTCTCAAACTACTTGATTCACACATTGCACTAAGTCACGACCTGCTTAAGTATGGCTTGCTGAATAAAAAACAATTAGCTGGGTTCACCTAACTCACTACAGTTTATAGATCACAATTGCTAGGTTTCTGCCACACATTAAGTCAAAGCCAATTAATCAAACATTATGGCTTAACACAAGACGTGAACCCTGCCACAAGTTAACTTCCTTTATTTCACAATGATCTAAAAAGATAAGACATGCATTTGCTTTAGAGTAGGATTTTAATGATTCAGGATGAGGAGTTTAGAAGTGGAAAGACTTGAGTTTGTTCTCCTGATACTACACAAAAATATACATGGTGGGTAGAATTTAGTATTATTTACCTGCTAATAAACTGCCTTTGCTAGCAGACCCCTGAGTGAAGAAAACTCCCCTTACCTAAAATCTGGAGCAAATTTGGAGGAATGGCACAATGGGCTGTAGCAGGAGGACATGTTGTAGAGCAGAAGTCAACTTACGCAATGAGCAGGACTGATTAAACTTAAATGTGAGTTTGATGTTTGTGGAAGGCAATAGCTAGTGCTAGAATCCAAGGAACAATTTGGACAAAGAGCACGATAAGCAGATTTGAGGAGAGAGAGCCAAATTAGTATACTTAGCATTCACTCTTTCCAAGCAAGTATATTCAGCACACACTGCATCCCCAAAACATCTGTTGTTAACCCAAGTGAGAAATTCTAGAACTGCGCTAGTGCAGATTTCTTAAGAGCAGAAAAAACCTCTAGACGTTGATATGAGACTAATACCTAATTGACTAATTAGCACATTTTTCAGCTCTTCTATACAGCATTTTCCAGACTACCTGAATCTGAGGAGTGTTATTTTAAAGATCTACATTGTTTCAAGAAGTTAGAATAACTTCTCTGTAGGCATCTCAACATACTCAGCTATCTTATTAATGTGCAAACATATTTTGTGTAGGCTCACCCAAAGATTAATCCTCTTATGTACTGTATAAATAAAAATATTGAAACAAATGTTTTGAGCAAAGGCCCTTACAGCTAGAAATCTGAGAATTTGATATGTTATAGGAAGAATTATTTTTCTGGAAATTCTTTGGTGTGACATACTTAAAATCAGGTACATGAAGCAAAAAGGAGGTCATTGGACTAGAAATGTAAATTGAGGCAAATGAAAAGTTCTATTTATCCAATGAAATGTAATTGAACTGGAGAGGGGAAAAGTCAGTCTCGGGAATATTTCTGAAGCATTTATTGGTCTTTGGCCAAGAGAGTTCCGGATTTACTTAAAGCTAAATAAGAAATTCTATTTTTAATAATAATTTTATTAAAGATTACAATTACAACAACAACATCTAATACAAATTTGAAAAAAAGAAAAAATAGAAGGTACAAAAAAGAAAGAAAACATAGAAAAAATAGAAAGAAATAGAAAAGAAAGAAAAAATAAGAATATGGTAAAGAAAAAGAGAAGAAATATATAAAGAAGTTACTTCCCCCTTCATCACAAGTATAAACAATTTTAATAACTTATCACCTTCTCTTAAAAAACAACAAATGTTCTCTTCTTCCCATATCCCATCTTTTATATATCTATAAACAAATCCATAAAGCCTTGTCATTTCAATCCTGATGTCAGCAAAAGTCCATTAAGGGTTACCAGAGATAACAAGATATATATTTTAACTTTGATCAAATAAACCAACTTTATATTCCTTCCTTTTACTCCTAACAATCTTGATCTTTAGTCCCTTCAAATAATGTAGAACTTGATTTTTTTTTTCATTTTTTCTTTGTCCCTTCTCACAAAATTCTTCAAAACTTTAACAAGCCTCTTTTGTAAATCCAATATAGGAAAATTATCCAGGTCGCTCTCTTGGTTTGCTATTTGCTATCCCTTTTAATATTAAGACATCAGCCAGTTTCTTTTGTATGTCCAGTGTAACGTCTTTTTCCATGTCATTTTTGTAGCCTGTCATTTTTAAATCCACTTTCAAATCAGTCTTGATCTTTCAGGTAAAATTTGTTCCTCTTCAATAGCATCTTTTAAACACCGTCTATCTATAGAGGCAGACACTATTAAAATTAACTTCTGGGCCCATTATTCAAAAATATCTGTCAATATGTCTAATGTTAAAATATTTTGCTTCATTCTGTAATTGTAAGTTGAGTTTGAGTGTTCTTCTCTTTTAATTATAATATCTAGTTCCCTCTAGTTTCCTCTAGCATTTAATTTTTATAGTCTTATCTTTTGTTTTTATTTCAAAACAAAAACATTTTCCCATGGCAAGGATTCTTTATAATTAATTACAAAATCTTATTTCAAATTTATCTGGACCCTTAATTTGTAACTTTCTAAAATCAAAGTTTTAATCACTGTTTTGCTGTATATAAAAAAAAAATTTCTTTTAAGTTCTTAAACTTGTAATTAAAACTTCTTTCACTAAGGATTGAAGGAAACTCACCCGGTGCGGTAAAACCTGTTTATCCAAAGATTCCTAATAGCTGAAAAGCAGTTAAGCAATTTCTGAAAGTGTTTAGAAAAGGAAGTATGTGAACCCAGTGTCCTTTCAAAGGCACTGACCATGGTTTGAGCAAGATGGTTATTCCCTCATCACCCAGAGTTCTAAACCTGCCAGAGACCACTGTCTTGTGGTCTCTTTGTAAGCAGCAGCTGTCTGGAGCACTTGTGGGCAATCTCAAGTCCTCCCCTTGTCCAAAGAGGAATTATTGAAGAGCTAGTCTACTTACCAGCTCTTCATTCCGCCAGGGTCATTGGCTCTGCTTTTTGTGGAGCTGTCTTCAGTCTGCCATTTCTTCCCTGAAAGTCCATTCATCCTAAATAAGAAATTCTAAATTTAAGTTGGTTCTTCAGCTGGTGACTCCAATGGACTTCTGTTGACTTGACACGATTTGGAATGAAATGAGACTTTGATCCAACATAATATCAAACTAGATTTTTCTCCCAGCTAGTGATTTCCAAAGGCATCACTAGGCATTTGCACCTATATTTTAAGAAATGCAAGTCATAATGAAGATTAAGCTCCTCCATCAAAACTTTGTTTGCACATTCCACTTTATACAGTGAGAGAAATTCCAAATAGGTTATTGCTATTGGAAACTTCCTGATTCCACTGCTTATCGATAGGAGCAATAGCAAAGAAAGGAAATGCTTCCTGTTAGCATTTGGCTTTTTCCTGTACCCTCTGTTGGTCTTCAAGGTCTATAATTTCTCTCTTGTCCAAAGGTTTAACTCCTGGGAGTCCTTTGGAACTGATGCTTGTATAGTCTGGCAGGCTTTCTCCTCTTTTCTCCATCCCTTCTCTTATTAAGTTGAATGATTATGGCTACACCACACATTTATAATTTGGTTACTAAATTAGCCCATTGTCTAGGTGCACATAATACCATAAACTAAACCAAATATGGCCTTTGCATACCAAGCTTACTCATAAACAAGCAAAAGCTTAATGAGGTTAACACTAACAGAGCTTAGTACATTGTGTGATGCATCTGCTCAGCTGTTACCCCATCTGTTTAAGTGGGTTGTATGAATATAACCAGATAATAAAAGTTAAAAATAAAACTGTTTATATCATATATACTTCTTGTTCTTTTTTTAAAAACTGTTAAGACAAGGAAAAGATTCTTATTTTACAAATGTATGAGGGGAATTGAAAAGATAAAATAAATAAATCCCTCCTACTATTCCTGTACAAATTTTAGGTTCTTTCCCTTCATTATTGCACATTTGGGGTTGAGCTCAGAGGAGATGGTTAGCCAGATTCTATCATCTCTGAGTCTTTGGTTGCTTCAGCACAAGCTGTGAAATCTCTGGACTGTTCATCAGTTAACACATGTTGCTGACTCCCTTTTAGGATCTTCCTCACTCCTATAAATGATCTGCCCCTACTGTATGTTCCAGGAGTGGGGGGATTTGTGTGGGACAATTTTCAGCATGGCTTATCATTGAAACTACTGGAAGCTGTACTGCACCACCATCTGGACACCTTTGCTCCCTGATCTATTGCCTTGACTCTGCTTTTCTTTTATTAGATTGCTTTCCATATCCTTGCGTACTCATGATTTCATGGAATAATTCAGCAGTACGGAGAAGCCTTCTGATTGGGTTATATATGGCTTGCTCTTTTGACATTTTGGGGAGGAGGACTTTTTTTTGGAACAGATATGTTGCACCTCGATGCTTAGCTATGTATAATTTCTCTCCACTTATTCAGTGAGGCTGTACCCTAGTAATTCAGTTGAAGCTTGCATTTAATTCACAGGAGAGGTTCAGTATGGGAACAAAGCTGCTATCCCATTAAACTTAAAGAGCTTTAAATAGTTCAAAAGGTTAGAGAGACGTTGGAGGTTTAACAAGATCCTTTACTATGTCAATTGACATATCCTGCACCTGTAAGAAGGTGGAAGAGAATAGTTAAGCCGATGGTAATTCAGTTCCAGAGGAAATGTTGCAAAGAAAGTTGCATGATATTTTGTCTGGAGCTGCAGAGCAGGTGGTTTTCTGTTGGCAGCCTTCTTGGGTGATCTTGCCTACCGTGGATTCCCTCTTCCTCCCACCAGCCACAATCCCCCTCCACTCCCCTGGCTTTGCTGCTTCTACATACACTGACTGATTGCTGGTTTTACAATTTATTTTCCCTTTTGTTTGAAAAGCAAATGTGGTGAGGGAAGAATAAGATGGGGTGGGGCTGGGCACTGGCTTTTGTGCAGTCTCCTTTGTGCCACCTGGAAGGATAGAGCATTGGCAGTGGGGCTCTCACAAAGCAGTGCAAATCTGCAGAAGAAGATATGAGGGCCAGGGTGGCGTCCAAGTGGAAATAACGGTTCCATTTGCTGAGAATAAAGTAAGGAAGAAAAATCTAGTTTGATTCTGCCTCTCCTGTCATGTTAACTTCACAACTCTGGGAGGGAGATGAGTTTTAAGATTTTAAGACATTAACTCACTGCATACATCATTCTGAGCCCCATTTCCTTTTGCTGACTGTATAGATTCTCCAACATGATGGTACTGCAAATGCCTGATATGATAAATGAATGGATATGATTCCCCCAAAGGAATAAAACCAAAGATTTCATTAGAATAGCTATGTCTTGGCCAGAAAACCAGTGTAGAGTAGGTACGAGGATCCAGCATGAGGGTCTCCAGATAACACGCAGGACAAGAGAAATCCAACCCAACTTGTTTATTACTGCAGCAATAAAGGACAAATCGACGAGTCACTACACACACTGAGTGCTCAGTGCTTGTCACATTAGGCCATTTATACAATATTCAAACAGAGAGAAAGAATATGATTGGTCAAAATTTGATACAAATTGCACATGCCTATAACACCTTGCCTATCCCATAATATACAGGTGGGGGTGCAATTATAATAATAATAACATAAGAGGTATGGTTTTAGGGTCCTTTCGTCATAAAGTCACAATAGTTCACCAGTCTAACCGCAGAACCAGTCTTGTCTGGTTCTGACTGTTAGTTCTGGGTTTCTCTACTTGCCCCTCAGTTTCATAACTGCCTTTTCTCCCCAGCAACAGACAGTCTAGGCCAATGTTGTCCAAACTTGGCCACTTTAAGATGAGTGGACTTCAACTCCCCGAATTCCCCAGCCAGCTGTGCTGGCTGGGGAATTCTGGGATTTGAAGTCCACTCATCTTAAAGTGGCCAAGTTTGGACAACACTGGTCTAGGCCATCAGTGGGCAGAAGTATATATATTTATACTTAGTTTTAATAATTACATTTTAATATATCATAGAGGTTCTCAAACTTTCTAATACTCACACAAAATGGACAAAACAGAGAGCAAAGCCCAGGGTAAATTTTAAATTTGTCTGCACAAGCCTGATCTGGTCTAAAATGGGGGAAAAAACTGTGACATGCTGTCTCCCTCAGTCGCTCACAGTTCCCCTTGGGTCCTGGCCTACCATTTGAGAATCCCTAGTTTAGTGTGTTATATGAGCCCAACTGTCATGATTTGTAACTCATGGTTTATGGCTTAATGTTACATATGAACAAGGCAACACTGCTTATTCCACAAACCCTGATTTATCACAATTTATCAGACAGTGATTGGCCCAAAGTCACTCAGAAGTCTCTGTGAACCTCAACCTCCCCACCTCAGCCTTTCTCCCCCTGTTTACTCCACATAGCTCAGATTTTTCAAAATAAAGTGACCTTTCCTAGCTTGGTCATCATATGTTGCCAAGGATTGGAAATCACTGGAGCTGGAGTAAAAAAAAACACATCTGAACTGCAGGCTCCTATTATCATAGAACTGTTGAATTGGAAGGGACCGCAAGGATCGCCTAGTCCAATGTACGGCTGCCTGAGGAACTCTGGGAGTTGAAGTCCACACATCTTAAGGTTGCCAAGGTTGAGAAACATTGATCTAGTCCAATCCTCTGTAATGTGCAAGGAAGCTGTTTAAACTGCCCATGAGAGATGGCTCTCCAGCTTCTTACAAACTTCTGTGGACACTCCACATCCTCTGTAAATAGATGGTTCCCCAGCTTACCTTCAGGACGTTTTCCCTTATATTTAAATGAAACTTAGGGAGCTGCAGTTTTGGATTGGGAAAGACCACAACACCGAGACCTTCTCTGCAGCCTTTTGTAGCTTTAAATTAATGATTTCTCATGTTTGTAATATAGTATTTAGATATGTTAGACATGTTGGCTATATATGATAGGACTTGTGATACAACTCACTTGAAGAGCATCTGATTGGGCCAGAGAAGGTTACAATGTTAGGATGTGCCTAAGGAAACCCAGATTCCAATCAGCCCAATGCATGTTTAGGCCAATCTCCTCTCCCCCACTCCCTCCCTCTCCCCATGTAACCTAGAGAGAAAGGATGGAATAAATAAAAAACGTGTTACTAGCAGCTGTGGGTAAGAATGCTGCCAAGTCAAAGCATTCTCACTTGATAGCAACTGTTGTTATTTTTTAAAAGCAGACTGACTCTCAAACAATGCATAAGTTGTCATGGCTGGTAACCTATGCATGCTTTTAAACCTATGATGACACTTCAAGGAGTCATGCTTCTCATATTTCCAGGAATTTCATTAACTTCTTTAGTGGTATTTTAAAAAGTTCCTTGCTTTATCTTGAACATCAGTTAACTGATACACATGATCTTTTTGTATGTAAATGAACATAACGTGCAGTAGTGATTACATGTTTCCTATAAATACGTATGTCATTAGGAAATCTCCCCACCATTGTTTTACTGATTCAACATGCTAATGTTCCTAATCACGTTTTCTGCAGATTGAAGAACAGCTTGTTGAGCACATGTCTCCAGGGAATACAACCCTTCAAAACTAATGGATGAGTTCTGACCCATTTCTTCTTTTGTTGTCCATTTTAACTGGTAAGATCTGAGTATTAAGCACTGAGCACTTCAGGAACTGACTTTTCCCCAAGGCAGCTGCGCCCTTGCTTTGAACATGACACATTGAAGAATAAAAATATCTATTTATACTATGATTCTGTTCGGCCATGGGCTGGGTCCTTTGGGTTGTTAGTCTTTAATCTTTCTTACAGGACTCAGTAGGGGCTTCCTCCTATGGAAAGCTTGCAAAAATAGTTCCCGACTTATGGTTATCTGCAAAGCAGTAAAGATCCGGCGGCTTTGGAGGGCCCGTGGGAATTGATTTCAGCGCCATGGATGTAAGATTGCATTTATTATATTTATACCTTGTTCATTTTTAAAATATTATTATATTCTTGTATTTTATTATGTACAGTCTAAACCATGTAGAGCCAAGTGTATACATTTAATAAATAAATAAGCATAAATATTTGTATGAAACCACCAGAGACCTAGCAATGACTCCCAAGTTGCTAGCTTAAAGACAGACCCTCTGGAACACCTTGGCATAGCTGTGGCCTTTGGCTTAGTTTCAGAAGACCTCAGTGGCTGACTGCGTGCATCATACTTAATTACTGAGTTAATTCTATTTGTTCAAAAAATGCATTCAATTATAAACGAGCCCAAAGGGCTGGCTTTGCACCTCATGCAAAGCCATGAAAACAAAGCAAGCCAAACCCAACCCAGTTTTACGTGAACTGTGAATATTGTTGCTAGGTCTTTACCTGCCCTGGTTAAGCTTTTGGGTAAAGCCATCAAGAGGCGATTGGACTGCAGCAGATGCAAATGCAATAAATCCAGAAATAAATAACAGTCTGAAAGTAAGATAATCAGATCTTGAGTACCTTTCTTACATTGGTACTAGGCAGGAAAAAAAAAGCGGTGGGGGGGGAGACAAAGTGGAAAAAGTTTATCAGAGAGATGTCCTCATCCCACTTCCATCCTCTTCCACTGCTTCCTTCAATCTGGCTTGAGATATCCCAACAGCTGTCAATTCTCAAGAGAATAATACTGTCCAATGCCCAGCAGTTGTCAGGTTTTCTACTCTCAGAGAATCTTTTCACATATAATCATTCTCTACAAATGTAAAGATGTTCTCTGTCCTCTAAGGAATGCCCTGTATGTCACAGAGGGTTCTGCAAGTGTCCCAGCCTCAAGTCAGGGACATCACTGGGTACACCTAGTGGCCATCAATGTGGCTTTGTGAGAGAATACACTCATCTATAGCTGCACATTCCAAGGGAAGATCAAGAGTGGGGACCAAGCTGTCTTTCAGGGTAGTTGGTCCACCACATATTCTGAGACAGCCTTGATAGCACAGCTTGAAAACCACAACTGTAGTTTGCTATTGCACGTATGCAACCGAAAGGTGACAGTATTGTCAACTTTTGAACATCCCCTATATTTGTGCCTTGAAAAATGTGGTCTACCCTGTAGAAATAGGCATAAGTTAGATATACGCTCTTGTCATTTATGGGTCTGCCCCTAGATTCTCTGTGTTATATTCCTTCAGATCTGTTATACTACTACTACTATGCTGGTGTTGAGAACTTACAGAGAATGTTACATTAGATGGTTTTGGACTTTTCTCTGGGTAAGAATTTGCCTGCCACTGTTTTGACACTGTAGTGTGGCAGAACAACAACCGTTCTGGTGCACCTCTTGTAAGCACTCCTTGTTAGAAAGCTGGATAAGAAGTGGATCAGTTTTTGTTCACATTGAAACTGAACAGCTGACTAAACTAGAAGACTGGGGAACAGCTTTTGTGCTTCTCCCTCTCTTCCTCCAAAATAGTTGTCTTTTTAGTGGAAAAGAACTTTGTGTTTGCTTCAACAACCCTGCTAAGTGTTCAGTATCAGAAGTGACTTAATGAAACTGTTACTCATGGTGTAAGATAAAAGAATTTAAAAATCAATCTGAACCTAAGTTTTTCTTCAAAGGTCTCCTGCAGGTATCAATGGCTGCATTGTATTTATTCTTTGAATAATTAAATGATAGCTTACGGGCTTTCACAACCTTCTTCTTTTGCAATGCTCTCCAGAGTGAAAGGGAAACAAGTCCAATGAACAAAATGTATGTAAGGTGAGGTATATAAGATATACGAAAAGGTCCATGTACACAGAGGCCCCAAATATTGCTTCACCATAAATTCTTCCACGTGCCAGTTCCCTTATGGCTTCCAGTAAATGAGACAATCCATGAAAGAGTAATTTAAGCTCTGGCCCTTTTAGGAGTTGGGTGATGTCATCTGATTTTTATATGTGTATGAGCAATCCAATCCATGTAAATGCATTTAAGTGCAGAAAGTCTGCTGTAAAGTTATGACATTGGGAATAAAGAACAAAAACAAAGGCAGCAAGCAGACCTCAGCCCTCATAAATTTTGGCCTTGCAATTACAAGATGACTTATAATAGAGCTTTATCAGAAAAACATGGCCTCATATGGTGCCTTCGTCTAGGCCACAGTGCTATATATTTCAACTTTGTTTAGAGTAAGAAAAGGCTCTGGTCTGTATTCTTCTTGCAGCTGACAGTAATCATTTTGATTATCAAAATGCTAATTTATTCACAAGCGTCTGGCAGGAACAAACACAAAATGCTTGATTTTCTGAGCAACATTCTAAGGTTTCAGTGCATTACATTTTAAAAAGGGTCACCAATCAACAGTCTAATTGGAATCTTATAAACTATTGTTGTTAGAAACAAGTGGCATTCCATTGTAATTGCCTTCCAATAGATGCTGCCGCCTGGTAATGAGATTCTCCTCTGCCTGTAGCTCAGGAGGGTTGGAGAACTCTCTGGGGCAGATTTGGGGTATGCTGGGGAGAACAGGTGGAGAAGACCTTTCATCTGACATTTGAAAACACCAGCAAGGGCTTACCTCAAAGTTACTCTGTTACGGCCATATCTGCAACCATAGAAATATCAGCATCCTGATTAAATCAAAATACAGTGGTAAGAATACAGGGACACTGTGGGGAATATTAGAGGGGGGCCTTCAAGCAGATGAAGACTTTGAGCTGCTTTAAGCACTGGAAGAGTTCGAGGAGAGGCATATCCTACTAATGAAGAGAGATGCCCAGACTCAGCATTATGGGAAATTGTGCCATTCCCTACGTTTGACTTTTCCCAAGATGTGTAATGTAATGGTATGTGGGAATGACCTTGGGAGACAGGTGGAAGAGCCACAGGCTAGGCAACGGACAAGCAGCAGTTGAGCCCGCAGAAAGAATGGGGGAGTGTCAAATGTCTCAGAAGGGACCCTCCCTAGTGTCTTGTACTGTAAAGGTGAGGGAGGAGAGATGTACTTTCAGACTTGCAAGATTCTGTTAATGTAACCTTACAATAAAGTTAGAACTAGTACTTCTGGGTGTGCTTCTTGTCTGAACTACCTCGCAAGGCTAAGATGTGCTCCAAGGTGCCCAGACTGCCTCCTCCTCTGCCATTCGTTTATGTAATGTTTCAAGCCGCTATTAGGTTTGAAGAAAATGTATTGTTTGATAATCTTTTTGTAGCAGGGTATAAGACTGTACTTAATAAAACAAGCATCAGGTTGTATTAATAATTGAGATATCTTTATTAAGCACAGAGAACACAAGGTAACATTACATGGGTTTTATCAAAATTGTACAACTTATCAAATACACAAGGGAGTTTTGTTTTGCTTTTTGTTTGTTTTTTATTTTTCCTGGAGTGAGGAATGAACCAGCACATATACAAATGGGGTGTTCAAACTGGCCACAGGGATTAAAGTAGGCATATCTTCCCTACTTGCTGGTTAAAAAAAAACCAGGCTTTTCTTTTTTTATTATTTGTTTTAAAGGTTAAAGTATTTGCGTTTGGAAATGGTAGACTCCAAACAGTGCATCAGTCGCTTTATGAACACCCCGGGTTTGACAAACAAAACAGAGCGATTGCCTCATTAAAAACACTCTCCTCACACAGGGTGCAAACCAGCACGGGCTGCCGCTGTTGATGGTCCATTTATTCTAATGAGCTTTGTAGGCCGGTACCCGCCAGGCCCTTTGAAAGGGAGGGGGAGGCCCAGCAGCAGTGCCCGCTGAATTGCACTTACAATCAGCAAGAGTCTTCTTTTGAAGCATGAGGTAGATATACATCATAGAAAAGACAAGGACACAGAGACAGAGACAGTTAAGGGGTAGGTAGGGAGGACATACAATCTTCTTTCAAAAAATATGCAGAACGTAGTGCCAGTCCTACACAATGTATGGCATGTTGACAGTCAACCAACAGCTGCCCAATGTGAAAATATTTGAACAGGCAAGAGCTTTGATTAGACAGGTAGATCAACATAACAAGCAAAGTAGAGTGAAGTTTATACATTGCCAAAATAAAGTTTACAACGAGCAGTCTTTTTTATCTTATCTTATTTTAGTAGTTCCACTGTTGGCGAGCTTTATGAAAATATGATTTGATGATAAGGCAAGCAAATATTTATAAGTCTATCTGAATCAGAAAGCCAGCAGTATAGGAAGTATGATATTTAAGTAAAAAAACAACAACAACAACTATGTAAAAGGAGTGAATTTTTGCTTTCACTCTTCAGGGCAGGGTGTCATTGGGGGTGATACATTTTCTTGGAAGGCATCAGAAGAGTTTTGTCCAATTGTGATTGAGGACAATGTTTTCAAGCTAATTGACAAATTTTGAATTAACACAATGCTGGGCTGGATCATAACAATTTAACAGTTTTTTTTAAAAAACCTCAAATATGAATGTTTTCATCTTTTAAACACATAAACTTAAACACATATTTAAACAGAGAAACGGTGGGGCTAGGGGGCTGGAAATTATAAACCTAAACATGACCCTGGTAAATTGTCATACATATAAATCGAGTTAAAAACGTTGAATTCATTAAAGAAGGCTTGTAAGAAAAATCAATTTGGCTTCTGCAAGCAGATATTACAAGGATTATAGTTGAGTATCCACAAAAGTTCTGACAAAATCCCTGCAAAATACCATACCAAGTTTTAAAATGTGTTAGTGTGGCAAAATATATTCACAAGAAGCACTGCTACATAACATTAAATAGTATACAAGAACCATCATCATAAAAAAACAACTTTTAGTAAATAATGAATGGCACCATGATGCAAAGCTTATATCTGTAGCAGAAAAACAAACTTCAATGACTGTGGAAAAACACCACTGTTCAATCTTGTGGCACGGCTATCTGCTAGAAAATACTCTTTCTTATTTGGTGTCTAGTTTATAGTAGTAGTTGCTCCCTTCTTCAATATTGCTAACATCAGGACTTTTATAATTCAGTTGAAATATACAACAGTTCACTGGACTAAATATACACTTTCTATTACAACCCTCCTCTAATTGATTCTCTCTGATGGACTGAAACTTCAACTCCCAGAATTCCCAGTCAACATACCAGGCTGGCTGAAAATCCTGGAAAACGCTGTTCAAACACATCTGAAGGACTGAAGATTAAGGAAGGGAGCTTCACTGTCCAATTAACAATATAAGAATTTTCTATTAACTCAAGTTGTTAACCAAGGGCGAATAATAAAGACACTATGTAATAAGCTGAGCTTTCTGTACTATGATGAATTAAGTGCAGCAAGGTTGCTCTATTCATTCTACTTTAATCTTTTATATAAGTCCAGAAAAATGTAACTTCTCTACTTGTAAAAATGGAATTAATTTGTATGTCAGGAATTATCAATCTACATTTTTAGAGTAGTTTTCAATAGAAATATTCATAATGCAGCATCTTTCTCAAAAAAATAAACATTTAAGCATTTTACACAAAATGTTTAACCGTTTACTCCAATAACCAAATTTATAATATTTCCTATACTTCTACTTTTTTTAATCTAAAGAATTAAAATAGGGGAAATAAATCTTATACAAAGCCACAGAATTCACAGTAACCGAACTTACCCATTTTATATAAAGCCACTTATATTTAAATATATGTATTTATATATATTTATATTTTATGCTCACATTTAATATAATAGAGCTATGATTGATTTAAAGATTCTAGTCTTCTTTGAAGACATTTTAAAGGTTTTCATACATAGAATATGATTGCATAATACATTCAGCTGAAGGTTAGGCAAAGCGCATTCTTTTTAAATATACAGGTAGCATATACTGGCTGTCCAGACACCTCCCGCCAATCCAGTCCTGGCAAAAACCTATTTATATAAATATGTCTGATTTCTTTTAAATACATTCCAAATCTGCCAAAATCCTCACATTTGGTGTCTTCTGCACCAGAATTTTATTTTAGCATTCACTTTAATTTGTCTTTTTAAAAAGTTTGTATCTTGGATTTTAATTATGACTAGCAGTCTTGAGTATTTGTTGGAACAAAATGAACGAAGTAAGCTCCACACTTTGTATCCCCGTTTCTAGCGTACATTGCTATGCAGGAAGCTAAAAACAAGGTTAAATGAAATGCAACCAAAGGACTGGTCCTCTGCTGGGCACTGACCTGGGAATATGCTCCTGGAGCTGGGCATTAATGATGCAAACAATTAAAAATGTTGACAATCCACCAGGTGAGAATATTCTCCCCTAGGGGGTGAAAAGCTACACCTGCCTCTGTCTGCTTCTTGAGCTACTATGCTATTTAAAAAATGGGATCAGAACTGGCTGCTGTAATGGGACTTTTTGGAGTCAGCTGGCAGTTTTTTTGTGTCACAAAAATAGTTTTAATGGGATGGAGAGGTGGAGGTGTAAATCCCAGTTTTCCTTGCACTCTACTATGAGCAAAACTCAGCCAGATAATGTGCATTCAACCATTCCTGACCCCCTCTGAAATTCTAGCACAGTTACACCCAAACTAGCTAAGCAATCCTTCCCAACATAGAGATCACTACTAATCTACAGGGCTCCTACAAGCCTCTAGTGAGGGCACCAAACAAACAACAAACTATGAATGGATACAGGTAGCCCTCGCTTACTGACTGCCTCGTTTAACGACTGTTCAAAGTTACAACAGTGTTAAAAAAATAGCTTTGTGACCAATCCTTGCATTTATAACTGTCACAGTGTCCTGCAGTCACATGATCACCATTTGTGTGCTTCGCAACTGGTTTGCAACAAGTAGTCTTAACAGAGAGAGCAGAAGTAAAATCATAAGTTGCAGTCACGTGATGTCTTGCTTAATGGCCGCAGCACTTAGCAATGGAGTTGCATTTGTGGTTGCTAAGCGAGTACTACCTATATGTATTTTTTAACAGCCAAAATCTCAGGAGATCAGCTAATCTCACAAGATTTTTGTTTCCTCATTCAAAATCTCATAAGATTTCAGATGGGATTACCATAATTGCACAATTTCTACCATTTTAAAGCTTTCAGTGGTGGTAGTGATGATAATGATGATAACAGTGAACTGGTTCACATAGAAAAGGTTAGCAACTGCTAGTCTAACAGTTCATGTTGAAATGGGGGAGTGTTACAGGACTTTCTGTTCAACACATATTTAAATACCTCAGTTAAGATAATAATCTATGTCTCATATTCATCTTGGTTCCAATTATCCACCAACATGACTATGCAAACTGAATGTGTATCATCTAGCTTAAATGGGCACAATTCTTGATTCTCTTGCAACTGACCAGTATGTTGCTCTAGTAAAAATTCAGCTACAGCAATATGAAAAAGCAGAAGTTATAAGAATGATACTTATAATAATCTGCAAAAGAACAATTGTGCTTATTTTGCTTTCAGTTTTCAAAGTGGTAAGATAATATTCTTCCAATTTCATACCACTTCAAGTGTTACTTTGATGTATTTCCAATTGTGATGCTGAGATGAGTTGGAATCAAAACATAAGAAGGCTTTTACAGGAGGCATGTCGTTGCTATACATGCTATAAGTCATAAACAATACCATGACTCAATGGTTGTCTCCACTGAGCACTAAACAAATGGAAAAAAGTAAAATTGTGGAAAGCTGGATCCATAATACTTGATCCCAGTGTTTTTCAATAATAACCAAAAGAAAAAAAGCTAGCTATTATTAATGCAGAACATTCTTATGGGGCACAGAATACAATTTGAATATTAAACTTGTTTATACTTTAAAAGTCAGCAACATGTACTTAATGGGTCATGTTAAGCATGGACACAAGTATTCTACAAGCATTTTTAGATTACTTTGAGACCACAAATCCAATCCAATCAAAACTGATGTCTCCACAATAGATAGTACTGAAAATAATTTAAAAACATCTAACACCTGTCTCAGTGACCATTTATGGTCTTCCCTCCTTTGGTGAAGCATATTCAGGCATGCCTAAGTTCAAAATTGGCCAGTGAGATAACCTGATCCTGAACCTCTAAGTGCAATCATAGTACAACCCACCCACCCCCTTCCAGAATATAGCTTCATGAACACATCACTGGGCACAGTGCTTGCAGAAAAAACAAGATTTCCTGATCCACTGTAAAAGTTGGAGGCCATTCTTCACATTCACTCAGTGGAAGTGCATCTATGAAGCAATGCCTAACACAGCAGTGGGTGCGGAGACTGTTACGTGTGCAAGTACACCTTACATAAAGCAAGGCTCTGAGACAGGCTGTGTGATGGCTGACAGGCAAATTGCCACAAGACAAGGAGCAGGTGAAAGCAATGCAGGATACAAAGGGCATCTTGTAAAGAAATCTTAGGTTACAAGGGTGAGACTAGCCGGTCAGTCCTGAAAATTGATTGGTACAGGTAGTCCCCAGTTTAAGAATGAGTTCCGTTCCCAAAGTCCGTCCTTAAGTCGAATTTCTTAACCCATGGTAAAAACACCCAGTTTAAGGACAACCCATAGTTAAGAACGGAGCCTACTGTAGCAAAATTTGAATTCAATACACAGTGATTCGAGTTAAATACACAATGGTTTGAGTTCATTACACAATACTACTTATACAGTATTATACAATAATACTGTTCTGGATTACATACAAATTCAACTTAAGGACAGTTGAATGGAACTCATTCTTAAACTGGGGACTATCTGTAATTCTCAGAAAGGGGAAAAGAAATGGAACAACCCTGAAAGCAACCCTATGAATATAAGCAGGCTTTTGGATATGTAAGGAAGGAAGGATGAGTAATTAGAAATATCTAACCAGCATGTATTTTTAGCCCCCTGTATGCTGCTTTAGTTTCAAAGGCTTCAGTTGATACACATGGCTTAAATGGAGAACTGTACAACAAGAGGCAAAAGGCTTTCCGAAGTCAAGCTCAACCATCACACAGCCAATCAGTGACATAGCTATGGTGACCTGTGATGTGTATTTGAAGAAATCAGTTTCAAATTTTCCATTTGAAACCACCTAGCTTTTGTGCCCAGTGGGGTGGGGGAGTGAGGGAGGTTAGGAGAAACAAAACCCATTCCCCAGCTTATGAGACTGAAATCTCTTTCCCGACACCGTCCGTCTCCGGGATGTTTGCAGAACCCAGCCCTGGGATTCTGTGGAGACAAAGAAGCATTTACGGGGGGGGGAAAACAGTCATGTGTTTCACATTGAGAGCGTGTGGACCTTTGTACCCAGTCCACAGCTGTACAAAAAGAGTAGCTCTGTCATGTGTAGCCTTAGCATGCTGCAAGAGATTCGAAGACCACATTTACCCAGGCAAAGCAAAAAAGAAGGAAATTCCTCCTCATTTTGCCAAAGAATCCAAACCAATGGAAGCAAAGGGCAACAAACAGCTGTTTCTGAACCTCTGGTCTCCTACGTTGCTGCATGCATTTCCATCCTGCGTTAGGCCGTGCTGCTGCTGGAACAGGGGGTGCTTTGTGTGCTGCCAATACTGTGGCCTGCACTGCTGTTTTCGGAGGGTGGTGGCGATGTGGGAACCTGCTGTCTTCCTGCTGGTTCTCCTGGAGGAGAGGAAGAAACAAACAAAAAGCAAGCTCTGAGTTACTGCTACTGCCCTCGCAATGTCCTGGCCACCCTGAGAAAGAAAGAAGGAAGGGAGGGGAGGGGGAGGGGGAGGGGGAGGGAACAAGGGTCTTCAATTCTCTATCATTTAGCAAGGTATCCTTGCTCTTGTTCTAAGCAACTAAACAAGTGTTTCTCAACCTTAGCAACTTTAAGATGTGCTGACTTCAACTCCCAGAATTCCCTAGCCAATATGGATTCTGTAATGAGTGTAACTGACTGCCCCAAAATGTATTTGAGGGCTAATGCATTTTTGGCAGCAGGAAGTAGAATCTAGGTCAATTTTGGGGGGGGGGGGTAGTGCAACCAAAACAACCATTTTAGTGCATCCTGGATTTAGTACAAGCTTCTCATTTATTAGGTCACTTTATGTATCCTTTCTTCTGTCCCACAACTTTAGGTGCGCAAAGCTCCTTTCCTGATATTGTAAAAGCTATCTCTAGGTGAGAAAAATCCTTTTCTCCGAGATGGTGTTTTGCAACCCTTTCTTAGCTAAAACCAAAACAAAACCTGGGAACATTTAGGAGGGAAAAGCCACCGATTCCTATATATTCAGGTCCGCTGCTTTCATTCCCTTAATAGGGCCCCTCAATCTTTCTGCCAGGAAAGTGATCTGCAAAATGTAGAGCTGGCCTGCATCCCCTGTTGCTGGGTCCTATTTCAGCTACGTTGTCACCCATGCTGTAAACCACTCTATTACACAGAGCTGTGCACCAACCTCATCTTATCAGCTGCAATCTGTATATATTTTGCTCTCACTCTGTGTAGATGAATACCTTTTCATCTCTGGGGAAAGCGGCACGCACAGCTGTCAACATTTGGATGCCAAAAAAATACCGTCTCATGTTTTTCCCTCCCCCGTTTCCTCTTTCTAGACAACTTTCCACAGATGCATTTTTTCCTTTTCAACTATGGGGTTATGCCCCTTTGTCTCAGTGGCACAGATCTCTGCTGGAATTTCGGTCGTTCAATCTCCAGCATCTCCCCTTTTCGGGGAAAAAAACCCTTGGTTTTTCTCTGTCGAACAGACTGTATTTTCCAACCACTCACCTATCACTATTAAAATACATAAATACCGTTAAAGGCTGAAGATAAATTTGACTAGTCACTACTGCAAGGAAATCTGAGTATAAATATGTGCTACAGTGGATTGGGTGAGCGCCAGCCCAAATTTCACCCCTCCCTGATTCCATAATACAACTTGCCATCAGGAGTTTGGTATTTTTCAAACATGCAGATAAAGCAGATGAAATGTGTCAGTTTACAAATTGCGACTATCATCAATGAATCTTAAGACTTATCATCAATGAGGTTTTGGCAGGCGACTGTTCCTAGGAGTAAGGGACACTGCAGGAACCTTCTAAGGACAAAATGTACCATTTTAGGCAAGTTGGTAAAGTAGATTGTTTCTGAAAAGGGTTCTTACCACCATGTGTCAGAACATTATTTAAGGTGGAAGTTTTCAGAAATGTCTCTATCCTACCTGTAGGTCATAAACAATCTTTAACCCACTTATAGGCATATATATAAGTGCAACAGCCTGTTCTCTATTATTCACACTGAGGAAGCCTGCCAATACGGCTCCCTTTCAAGGCGATCTGACTGTTTGCTTTGCCTTCCTCATATGCCAAACATAATGTGTTGCTTTCTCAATTTACTTCAGTCAGATCTTATTAAATGGAGTCATCTAAGTTTCCCACCCAAATTATTGGGGGGTGGGGAGAGAGCAGGTTGAAATATCCTTGTTATTTGAAAGTAGAGAGAGATCTTCAAATATGCTTAATAGGAAAAGTTACATTTGAAACAGCTTGCTTTGAGTTCAGACTAATAAATAATAGAGTGTTCTTGGCCCTTTACACTTGCCGGATGGACTTATCACGTACAAGGAAGGGGGTAGGAAGAGGGGATCTGCAAAGGAACATGCTTTTCGTACCTATTTGCTGAGAACTCCCGGGACATGAGCAAAACGTTTACTTCTGAAAGAGCCACAGTATTCAAACTATGTATAAATGAACATGAACGTTCTGTATAAAAGCCTAGCTAGTGTATTAAGTCACTATTGAAAAATAGCTCAAACAAGTCTATTGTGCTGTTTCCCCCCACCAAACAGGCAAGGAGGACTTAGGGAATTATGCACCCCCCCCAAAAAAATTCCCCAACCTCTTCTTCCTGCAGAGGAAAAAAAAGTTGATTAAAGTAGTACAGCAATCTAGATGTAAAGGACAAAATGTGATTTGGAGCATGTTTGGGCATGCATGTTGCATCTGTTGAAAATACCTCAAACCAAAGTATGTCTTGCCAGGATCTCATTTCAGCTGTAAAAGATAACCACAAGAGCCCAGGAAAAGGCCTGCTGTAAGATACTCCTGGTCATATTTTACTCTTTGAAACCAGACCTCTGCAGAGCCCCAATGTGGATATTGCGGGAAGGTACAAAGGGTTAATTACACACATTTCCCCAGCAAATTCAGAGTCCCCTTGATTTGGGGAAATGTTGTGGAAATTTTACTAGGATCAATGCATTCATTGATAGTACTCTTGGCTTTGAACAGAATTCAGCTTTCAGTCATAAATCAATGTTCCTTTTGGTGATCTGAAGAGTCTATGAAAGAAATTCTAACTCCTAAGAAACGTGTCCATACGTTTCCATTCATTTGTATTTTCTTCTTTCATTGGTTTCTATTCATTGTTATGTGTCAAAGCTGAGAAACACGTTATAATTCCATATGTAATAACAGATAAAAGCTTAATATAGGAACCCCTTGGCTGATCATATCTGAACTTGCTTTTGTTTGATTGATCTTGGCTTTCTTGAAAACAAAAGCAAGTTCAGATATGATCAGCCAAGGGGTTCCTATATTAAGCTTCTATCTGTTATTACATATGGAAATGCAGCATGTTTCTCAGCTCTGACACATAAAAATGAATAGAAACCAACGCAAAGAAGAAAATACAAATGAATGGAAGTGTATGAATGGAATAATTAAGAAAGCCGAAATCAATCAGTCTCCTGAACACATACTCTTTCTCTTTCTCAGCAGTTCAGTTAGGCTGGTTTACTTACTTGGGTTTTCTCTAACAACTTGTACATAACCAAAGCATGGATCTAGCATTATACTCTTCACAATGCAATGCTACATATGGCTCCTCAAAAGAAGGCTTCAGGAATTCAATGAACCTTACTTCCAGATATCTCTACTAATACATGTTGATATGAATGCCAATTAACACATTTAAATGGTTTTCCATCTTCCATTCAGATGCAAGATACATCTGAAATTGAAGTCCATACATCTTAAAGTTGGCAAGTTTGAAAAACACTGCTATAGTCATTTAATGTGTTATATGAATATTCTCCACATTTGAATTTCTATTGTTTGAAAAGAAACCTTTTTAACAACAAACCATTGATCAGGATAGTCATCCATATGATCCTTGAGGGGCTTTTATTATTCAAGGCAAATCAATGGCTAGTGAAGATGGCCAGAGTTACAGATATACTGTGCAATTTGGGGAAAACGTCCAACTCACCTGTGTGGGAATAGATAAACCATAAAGCTCCTGTCAGCAGTGCACCTATTACAAAAGCTGCAAAGGCAATTCCCACAACTGTCAACGTATCCAGGCCGTAGACAACAGCTGTGAAATTCAGAGGTTAGGGAGAAAAAAATCAACACATTTAGAATATAAAACCAAAGATATTTTACTTGCATTTAGAAAGACGAAACAAAAAGTAATGGCATTTTCCCCCCTGGATTGCATTTTGTAATCAGGACTTGGCATCTGTTGGGCTCACCAAATTTGCCTTGAGCTCTTCTTGCTCCAAACATTCTGTCCCTCCCTCTCTTTCTGGCCCATGTCCTGCTTTGCTCTCTGCTATCTGTTTGGGATGGTAAGAAGCAGGGTTCCTCAACCTTGGCCACTTGAAGATGTGTGGACTTCAACTCTCAGAATTCCCCAGCCAGCCATGGCTGGCTGAGGAATTCTGGGAGTTGAAGTCCACACATCTTCAAGTGGTCAAGGTTGAATAACACTGGTGAAAAGGAGACAGAACAGTAAAAGTTCAAGCCTCAATTTGGATTGCGGCAACTGTTGACCACCCAACAGGAGAAAGCTGGGTTGACAAAAGTTGGTATGGAGATTTTGGGTCACAATGGCAACCCAAAGCCTACACTACACTATTTAATATATATTTGTTTAGTGTGGCCCATATTCCACGGGAACAAAGCAGGGAAGCAGGATGCTGTTTAAAAATGTAGCTATGAACTGCCTCTGCTATGAACAGCTTCGACCAGTTAGGTTTCCTGCTGATTTCTGCTTGTTTTTAAGTTGGAAAGACTAAAATAACTTACTTCTCTAATTTTAGCAGCCTTATTTCTGAATGCATATATTCCTCATACTTGTGCCTTTGAGGTAAGGCAGGATAAACTAATTCAAATAATTAAATAAGTGCTTTGCCAATTTTGTTCCATCTCCCCAACGTCTTCAGCGTATTAAGTGGGGAGCGGAAAGCCTGTCAACCAAGAGGGAATGCCAGCTTGAAAGTCAGCAAATACATAAATAGAAACAATTGTTTTTCACATTTGGCAGCAGTTTTAATTACGGAAATCAGTTCCAGGCTGTAATATGGAGCCCGCTCTGGGAGAGGCAGGACAATTTGTATGAGTGTGCATCTGGTTCCTGAAAGCATGGCTTTGAACATGTGCTAAACAACTGCAGCCACTTCCAGCCATTCTGAACTTTCACTTATTTTATGCAAGGATACCTATGGGATGGAGCCTAATTAATTTTTATTGAGGTTCAGCCATAAACATCACATTTCTACAGTCTCAAGCTTATCAAGAAACCAAGAGCACTTTCATTTGCTACTAATTTCACTGGAAGGCCATTCTAAGATGGAGTGCTGGCCATCTACCCCTGCTTGACTCTATCAGCTGACGGCCCACTGTCAGAGACACTGCCTTCTTCACCACCACAGTATTATGTATACATTGTTTTATTTTATTTATGAGTGTGTTGTACAATTTCATTTCTACATGGCCTGCACAAGCCTGATCTGATTTAAAAAATAGTATGGTGGGCTTGCGCAGGCAAAGCAGCAAGTGAAGAGAGAGACCATGGCTCTAACCATCTGTGAACCCCATCTACCAGTCACCACAGTTTTATTTATTGTTCAGATATTGTTTAGACATTACTTAGTTTTATTTATGGGTAATATTACACAAATTTACTTATACTTGGCCCAAGATGGATAACTCTTTGCTTAAGCCCCTTTTCCAGAGCAAATATCTTAAGACTCAGTGGCAAGCAGTGTATTCCAGAGTTAAATGGGAATTTGAACCTGAGGGTCTACTGTCTCTTTAGCAGCTTCCCCACATGGGTTTTCTATTAAAAAAAACTTCACTATATAACTCATACATTCAAAAGGTTTAGAATAATTCTCAGTTCAGCTATTCTCTGTTAGGTTTCTAGATGTAGTTCTCTAAAAGAGGGAACCATATATACTTACATGGTAACCCTTCGGAAGGTTTCAAGTGGGAGGATTTATCTGCCAAAAAAAGGAGAGGGATAAATGAAGGTTACTTATCTAGCAGAATTTTATGCACATCAGAAATTCTTAAATAGAATATGTAATATAGTAAGAAATCCAGTTAAAGCTGATCAAGTCTGAGGGCGTAAAGAAGGGGAAAGAAAATCCTTTCTGTCTCATTAACTGTCTCAGTGGAATAATCTTGAAAAATGTATGCAACAGAAGTTAGCAGGCAATGTCCAATTATTGCCAACTAACAAGTACTGGCTTTTTCTGTAAATAATTCCCATTTCACTCTTGGGGTATTATGATAAAATAGATGTGGTTATCCCAAAGACCAAGGCAGTAACTGAATGGGACACACGTAGATCCAAGGCAGTGAAAGTATACAGAGGCAAAATAATTTTACTCCCAAAAGAGTCTGCATAAAACAGTTTCTCCCAATCCAGAGATCTTTCAGAAGTGTGGATTTCAAAGCCCAGAATTCCCTTGTCATCATAGTCATTGCTGAGAGATGAAGCCCATAGATCGGGAGGACACTCTGATTGGAGAAGACAGGCATGAAGTCTGTGTAAGTTTTAATAGTCACCAGTTTACCAAAATCATTACTGATGTTCATATAATATATTAATATATGAAACATATATTTGCTAGTTGTACAATCTTCCATATCCTTAAATCTGTGCTGCTCCCCACAGCCTTAGGTCAAAAGTTTCTAAATATGTTCCTAATTTCACTAGGATTGAATTCACTACAGCAATGGTGTCTTCCACATAATCCAACCTTGTAACATAATAAAATCTGGAAGGATTTGTTTTCTCTTAGACATGCAACCATATCATACTTGATCACCATTAATGGGAGTCACGTGTGTGACATGTGCAGAGAGAGGAGAGTTGTGGAACTGAACATTCTGTTCTGATTCTGTATCTATGGCGCCTCCAAATTTCTTTATTTGGCTTCTGGTGCAGATCTAACAGGAATGGATCCAATAATATGGTTTGTAACAATACACACAACAACTGGCCTGTTTTGCATCAAAATCAGTGATAACTAATGTCTTGGAGATACAAATGCTCTTATTTAGTTGCTATCATTTCTAAGCCTTACAAATTTGCTCTTAGTTTGTAATGACAGTTAACTTCAAGGGCTGCTTGATTCATAATCAAGAGGGTAAATGGCAGCAAAGACACATTGTGTGTATACTATATGCTGATGCCATTTAAGCTGAATGTCTGAAAAATTCTGGGACTCATTCCAGTAAACATCCTACAATAAATTACCAGTCCTTAGTGCTCTATGTTCATTATCAAACTCTTTTCTTATCTAAAATAAGAAAAATCTAAAAAGATCTACAAAATATCTGGTTCAATTTAAACTACCGAGGCACTAGATTCCTTGGAGAGTTGAACCCAAGTGACATCAATTCTTGCTTATCCAATGGGGTATTTTGCTAGCTATTGAAATTCACAAGACTCTATGGATATGACCAGAAAAACACACACAAAAAAACAAGCATTTTAATTGCATTGCGCATGGAGACCAAATCTTTCTGTGTTGTCCTCAGTGGATTCATTTGTGTCAAGAATAAAGATTTGCAAAACTCCTTGCAGTCTCAAATAGCTAAACAGAAACAGTTGTTCTTCACACACCCCAAGCAGTACACCATGGTATACCATCAACTGCTTAAATGCCAAAGAAGCACTTTCTATGTGCCTGAGGTTAAAGGATTTCTGATCTTCAGCTTTTAAAAAATCTCCCCTAGAAAGCATTCCAGAATTTCAAACAGTCTTTGCATGCAAGGGAAAGATTTTGATCTCCATCTGAAACCACTGAAACCCTCTAATTAATGTGCCATGTCAACACCAAATGGGAGTGTGCAAGGCTGAGGTTTTAAAAATAAGTTTAAACGCTCATGCTTGCTGCTGTTGCTAGAGGGGCCCAAAGAAAGGCTATTTTCATATATAAATGCATTGTTAGCTGTATTCTCAAGCTTTTGCCATACATATAAATCAACCCTGATTTTGAAAACATTGGTCCAACTTCAACTTGGTTAGCATAGGTTGTGGGGCTTGCCATGTTTGATCAACCTTTCCTTTTTCAACTGTAGTTTATATTCATCCTTTACTACATACTGTATGGGAGATTATATTTTGTAATTTTCCACCATTTTTCCAGTCATGATTGGGGGAGGAGGTGGGGATAGAAAGCACAACAGTGATTTCTTTAAAAAAACAACAACCAAAGTTGAAATCTAGGATGAATAAGATAATGTTGACTTAAACAGCCCTTTCCAAGCTGGTAGCCATTGTCCATGTGTGTGTTGGGACTGTATATTCCATAGTCCCCAGCTAGCAGTAATGCCTGAATAATTTGGGACAGAGATCACAATTTTGGATGTAGACTATGTTCTGTCTTATCAACGTGTTTCCAACTACACAATGAAAAGAGCCTTTGTATACAACTTCAGTTTATAAAAAAAAATGTTCATTGCACTTAGTTACAGAGAGGCAAAAAAGATATATATTCATGCAGTATTTCAGTTTTTGGCAGCTTCAGACAAAAAGTAAATTAAAAGTTAGTATACATCATACAGGATTGTTTCTTTTCTCATATAAGGGGGGGAGGGAATATATTGAACTAACAATATATTGAGGCAGACAAGGGTTTCTTTATAATGTAACCTCTTCCTAGTTCTACCTGTGCAAATAATTTTTGCTTATCCAAATGACTGCACACTTTCTTTACTCTACAAAAAACAGTCATATGTTCCTATCCGATGGATTCAACTGATTAAATTAACCAGCTAACTGAATTAGGTGAATTTAATTAGGGGGTAACCTTGGAAAGCCTTAGAAAACTAAATTCTAAATAATGTGAGAAAAGCTATTTTAGAAAAAGCTATTTTTAAGACAAGCTATTTTTAAGAAAAGTAATTACGTGGAAAAAATAAGTCAATATAGAAAGTAGAAATGTGGCTTGTGGTCCTCAAGACATGAAGCACCAGAAGGCAAATTCCATGCAGTGAAAAGTTTCACCCAAGCAGATGGAAGCTAAGGAAATTCTCATATACAACAAAGGATAAAAGATAAAAGGATAAAAGGATAAAAGATCATTCCAAGGATAATCTAGAGATATGTTAATTATATATTTCCTCCTCCTGAAAAATAGGTTAACCCTCATACAAATATAAGGATAAAAAGAAATGGTTCCCTTAAGATAATCATTTCTAAATATATACAGGCATTTTCTTTGTGGCCGTAGCCTTTATTAACAAAAACACACCATGCTTTAGAATATTTTCAATACATTTGAAGTTCCACTCCAATTACAACGGTTAAATAAGTATTTACAGCCCCAAAGAAAGAAATTATACAGCTTTCACAGTGCCTATAGCATAATGAACGGCTGGAATCAATTGTGTAGCATTATTTAATGTTTATGAATTCCATATTGTTATATAGAATCAGAATACATACCTTCTACGAGTCCTTGGGCAAATTACATTTGAAACAAGATTTAAGGAAAATAAAAGTGCAAACAAATCTTAGTGTTCAAAAAATGATGGTGCCCTATAGACCAGGAACAACAATATCCAGAATGCAAAACTGCATGTGCCTGGAGGCAAATTTTTACAGAGATTCAAAACATGTTCAGTACCTTCTGGCTTCCCTTTAGTTATCACAGCAAGAGGTTTGGTGAAGGTTTTCTTATTCTGCATCATTGCAAGGATCATATCAACATTGAGAAAGGTGCAAGCTTCATCTGGAAGGACACACTGCAGGATGGAGACAACAGGCAGCTGGTAAGATCAGGGACGCGCTGAAAATATTTATGTTATCAGGGCAGATGTGCATCATCATCATCATCTGTGGTATTTAGTAATATTTACTCAAGAAGGAACACAACTTGATAAAAACATTTTCTAAGTCCTGTTGCAAGAAATCCCCTCAGCTGCATTTCAACTTTGCCTTGATACTAGGTTTACTTAAAACTCTACCAGTCCTCAAGGCTACAGAAAGTCTCTTCTCTGTGATGTCCATACCAATCCACATGTTGCTTCACAAGTGCTTTGAAAAGGTTCTTCTGTCTCCCACCCCAATTGCTATCTTCATTAGCACAACTCACTCCTGCACTAGATGATGAGACTAGTCAGGATGATTATTTATCTGCTCTACGACTGTTCAATTTTTTTTTTTCCTGAGTGAAAAAGTAGTATTTCCCATTTAGAAAAGATGCTGACTACCTTAACATTTTGGAACAAAGAGACTTTTCCCTGCTTAGAGGTGTTTACTACATCTATAAAATAAATACTTTGTGTGAGATAAACAATAAAAAGAATGCAGAAATTAAGTTTAAATACTCATTTATTTTCCTTCAAAATCCTCTGAAGCAGGCCAAGCTAATAATTCACCAGTGGGAGTTCAGAAACAATAGCATTATTTTATCTCAGCAGGATCTGGAAAATTAATGCAAATGCATTGTTTACAACAAATGCTATGAACACTGAACAGTGTCAATAAATCTGAACCCCTTCAACAATAGAACACACTTTCTATTTATCACCTGTAATCATTTAGTGGAAAATATGTATCATGTTGTCAAGAGCTACAACAGTTTTCATTGGGAAAACTCAACAAATATTCTCCCACTGTTGTTAATTGCAATTATTCATAACTTTTTTAACCTTTGGAATCTATGCCAATGACAATTTATACCAAGTAGCTTCAGTTCACCTAAGTTCAAGTGAGTTAACCTAATGGTTAGTGACTTCTTAAGAGAATTTTTCAGCTCCCAGAGATTCCCAGCTGACATGGCACATTGGCTACACTTGATGAGCTGAAGTCCAACAATAGAGAAAACACAGATTGGATGAGATGAATGGATTATGAGGATAATTGACAGAGGCCTGGCTTATATGCCTATAGAACATTCTGGGAAAACACTGAATATTCTTTAGAATATTCAACCTAATCTTAGCAAGGGGGGGGAAATAATTCTTGACAATTACAATCTAAAGTCTTACTACAGAAGATCTTCCAAAACTGATTGTTCCTTCTGATTCAAATGCTTTCACGAAACTGAGCTGTATATATTATTCTTTTTAAAAAGTTTGTTTTAATATAAAGAAGAAGGAGGAGAGGAGGAGGAAGCATAGAAGGGCGGGGGGGGGGCACACAACAAAATACCTATTAGGTTACATACAAAAAAATATCATTCAGCCACATTTTAGTCAAACCATTAATCCTTGACCATATGAAATTATATTCATCCTTCCTTCCTTTATGCTGTAAAAGAGCCAACTCACAGACAGAACGTTCATATTATACTACACCTCAATATTATAACAGCCCAAAATGCAAAAGAGTAGCTTCATACTATACAAGCTATTCTCAAAAAGCTCAGTTTGTCATACAGAAAATGTATTGGTTAACATTAACTGTTGCTAATTGGTTTAACTAACCAGCCACACTTGTAACTCCTTTGGCTGCACTACTGTGTAAAGTAGCTTCCTAAACTTGGCACTCTTCAGCTATGCAACTCCCAGCAAAGGTGTAAGGCTGGGCTTCTTAAACTAAGGGCCATGACCCCCAGGAAGTCATAAGCAACTTGGGCAGAATCAGTTTAAAAAAAAAAAAAAACCTGGGCTTACAGAGGCAAAGAGGGAGCATGGCAAGATTTTGCTCCTTGCTTTGTCTGAGCAAGCTGGCTGTTGGCTGCAGATTCATCCAGGCAGAACAGGAGCAAGTTTTGACAACTCTCCCTAGGGCTGTCAAACTCTTTCTGCAATTTGATCTCTACCTTTCCTGTTCAAATCTGCAGCAGGTAGTTGCAGATTGCAAAGTCTGCGACCCTCTGTGATTTCTAGATTGAAATTTGATTGTTAAGAGTAAGTGGTACATCTATTTCTTGCCCAACTCTAACCCCAAGAATATTATTAGTTTTATTCATGTAGCATTTTAGTCCTGATACTGCAAAATTTGAGAACCCTGGTTTTCTCTATTGTCTTTTTCAGTGATCACATTAAAGAAGCAAATTCTTAATTTCATCAGCCTTGTTAATCTGTCAGAGTCTGTTGCAATATAGGTGTGTCATATTATACATAGTTGATACTCTCAGAAAAGAATCTATGCACACCTTTTTTCTCAGATCTGCAAGTTAAACCACAACCAAACAGGTTTTGGCCTAAGTTTTATCTTAAACTCTTAGTGATGGCAGAGATTACAGAACAAGGTAATTATGGGTGTGTCTATGCGTGTGCATGTATGTGAGAGAGAGAGGATTTTTTTCACAACTGACCTTAGCCAATCCTTGAGCATCTTTTTCTTTCTTTGTGCATAAGGTCACCTCACAGTGCAGAAAGAGAAGAGAGCTGTTGAATGTGGATTTGAATATGAAGCTAAAACGCTTTTTATCTGTCTGTGCATTTAGCATGGGAAAATTAGGTTTTGGAACGTTGTAGAATTTTACAGACTCATCTTTGGGACAAACATTTTCGATAATGGTATACTCTGACATTCGATCAGGATAGGAATTTGGTGAAATAAAGCAAGTTTGGATTGCAAAGCCCAGGGATCTCTCAGCCTTTGTCAGAGAAATCTGCATGAGAAAGAAAAAAAAAGATTATGCTACATTTAGTGTTTTGAAGATTGCAGAGCAGTACTAATAAAACAAGTTGGTCAGTCAGATGTTGAATACCTTGGTTCCCCCTCCCACCTGGTCAATCCACTACAGAATTAGGAAACTTATCATTCCCCCACAACACAAGGGATTTTAAGAGTTATAGTCCAAAATATCCAGGAGACACTTTTTCTCCTATGGCAACCATCTTTTAAAGTGGAATATGGAATCATAGTTTCATAGGTTTAATGTTCTAAAAGTCTTTGTTATGCTAAGTCATGGTTTCTTTAGGGTTTGTTAAATAAACCTTAATTGGATGGGTTCATATATAATGCTAAGTCAAATGAAAGCTAACTGCATTCTATTTTAGCACAGGGTGAACTAATTACTAAAAGGAATTGTATTCTTTTAAAGTGTGGTGATGCAGATTTGGTTGAGTGTAGATGGGTGTGAATGTTAGTTTTTACAGAGTCAAAAATAATCCACTTGATACTAGTACAGGACATTAAGGAACAAATAGAAATTTTATCTTCTGCCCTTTACATAGAAAGCAAGAGAAAGAGATGAACATTAATTGTATATATAGAGTTTGCATGTGATACATAGCAATTCTTGGAAATTTTTCATAATGGCTTCTATATACTGTAGGAGGAAAGCTGTGTTAGTTTATGGCAGACAGAAATCAGGAGGAGTTTGGTAGCACCTTCTCACACAAACAACTTTAATCAAAAGGCATAGGCTTTCATAACTCATGTCATTGTTAGTAGATTATGAGGATGTAGTATCAGACTAGAAATGCCCATGTAATTTAGGCTAGTGTCAAAATAGAACTGAGGAGACCATAGTTGTTATCTTCACACTTATGAAGCTTGCTCTGTTCCTTTAGGCCAGTCTTTCTAGCCAACCTTACCTCATAGCATTTAGTATAAGAAATAGGATGAGAAGGAAAGAATCATGCATGCTAATTTTTTAAACTGTGTGTGCCCAAGCATGTTAAATCAGTTTTGCCTACAATTTGGAAGAGAAAAACATGAAACAATGGAGTATTATTTTCATGAATGACTGTTATTTCATAGGAGACTTGATGAGGAAGACACACTTTTTGCACTGGACTTGCCATACTACAAAGATTCTTTGGTCTTTACCACAAAAGCATTATCTTATTCAAGATCTGTACAATTTCCTTTTTCAGAAACCACAAGAGAACACATCTGTCTGCCAGAGGCAATTGCACCAGGCCAGTTTAGGACATGCAAGAACAGACTTTGCTCAGCTTCCATGTTCCTGAAAAACATTTCATTGATTTCTGAGTTCAGTACCTCAACAAAAACCTGGCTGTTCTCTGCAACAGAGAAGAATCCTTGAATTGGGGTACGAAAAAGGTCCGTCTCATACAGTTCCATTCCAAAGGTGGCATTGCCAACACGTATGTCAGGTGGCCAGAATATGGGAACCTTTGGGGCTTTCGGTTGATGGAATGTGCAATTGAACTAGGCCGAAAAACAAGATAAATTTATTTAGGAAGACAGAAAAATAAATAAGGGGAAGCAAGAAACAGGTTGTGCACTGCATGTGGCCTCCCAATTACATTTTTATAGTCCCTAGAATCCCTTACAGTCCTACTGCTAAAACACCAAATTTCAGCAGCATAGTCTTCTGCCATTTTATTTTTTAACGTTTTAAGCCTTAGGTTTGAACTAAAATATCAAAATGAGTTGGAATCCTAGTTCCATCCTGTCAGACAATCTCTCCAGAAAGACCCAGATCATTTCAAGTGTCACTGAGTCATGAACATTTTTGAAAGGGGAAAAAATCAAGCTTTCTTCAAAACTGACTTTCTCTCCACTGCTTTGATTCAGAATGATGTTCTCTTCTTATCTTGTTTTCTTGTCTAATCCTCTCATGAATGGTACCCTAAAGTCCTTGTGAATGCACATATCTGTGCACACAAACAAACAATACTCTCTGACCTTACTAAAGCAGCAATTTTAAATCTTCCCTAAATCTATGGCAAGAAAGACAATCTTACATATAGACATAACCAAACAGAAATAAATGTTTTGGTAGGGCTTATCATTTTGAACAAAGAACAGACTGTGAGATAGAAGAAATGAAGAAACCCAGAAATATTGGCTGAAGGGAAGCTTTTATTAAAACCAAAAAGCATATTTGGAAAGAAAAGGTTTATTGGGGAAATACAAAGACTATTCATACTTTAACAGCATGAAAAAAACTGATATTGTTTTGGAATCAGAAGGAGAAGGCTAGTGCTCTAGTTCCTGATCCAGTAAAAGACATATAATGCACAGGTACATGGAAAAGTGTTCTGCTTCCAATCAGCCTGTGCATCATAAAAGTTGTTTATCAAACACTTTGAAAATCGAAGTTCTAAGAAATAATCGTATCAGTCTTCTGAATTCTCAAGCCAAATGATGGATAATCAATACATACCACAACTATTACAGGCTGACTGGAAAAAGTGATGTCAGATTCATCTGTGTCCCCAGGGAAACCATTATCCCCTGATTCCATGTCTTCATAATCAACCACCCAACCACTGGCTTCGGTTGATGGTGACAGCTGGATAACAATCTTTAACCAAATGGAGAAAGGAAAAAAACCAACTGTCAAAGCTGTTTTGGGTCCTGGTTCCATCTCACCTGTCTACTTGATCAGATATGCAAAGAAAAGTTGCTTATGGGAAAGATCTAATACTACTGGAGCAATCTGTTACCTGGTCTTTCAAGCTTATCCTAGCTTTCCATGCAACCATTGTTTGAAATATTAGACCAAGATAAAAACTATGTTTATAGGAAGTAGCCCTTTCTTTCCCAATTTTAGCCTCTTCCAGAGGATATACTGGCTAGAATATTCCAGGATTTGAAGTTCACATAACTGGCAGCTGCCCAGATTGGTGGAAGCTTGTTTTGTTTTATGTATGCAAACAGAAGGAACCTGTGCAAAAGGCTGGCCTCACATGCTCTTGGCAGGGGGATGGCTTAGGGACAGCACACCTTAAATGTTGCAGTTGATTTGAGTTTATTTAAACTGTGATTCTTACTTTGCACAGAATATGTCAGGAATTGGTCAACTGTAAATGAATGCTGAATTATTCCTATTCTACAGAATAAAAAGGGGAATGCGTATGGCAAGTTTCTAAATGATGCTGAACACTGCTCCTGTAGGAAGTTATTGAATATTACAGTTAGAAATGGCTGCCCAAGGATCTGAACCCCTCACCCCCACCCCCACATCTTCCCAGTCAGTCCACTAATCTATTCATCATACCATTCTGGTAAATATGCAAAAATACATTAGGCTTCTAAACCTGGAGTGTAATAGAAGTATCATATTGGCTTTAAAAAGCCATCTGAGTATTGGCATATAAATGAATACAGCAGCAGTTATACTTCTGTTTCTGGTAAAACTATAATATATACCACATTTCAAAAAAGTAATGGCTCTTTGAATTTGACTTGCATATATCCTACTTTTCAATAATCATCATAACATTCAATAGGCAAAGAGCATTAACTTTGTACTATTTCAGTATTTTTTTTTTTGAAAAATGCACATTAACAGTGAGTTTTCTTACTTCTTTTCTTTTGTATTTTTTCCTCCCTGCTATACACATTTAAGTCTTTACTATTCCCAACTATGTTTTTTTTAAAAAACAAAAACAAAAAAACAAAAACCAAAACCATTTCCCATTATAACTCCCACATTGGGCTGCATTACTCATTTTCTGCTTGCTTTTCAAACACAAATGTTCCCCACATATTCAACTCCTCTGAATTTCCTGATGGTGCAGCATTTCCTCAACTGAGTTCTACATTTGTTTGCTCAGATGACGGATGGTTGATATGCAAAAGGCACTTCTAAGCTTTTCAGGCACTTAGTTCATAATTTTCTACTAGCTTCAGTGATACTGAAATTGATTGGAGTACTAAGAAAAATCTGTGCATTAGATTTCAGGTAGAAGATAAATAGTGGCATGTTTGAGATCAATTTAACATTTAAAGATAGCACTCCAGCTGCTGAGTTGAGATCCAGATGTATATTTTTCCACAGTCTGTTGATCTATAGTTTTTGTTGGGTACATCTCTAGATCCAGTGCCTAAAGCTCTAGCCAATAAAGGATTTCAAGTGGGATTTATTTTCTAAATTGGATCAGGCTACGTCTGATCAGGTTGCCTTAGCTATATTTGAGTTGGATAACAATTTTTTCTTTATTTGCCAACATTGTCACAATGTGCTGAAATTACAAAAGCCAACAGTCATGTTTGTTTACCTAAATTGGCCCTCATCCACCCAAGTCACAGTGAAAATGCTGAACCAGACTAAAGGTAAAAATCTTGCATGGGGCATGATAACTTGCATAGCTGCTTAGCCACTTGGAAAAATCAGTTTCAACCCTTGGATTCAAATTTCCAGCACTGAATATACATTAATATTGAAATATATATATTTAACATAACTTGCATATGCTAGGAAAATCTCAAAGGAAGCATATACAATATGATTTAACTTAAAATATAACTTATTTAGGAGTTGTCAAGTTAACGTATCAGGTTTACCTTCTAAATAAGTTCATGCCCGCAGCTAATATTGAGAAACTACTATAATTATTCAAATACTCTCACCCCAATCCAAAATAACAATAACAATGATGAACTGAAAGATGTCAGATATAGTTCTCTTAAAAATATCTGTCCTTGTTCAGATTTTCTGATTTTTGCATACCTTTGCCACTGAATGTTATCAGAGTTTCATATATATCCTATTGAAACAGAATCTGTGTGACAAACTAATACCAAAGTTTCGCACTTGCTTCATATATCTTCTAAACAAAATCATCCAACAGGCAATGTGCTAGAATGAAAAACTAAAATTCTTTAACTCGTTGCACCACCTTTAGTTGTGCTAACTGCAATCAAACACTTCCTGTTCTCAGTGATCAGTCTTTCACATTGTTCTCTAGAAATTTTGGCCCATTCCTCCATGCCAAACTGCTTCAGCAAGAAACATTTGAGGGTCTCCTAGCATGACCATTTCAGATCCTGCCACATTTTTATTGCATGTTGGACGACTTTACTTCAGAAATAACAGACACAAGATCAGACCCTCTTTATAAGTCAACAGGATCCAGATGAAGTTCTCATAACTTTCAGGGACAAAGACATGCAAACATTCAGAAAATTAGAAGGGGAGCAAGTTCTATTTCACAGAACCGTATAGCCACATTTGGAGAATGGAAAGAGATGGTGCTGCCATCCCACCTCCTTTGCTAGTAATTAGCATTACAATACTATATATGATACCATGTACTTCTGTCAAATGATATTAGAAAGGCAACCTGTATAAAAAGAAGCAGCCAGGAAACGGTTCCTCCCATCTCATGTATTTTGCCCTTCAATGTTTTTAGCTGTAAGTCTGGAAAGGAGATGTAAAGCAGATTCCACTAGCTTTGTATCAGAGAAATAGCTCAGAACTAAATTCTGCTGCTCCTCCTGTTCTGGCTCCTGAGGTCTTCTAGGAGCTGAGAAGCAGAAGGAGAGAGCTGGGATTCTATCTCAGTATTAAGAGACTCACAGAGTTGAGATACACAGTGTTATCCAAAGGATAGGCAATCTGTCGAGTCCCGCAATCGTGCAAAGATGACTCTAGAATAAAATGGGTCCTGTTTGTCTTAGCTCTGCAATTAGGATCCAGCAGAGAGAGCTGCGTCCCAATGAAACCGCTAGCCTAAAAAGAAAGAGAACAAGATACAAGGTTGCACCGGAACCACTGATCAGAACTGCAAAAAACAGTGATAAAAAGCAACAATTAATACCAAGCATTTTCTTCGACATTGCAAAATTCAGTATGATCAATTGTGCTGTCACAATGAGTCTGAAATAGGAAAGGCAGGGCAGCTATCCAGCAGATAAGGAACTGGAAGACCAGTGCAAGCTTAGTCTACCCATTCAGTAGAAGGAAGTTTCAAGATCCTGAGATTGTAAAGTAGACTCGACCATTTCAGAATATAACAGAGAAATGTGATTTTTGAGGTTCCCATCCAATTAGAAACAAAACAAAACTTCCTTACATATATAAAAGCTACCATAGAAGAGAGGAAGGCAGTAGAGTTTTCCATTTCCTCTCTCTGAGATTTCTACATGAATGGACATTTAAATGGAGGGGGATGTGAAAAAAAGAGACCAGCTGTTTGGAATGACATAGTCCAGGTTACCATCTCAAGACTATGATTTTATTCTCTTGGCTAGGCTTTGATCAGTATCTGAAACAAAAGCTGCTCTGCTCAGACTGTGGACTCAGGTGAGTGTCAATACCGTTTAGAGGCCAAAAGGAATACTAATGGCTCTTTATGTCACAGAACTCCTGCCGAGCTGATTAGAAGATCATCCTCTGGTTTTGCTCTGTGGTTCTGCAGAACCGTATTCATCAGAACAAGCAAGAGGAGCCCGAAACAGTACAGAGCAGCTGTGACGGTACCAACCTGACATCAGTATGCATATGACCATGCAGAAACTACAATAATTCTTCTTTAATTATTTTGAAATGAAATTAAAACAGCATGCTAACCTCCAGCGAGTCTTTTGCCACAGCTACAATCATGGATGTGTCATTACATTTCACAGACATGGCAACATCAACACTTCCCTGCACTTCTTCTGGCTCTGGGTCTTTTGGAAGAAGCTGTTCAAAACCATGACTAGCCATGATTGTGTCAATGGTATCAGCTGATGGCAAGGAGCCTTGATTATTCTCATGAAGAAGACCAAAGCGAATGTCTTCACTGAAACGTGTGATTGGAGGGGGTTTAATGCCATGTAGCAGTTCCTTCAGCTCTGGTGGAAGGAAATGGTCTTCCTCATCATTCATCTCTTCTAAAGAAAGAGAGAAGTTAGAAGTAATAATTCCATTCAATTTATTCATAACTAGGGTCATGCACTAGCCTAGTTCCTGCAGCATGTTAAACCATAGTGTGATTTCTTTTTTCTTTTTGGCTTTGCCATCCCAAGAAAGAAACTATGGCCTATTTCTTGCAACAAGCCAATATTTGAGGCTGTTTATGATTCCCAGCTTGTTTTAACCATGACTTGCCATTATGTCTGAATGTATAACTCTGGTTTATTCCTAAATTTGTTTTTAATTCAACTCAGCTCTTGTTTCTGGCAGAAGTAATGAAGAGAAAAATCCCAGGAATTCACCAAATAAGCCAGGATTAATATGCTTATCTGCAAAGTTGACTTTGGCTTGTTCCTGGCTTTCCCAACAAATCAAGGTTATAATAAATGCTTACTTAGCAGTATGCATGAAACAGCTATTATGCTAAGAATGCCATTTAAAATACAATTAGGATCTGTCACTTCTCTTTCTTCACATAAAGCAATAATGAAGGCATCCATTTAGCAGGGTATGAGAGGAAGGAGATACAATCCTCTCCCTACCTCCAACCTGCCCAGTGCTGTTTCCCTCCTGAAAATCTATGCCCCTTTCAGTTCCTAGCACTTAGCACTTGGGGGGGACAAAAAGCAGCTTTGGCATGGTATATAAACTATGAAAGCATGAATTCCCTCAGCATCCTTAGCTCAGGGCAACAGAACATTTGAAAAATAAAGTACAAAGCTGAGAACCATCTCACAAATGTAACATTCTGCACAATGCCTATCAGGTGTCTTCTCAATTCAAGATCTCTGCAAAACTGACCAAGGAGAGCAAAATAATGCCATTGTATTTAATACCATATGATGTTCTTCCTTACCCCTATCCATGAGCTGTAGGTGGAACCTATTAGCAAGAGGTGCTTTTGTATATGTAGTAACTGGGTGGTAGCCGTGCTCATATGCCCAGGTGATCAAACTCTCATGAGAGGAGGGAATATCAAATGCTACAGTTTTACTCATTGTCATGGAGCGTTCAGTCTCTTTTCCAAAGCCAACACCATTTGCTGTCTGTATAAAAGAAAAAGAAAAGTTTAGGCCTGGACAGAGCTTTTCTTATCCATATGAAAGTTAATTTTTTAAAAATGAAAGATTTAGTTAACCATTACTTCATACCAAACTTTGCTTGCTTGCTCATTCATTCATTCATTTTGTACTGTTCAGTCAGAAGAACCCAATGTTTTCTGGTCCACACAAGCAATTTTACCAAAAAGAACAAAAATTATTGGTACTGTGTAAGGTAAGTTCAAACTATTTCAGCTGAGGAATAGCCACATGACAGAATCTAACTGCTTAATGAGATTCTTCTATTGATAACCATATAAAATGGCTCTATGAATTTATTTCATCTTATACTGCATTTTACCATGGCTGCATATAGCAGCAGAATGAGATCCTCTATGCCAAGGGTTAACTGAGAGGAAATACACAGTACCACAGCTTTCTGTAACCTGATGCTCTCTAAAGTATGTTTAAAGTTCAGTTCTCAGAATTTCCAGCCAGTAGGGGAAGGACATAAAAGACAGCATAATGGTTCCTATGGCTTATAATTCATTACTAATGATTGGCAAGGTATGAGAACCTCTCTCCTCTACCACCTGCCCTTATAAGACAGCAGGATTTGAATTAAATTGTAATTTTTAATATCAGAATATTTGGAGAATCAGGGGGGCATCTGCATAACTGAAGATCACATCAAAGTAATCCTTAAGTCTTTGAAAAAAGTATATCCTCCACTATGGCAATGATCACAATTAGAGCAATGAATTAAAGACGGCAATAAAAACCAAACATCAAATATACATCCAAGTTCCTTTAACAGTCTGCAAAAAGCTTCCAAGAAGCCCCAAACCCAGACATTTTAGCAATGTTGCATTTAAGCAGTAGCTGGAAAATGGCTACTCAGAAATCATACTGTGCTGCATAAAAATAAAAATATATAGTACTGAACATGGCGGGATAAGAGTAGGCACCATTTGAGTATAAAGTCCCTTGGTTCAACGTGCATCAGGTTCCTAGAAATGCTTTAGAAAGAGAACTGTTCAGTCTCTGCCTGTCACTGGCTTGGATTTTCAAGTTATTAAACTGAATAACTTAAGCTGTTGTAGCTCTATTCCCATTTATTTCTTCCCTTATGGATGGGCAACCTTTTTGTTCTAGAAGGCATTTCTCAGAGATACTCTGTTGAGAAATCATGGTGAGCAGAACTGAAGCCCAGAGTGAAACCAAAGCCAGAGGCACATCAGACATGTATCATCTCTGTAGTGGGCTCCTTTTCTCTTTCTGACATCCCTCTTTTCTCCTTTCATTTTCTCACCACACCCTCTTTTCTCTCTTCCAAGCAACCCTAAGATTGCAGGTCATCCACCCCAATTCAGCAAGTGCTTTCTCTTTGCCTTTCCTTTCAGTAAAAGCCCTTCATAGTGTTATTGACTTTAAACATACATCTGAGTCTGAAGATGCAATCACGCCCCCTAGCACGGTGTGCTTTGCCTTAAACAAAGCCTTTTGTTGTTTTAGAGATCTGATTTTCTTGAGCAGCAAACCTATCACAAGGGTCATATGTAAACAAGGCGGCTCCAGAATTTAGGCTGCCTTGGTGTCCTCTGATGGGCCTAGCTGCAATGGCAGTGCTTCCACCAATTGTTTTCATTTTTCACAAGGCCCCAAGAAGGTCACTGTGAGAAATGAAAAGGACAGTTACATCCAGTTGCCAAAAGCTGCTCAGGATGCCACGTTTTCACCCTATTTAAGAGAGGGCCTAGAACACAATCAATAGGAGATCCTAACACTGTGGTGGGACCCCAACAGCAGCCAAAGAATGCCAAATGCTGATACTGGCCCTGTCAAAACTGGAGCTACAATCAGTGACAAATACCCCATATTTAGAAATACTTCCTGTAAGATGCTAGGAACTACAATAGTGCTTTTATTGACAACTGGGGAGCACTGCTCTATGCAATTGTTGGTTTTATTGCATGTCACCCACAGTCACATTTGTGAGATGGGTGGCCATATAAATCAGGTAGGTACGGTAGGTAGGTAGGTAGGTAGGTAGGTAGGTAGATAAGATATAGATAGCTTCATTTATGTATGCATTCTTGGGAGCAGAAGAAATGTGATAGTCACTGAATCCCTTCAACTTTTAGAATTGTAAGTGGAACATACACAGGAACTCTGCATATGTCACCTTGTGTGAGATGGGCAGCTATATAAATATGATAGATAAATAAATAAATAAGTGGAACCCTTTCCTTTCAATTGCTCTTGATATTTAAATAATGATAATAATCATAACTATTATTTAAAGACTTGATTTCTTATTAAATGAAGTGTTTGAAAAAAAGGTTCAAAGTCACTGTGTGCACAGAGCAGGATGCAACGCATCCCTCAGGTCGATAAAGGCTTTCAGAAATGAACGTTGATCCATCCCTCACACAGTAGCAGGCTGCTTAGTAGCTAGGAGAAAACAAAGCACCAACAACACCAGGAAAAAAGGGGGAGACCTTTAGACAGCCATCTGTTATCAGGCCCTTGCTTGTTCACAGAAAGGCATAAGCTGTTAACAGCACTGTGCCTCCTCCAGACTGAGAAGCAGGACTGTATCTACTTACAATGGCTTCCAATTTCCCTTTCACGTCATGTGATTTGATGACCCAGTTGACAGACTTTCTGCACTGGAGGATAAGTACAAGATCCCTGACAAGCGTGGTGTCTGGCCGAGATGGTCTGATGTCAATGATGATATCCACCTGGAAAGCGCTGGATGTGGAAAAGCAAGGCAGAGTGAGCCAACATGCCAGAAAATTTCAGCTCTCAACCTTCTTCCAATCCATCATGTTCCCAGTGTCTGGCCAGTAGATTAAAACACTGGAGGTTATCCCAGACGTCCAGCATGTGCAAAACAGACTGTTCCATCACACTCGCTAGAACAATTTTAAATAACAATGGAAACAACATGCTTTTTACACTAATAATGCTCCTGAAAAGCTTGTCTTTCCCGTTTAAAGATTGCACATTCTCTCCATTTTGGTGTCAATTAAAGAAAACCACTTAGAGCTGGCTTTTCACACCTACACAACACAGTTCCCTCCTGTTGTATCAAAAGTTTTAAATATAGATTTATACCTCCATTCCTTTTGGTAGTACGAAACAACAGTCACCTTGCTGTATCCTGAAGTTACAATTTGGCAAAGAGCAGAATAACAGACTGAAGAGTTCAATCTGCTGGCTGGATTTTAGAAGCAAACTCTACATACGCAGAGTTACTGAATCTTTGTACCTCATATTTTAAATGGTATATAGATATGTTAGCTTTGTTGCCAAAGATTTTGTTGTCTGTTTTAAATCAATACCCAACTCTCCAACTCCTGTGAGCCCTTCTCTCTCCTCTCAACCCCTTTACAACTTCGTAGTATTTCCTTCAATCCCTTGGACTACTATTCTTGTCTCTTTATGCCACCCCCATAAAACTATTCAACTCCTGGTGGATAGTTTTCTTAACAAAAATGTGGATGTGGTCTGCCATTACCTTCTCCCAGGATGTTTATTCAATTTTCTAGTCTAATCTTCAGCATTTCTTGGCTATTGCCTCCCTAGTAGGAATCATGGATTAATCATGTCTAGCTCTCCTTAGTTTTTCTGAGATCAGAACAGATAGATACTATTACCTACTGTTACCTGCCATGACAGCTTATTATGGTAAAAGGTAAATGTCCAACATACAGTCCTGATCTTGGTAGAATTTGGGGGTAAAGAGGACTTCAAACAACTTTTTAAGCTTCTGTCCAATTACCGTGTGCTACATGATGTTTAAGCCAGAGCTCTAATTCTTTATATAGTTGACTTTTGTGCTTATCACAATTTGGCATTAAATCCATCGTTTTAAGAGAAAATACCGCATCTAATTTGATTTGCCTCATTAGATTTATCTTTTGTTTAAAATGTTAGGTCGGAGATGTTGAATTTATGATTTCAAAACATCAGTATATCAATTCTAATTGTAAAATGGTTGGTTTTCTCCTTCCTCTTCTACAAATGTATGGACTTTCTAGCATATCTAGTCTCAGCTTAAATACTTTGTATTTTTATACTTTTTATGCTGCTTTTATAGTATGAGGCTTGGTGTCCTTAAAACTGTCCTAGGGGCTGAAATCAGTTTCTTCTCGACTTGAATAAATGTAATCTGATTGGGTATTTTTACCTGTTTGAATCAGGTGCAATAAGTTCAATTATATGAACTTCTCTATTTTGGGCCACACTAGAGATAACGCATCCCTCTGCTGTCTTTGGTTGTAGGTATCCCGCAAGGTAGTTCAAAGAAATAAAATTCTTTTCTATATTGCATGTTGTAGGAAAAAATTGAACTAAAAAAGAGAAAAAGAGATAAACTATTTAATACATTGGCTTTAATTAACCTGAGATTAGCAAATGCAATTATACAGATTAAATTTGCAGCAGTGCTGAGCCACTAGAAGCTTAATAAAGAAAGGAAATGTACATTCATTCCTTCATATTATTTTGGAAGTTTTTCTGTGTTTGAATAATTTCTCCAAATTTCTGCATTATTCACTTCTCTCTCTGATCAGTCAAAATATTCAGAACTTCATTTAGAAAAGATTCTAAAACTAACATAGTAAGCACAGAGGAAGAAGCCTGGAGAAAAATGTATTTTTCAGCATTTTCCATTTTAGCAGTTCATATAATTCAAGCCTCTTGTTACGCTTATTATACATTTTTGTTAAAAGAGTAATAATTCAACAATTAACATGGATATCCAAAGTTCCTATATTATAGAATTCAGAATTAAGGGTAAAGAATAGCAGAGCTCAATCTCATTTAAACACTATGCTATGGAACACTTTCTCCATTATTCAGAACAGGTATACTCTATTTCACAGGGCTCAAGTTATTTACAATATCACATGCATAAAAATACAATAGACAAATATCCCAAAATACAATACCATGCAAAGCATACATGCGAAGAATGTATTCATTCTTCAGTGTTGGAAAGCCAAACCAATGCCAGATTTACAGTCTTGGATCACTGGTAACTATATATTCACTTTATGATGATGCACTAGCTCTATATCAGTGTAATAGATTAATTCATATAATTCCATGTAGTTAAGATTTAATGATGTGTTTAGAAATTAAACTGATTTCTTATATGTAACATATTTCTTGTTTCCTTTTTTCTTTATTTTCCTCTCTGTTTATTTTTGTGCTTTTCCCTTTTTTATTCTCTTTTTTACCCCTTTTCTCCATTTTTGTATATTGTTGATTGAAGTAATAAAACATATAACAAATATCTCATCGTTCACTGACTTTCGATGTTCCTATGTTCCAATATTATAAAAGAGAGAGAGAGAAATTTAACCTCCATACACTTCCTCCACATCATGTTTAGCTAGGATTATTGTTTTATATTCTACTTTGGGGTCATTATGATTTTCATGAAAAGCAGATAATACTTTTTACGAATAAATAGAAAAGGGGACTACAATATCATGTTCCTTTCCTTGTCTTCTTAATAAACTAAATACCCCAAATGTTGTAAACATTTCCTGTAGGGGAGTTGCTCCAACCTTTTGATTGTTTGGGTTGACCTTTTTTATCCTTCTTTAGCTTTCCAATATCCATCTTAAGATGCGGCAACTAGAACTGAATAGATGGTCATTCACATCTGATCATACCAAAGATGTGTATGAATGGATTGAGACTGGAGTTTTATTTTTGATCTTCTACATCTAAAAGATGGGTTTTAGTCTCCCTTTGCCTTCCTCTCTAAAGGATCCTTTTGTGTAAACCATGAGAAAGTAAATCTATTCAGAATCTGACAGAGCACTCCCCAAACATCTGTTAAGTATCCTGCCAGATGGGATCTCAAAGCTGCAGAGATTCTGCCAACTCCTCCCATTGCAGACAATGGAAAGTAGTCCTGAAGTTGTCCAGCTTGCACTCAGATTAATGTACACAAAAGGCACACGTACAAAATTGATTCTCAATAGTAGTAATGCAAGGTCGTTAAACAGGCAAATGGCTTTCCAACCAGTTCTCTGGGAATATCACCACATGTTTTAACGGGAAACACTATAGGAGATTCTGCATTTTCACCATGTGTTTCTGGAACCTCCTCTTGTTTCAGTCATCAGTACTAACAAATAAATACCTCAAAAACCTGACAGCTTCTTTCACTTTATTGATATCATGTTAAATCATATGCTGTTTAGATTAATTCAGCTACAGGAAACAATCATAGTGTATTAGTAAAGTGCCTACTTTGTAGGTAAAGGTCAAGTCTCCTTTTTGCTGTACTAGACTTCTGGTGATTATATGGACACACCCATGTAGATTTCATGGTAACAAGACCAAACTGCTTTGACATTATGTCCCTGCAGGAGGTTTTGTGACTTACCACTTTAGTCTTCAGCCCAGAGATTCCCTGAGAGTCTCCTATCCAAGGATTAATCAAGTCTGACCCTTAGCTCTGCTAAACCAGTTAGGTGGGACACATGTGTTTTGAGTGTTCCACGCTTGAAATAAAAGAGACAGATTCTGAATTCTGTTTTGGCCTCGGAGCACAACTTGCCTATTGGGAGTGGCCTCATCCTGAATGCTGTGATCGGGCAGTTATTTTGTCGCCTGTGATTGGGTTGCTTTTCCAGAGCAATCATGTCCCTGCTGCTATTGAATTAGGCTGGGGAGGGTGATGTAGGGGGACCACACTGAGTGGAAAGCAGCTGAGATTATACAGGCATGCCTGCTAACAGATCTTGTAAATGAGGGCTGTTTAAAAAAAAACTATTACTATGGGGAAATTAGAGTGCATGTGAGTGGGTGGGTAGGTTTCGTGTGTATTTTGCAAGTAGTTAATGGAAAAGTGTGTGTGTGTGTGTGCACACTACACTGCTCTGGTGTCTTATTATTTTTGTTATTCATGTAGTTAAGAAGCACCAGCAGCCTTTTGTTTATGTTCGTGAGTATATACTTTCAGCAGTTACTCCTATGTGCAAGCAAAAACCTCAGCAAAGGGTAGCCTTAACTGCCAATTTTATTAATAAGGCACTAGTTCAACCTACTCATTTGCCTCTACAATGGTACCTCGGGTTACGAATTTAATTCGTTCCGTGACTCTGGTCGCACCCCGAATTGGTCGCACCTCGAAGCAGATTTTCCCATAAGGTTCAATGTAATTACCGTTAATCCATTCCGGCGTCCGCGGACCACGCGTCAGGGGCGGAAAAACGGCCGCAGACCACGCGTCAGGGGCAGAAAAACGGCCGTGGACTACGCGGCAGGGGTGGAAAAGCAGCCGCGGACCACGCAGCACGGACGGAAAAATGCCTGCGGACCACGTGGCACGGGCGGAAAAACAACCGCGGACCACGTGGAACGGGCGGAAAATGGCCGCAGACCACGTGGAACGGGCGGAAAATGGCCACGGACCACGTGTCATGGCGGAAAATGGCCGCGGATCCGGTTTGTAACCCGAGGCGGAGTTCGTAACCCGAGGTAAATTTTTGCAGCCGGAGCTAGTCGCAACCCGAAAAGTTCGATAGCAGAGGCGTTCGTAACCCGAGGTACCACTGTATATATTTCCTAATTAAAAAGAGCCTTTCTCAGTAGTCCAGCATGGGGTAGGGGTGAGGATGGGGAGACACAATTTTCATTTTTCATCTACATCTACACCTATATGATACTTCTTAGGCTGATATGCTACTCCAGTTGAAAAATTACCCCGAGTGACTTAAGGTCTCCCTTACAGTAAGCAGTAAATAAGACAATAAATAGAAAACCATAAGGACAGCCATCTCCTCTTCATCAACTGCTGGTGCCACTTTCTCTGTTTAATCAACCATGCTGGTCCTCCAGATAACCCAGGTCCTGACAGTTTTCCAGAATACTAGCAGGGTTGCAGCCATCTTTATCTAGAGGTAACTTCTTCCAGAGAAGGGAGGCTGCCATAGAGAAGGCTCACTACCAGGTCTTTGATGACAACACTCCCACAGCCAGCCTCCTGTTTTATATCTCACTGGATAGGCAGGTACCACTAGAAGAAGGTGGTCTCATAGATACCAAGGTCCTAAGCCAAATAAGGCTGTAAAAGTAATGACCAGAATCTTGAATTGCACCCAGAAGCCTACTTGCAACCTGTGCAGCTCCCATTGTAGCAGTATAAAACAGGCAAATTAGGCTGAACCTGTTACTACTCAGGCCACTGCATTCTGGATGGTCTTCAAGGTAGCATGGGTTGCAATAATCCAACCATGAAGTGACAACAAAGGGTGATTATCAACAAAGCCTCCTGATCCAGGAACGGCTAAACTAGTACACCAGATGGAGCTGTGCAAATGGTCTTAATTTGCTCTTTCTGCAGAAGTTGTGAATCCGGGGCAGCATACAAGCAATACTACAGGAATTGTTTTACTATAATGCTCGGGCTAATGAAAAGTTATTAAAACAGTGTATATTCTACTGTATATAAGTTACACATAATAAAGATGAATTATTGGTTTGTCAAGAATTCAGTAATTTTTAATTTATCAATGGAGAAGAAAAGTTTGGAATCTGAGTAGATGTTCCTAATGGATAAATGGTATGGCTCAGAACAAGATTGTATCCTATATGCTTATGAGATCTTTTCTTTCATTTTGGAACTTAAGGTGATGTATACAAGGTCCTCAGGGAATGTGTCTGCACTTTATTTATTTACCTGCTGGTCACTAATCGTATTCTATTAATAAGTAAATTTAAATTCATTTAAATTTACTTATTTGCTACTATTGCTATGAACCAGTAGATATTATAGCACTAGTGCAGGAGTTTCTTAGCCCACAGTTGCCCCCAGGCGAAGGTCAGATGGTAAGGATCTGTATAGCAACTTTATAGCAATGTTGAATTCATGGAAAAACAATTCCTCAATAGATAAGCTAATGTAAACAACTTATTAATTTCTGATAAATTTTTAGAAATTCTTTAAAAATTCTTACAATTTCTTAAAGACAGAAATTATTCTTCTACTACATAAAGGATGGAAATTACTGTTCAATTTGTTGGTCTTTAGCTTTTGTAGAATAGATCTCAATCTTCCTTTAGGAGAAAATTAATGCCAGCAACCTTCACTTGTCCTCTACTTCATTATGCCATTCACATAAACATTGCCAGCAAACGAACAATAAGAGCAAGATATCAGTTTGGGATATATAGATGCCTAGAGTAACAACTACTAAGAAAAGACTGATTCCAGAAAAAACACTTAACAAATAACTCTTACCTTTGGATGTTGCCAACTTTCTTGTCTGAACTGAAAAAGTGTGTCCTGGATCTTACTATTTTGGGAGGGATGTCAACACCTTTGTCTTAAAAATGGGGAAGCCAGCATTATGCTTTTTTTATTAATTAGGTGTTACCTTGATATTCCTATCCAACATGACCCAACACTGGTGTAAGCTTTAGTTCTTTTGGCTTAACAGAATAAGGCATTTTATCAGAAATGTTCATTGTGTATCAACTTTCTTCAATAAATTATTGCTGCCAAAAGTCATATATCAACAGTAAAATTCCATTACAGCTGGAAGGTATTTTAAAGAGATTTAACTCTAGGATAACGTAAAACCAAAGGGATTACGCTCTAGGTGCTAACAAATGTTAACAGGGAAAAGAGTTTCAGCACTGAAATGGGAACACTTAAATTAATTGAAGTCGATTTTGAAAGACTGTTAACTAATTAATACTTTGTGAAATAAGGGCATAATAATGTAGAAGGCAAAATGGCAAGTCAGAAAAGTTATAGAGGAAATGTGCAGCTCAGTTACCAGAGGACGTAAATGAAAATACATTATCTGTAATATGATATATTATGGCATGGCAATTTGAAGTAATACAGAAGCCTAACATTCACAACACATTCCCAATACGCTAGATATGGATTGCTTAACACTAGAAGAATCACAGACAAAAAGTTGCCCATCTCAATCACTATATAATGGAGCCTCAAAAGATGGCAGTCAGAACTCTGTGCTGCTCTCTGATGTCCTGATTCTAATTGGGATCCCATGCCTACAATGTAAATAGCCAAAAGGAGATCTGTTCAAACATTTTGGCAATATAAGTGGCAGAGGCAGGGGACTGAATCCAGATCAGGGTTTGGGGACATAAAATTAGAGCTCCATCCACTACCATCCTCCATGCTAGTGTCCCAATCCAGATTGGGTTTCCCGTGCTTACTTTCAAGGAACATATTGAACAGTAAAATATTGTTCCAGTTTTAGATATCTTGCTGCGCTGCCAAAGAACCAAAATATTTTGAGATGCAATCAGTGCCTCATGTAGCGCACCAGTAACAGATTTTATATTACTAAATGTATGTTAAACCTTAAACTCCGATCAGAAAAGCTTTCTGATCAGCACCTAGTCATCCAAGCATCTAGTTTGGCAAGCACCAGGATTAGAGAGAAGTCCATCTCGACCTTTCAGAGTGTTGCTTTGGCAAGCCCTATTTCACAACAATCATTCCTTCAACTTCTCATCTCTCAATTACCACTTGTGGAGGGTATCAAATGAAACCCTTTGGAAAGCCAAATTTCACCCAGATATCCCCAGTTAATATTCTGTGTAACTTTTTAATTTTTAAATATGCCGCTTTCCCCTTCTTGCAACGACAAGGGTACAAAGGAAACAACTTTTGGAGCAATGTTCTTATTTCAGGATATCAAGGAAATTCTCTCACATGAGATTGAAAACAAACATTAATAAAACCCCACTTCTTATTAACAGTCATACAAACTTAGCCAGACTTACCTTCACCCACTTTTATGTAAACATTCCTGGATATTTTAAATTCAGTGAAGGATGTTACTGCCCCATATTCCTTTTGGGCCCACTGTAACAGATGCTTATTTCCTTGAGGGAGGGGCCTTTCTTCCCTCTTGGCTGACAAGGAGAAGTTTTCCTTCTCAAATTGCACAATAGAACCTGCTGAAACCTGAGGAGATTAGAAGCCATATTTAATGTGATAGTCACCAGCTACCAAACAATCATCTCTTCAAAAAGTTAGCAACTACAAAGCCATGACATTAAAACTGTGACATTGTCCCTGCTACCTGTTAAATAATCTATATTGCAATAATTTAGACAATCTGAATTCACTTTAAATGTAGTATCACACCAAGAACATGGGATTCAATTCTTCTCAGTTAGCTATCAACAAAAGATTCTATGTGGGTGAGAGGATATTTCCATTGTTACCTTCTAGAAAGAAAACAGAAAATATGCATAACGATTTGAAACATGTGGCCCAAAATGCTAGATATTACTTAACAGGATCTCTTGCATTATATGGACAATGAATAGAAAAAACACAGATATTACCTAATTAACAAAATAACAACAACAACAAAAAATTATTGATTCTTTTGGGGGATACATGTGACTCTACCTTAAAGAGAAATAGCCTGTGACAGCCTTCTTCAAGCTGTCACTCCCCAGATGTGGTGGGACACCTCTCAGAACCCCCATAAACAGTGGCTGAGAATTTTAGGTCCTGTAGTTCCCGAACAACATTTGGAAAAGCTGAACTATGTAATACAAAGAAAAGGATGAACCACCAAAAGTATCTGCTCCAGGCTGAATTCCCAAACCAGGGGCACTTCAACAGCTCATTTTATCAAGCTTCCCCACTCACTGCTGTTGAGGAAGCAGCAGTTTGAGTGCTCTTCCTGATACACACAAAGCAGTCACATAAAGCGTAGAGCAGGGTTCCTCAACCTCGGCAACTTTAAGATGGGTGGACTTCAACTCCCAGAATTCCCCAGCCAGCAAGAATTCTGGGAGTTGAAGTCCACCCGTCTTAAAGTTGCCGAGGTTGAGGAACCCTGGCGTAGAGGAACCCTTGCTAATGGGGGACTCAATTGTAAACTGAACACCCACATTGTACTGCATGTGAAGATGAATGCTAAGTTAATGCTGGGTTCCTGTTCTCTATAAAAGAAAGGAGAATAGTTTTTCCCCCCTGTTGCATAGGGTGAATGGATAGAATCCACTCAGATGTATTACTGTATTGCATGAACAAAGATGGGATTATTTATATATCATTATCCACCACTTTTCTATATTCCTTTCAAGATATCATTCTACTGCTTCATTATCACTGTGACAGTCAAGTTCACAAGAAGTTCTAAACCAAGTGAAATGTTCAGGTAGGACCCACGAAAACAGCATTAGAGGGTTTGAAGTCAGCAAACATCTACAAACACAGGAAGCTGCCCTACATTGAACCAGAGGACCATCAGTCCATTGATGGAAAAAAAATCTTTCTCAGACAGTGAAGCGAGTATTGTGCAATGAAAGTTGGTCTTTTCAAGGCCAATCTGACACAAAAATGGCTTTGATGTATAAACCCAGGCAAGCTAACTAATGCAATGAAATAAAGTCCTGAGGCACAATACCATTTGCAAAGGGGACTGTACTGATCCTGCAAGAAAGAACTTTCTTACTCTTAAAACTGCTCTATGAAAAGTCAGTCAATGATAGTACAAAACAGAGCAGCTCATGTAATATCAAATCAATCTCAAAGCTCCCTAAGTGGGAGAAACAGAGCACAGAGAGATGCTTCTATGGCATGTGCTCAGGGTTAACTGAGTTTGATCTATTATATCACCACCATTGTTAACCAGTGTCATTTAGGCAAATCTTGATGGATTTATTTATTTATTTATTATTAAACTTGTATGCCGCCCATCTCCCCAATGGGTGACTGTATTAATTGGTAGACTAACCACCCAGCTGGACCAGGAAATGAAATGACCCCAAAATACTAGAAACTAATACACTCTGGAAAACTGCCTAACCCTTGACAATTATTTTCATGGACTTATGCATGGGAGCTAAAATATTAACATGGGAATCCCCATTAGCATTGCATTTAATAGTTATGGATATCAAAGAACACCATGCACAAGTCATGTGCACTATTTTAAAACAGATGTCAGCAACACATGTGTTCTTAATCAAATTAAATCCTATCTTGGAGGGATGAAATATCAGAAAATTGATAACTTGTCTTTCATGTTGTCAAATCTCATAGAATGGAAGATTGCATCATAGGAAACTTATTCTGGTGGGAAAGAAGGAAGAGATCTGTTTGAGAAATGCCCAGAGCAACAGAGTGAAATAGAGCAATGTGATTATTTCCATTGGACACTTTTTCTAAAATACTGTGACCAATGACTTGTCATGGTGATTTTGAATATCACCCAGACAACTAACTCAATCGGGCTCTGTTCCAAACAACAACATGTTGCAAATAGATTTGAAGATACTTTTGGATGACTAACTGGAAGCATACAGATACACTCTTAAAGAGTAGATATATTTTTTAAAGTGTATCTTTAACACAAAATGGCAGTGTATTCAACTTTTTAAACTATGCTGCACTCCCATGTAAAAAAACAATAATGAGTACTATTCAATACATCAACCATTAACAAATGAAGCTTGCTCACTGTTTGCATATGGTGTCCTGGAATACTGTATAGGGCTTCATTCATTCATTCATTCATTCATTCATTCATTCATTCATTCATTCATTCATTCATTCACATTTGTATAGCCGCCCATCTCACACAGTGACTCTGGGCGGCATACATAGTAATAATCAAGAATATATAAAAACCATCAAAACAACCAATTTAAATTAAAATAAAACAAGAAAAGAACAAATAAAAAAACAAGATGGCAGGCAAACATATAGAGAGTATATTCCATTAACTGTCATATAACCATCTAAAAGGCTCCACTCTACCATGGAATCCCCAAGCTAGTTGACAAAGTCATGTTTTAAGGGCTTTCTGAAAGGCCAACAGGGTTGGGGCCAACCTCACCTCAGGGGGAATGATGTTCCACAGGGCACAGGTTACAGCAGAAAGGGCTTTCTTCCAAGGTCCTGCCCAACATTCCCTAGCCGATGGGACCCACAATATGCCTCTCCTGCCAGACCTGATGGGATGGGTAGATATCATCAGGGAGGGGTGGTCCCTCAAATATCCTGGTCCCGTGCCATGTAGGGCTTTAAACCACACCTTTGAATTGGACACTGAAGCAAAATGGCAATCGATGCAGTTCACTTAGCAGAGGTGTAATGTGTGCAGATCTTGGAGCACACACAACTATTTGTGCTGCTGCACTTTGCACGAGCTGAAGCTTCCAGATACTCTTCAAGGGCAGCTCCATGTAGAGCACATTATAGTAGTCCATTCGGGAGATGAGCAATTGAGAGTAGAGCCTCCTGATCCAGAAATGGGCACATCTGGCACACAACACAAAACTGTGCAAAGACCCTTCTGGGTCACAAGGGTCATCTGCTCTTTGAGCAGGAGTCATGAGTCCAGAAGAACCCCCAGGTTGCACACTTGGTCTCTTTGGGGCAGTGCAACTCCATCTAGCACCAGAGATGGTAAAGTCCCAGATACAGAAGGCCCTAAAACCCAGAGCCACTCAGTCTTGCCAGGGTTCAGCTGAAGCCTGTTGTTCCCCATCCAGGCCCCCACAGCCTTCAGGCACCAAAAAAGGGCATCAACAGCATCACCTAGCTCACCAGGGACAGAGATGTACAGCTGGATACATCTAGAAGGGGCCGAGAGTGGGGCAGAGTGGGACTTCTTGCTCCCCATCAACATCGACTGGAACTGGCCTTGGAGAAAGGAAGAAAACCAGCACAATATAGTGCCTCCAACTCCCAACCCCCGAAGCCGATCCAGAAGGATACCATGGCTGATGATATTGAAAGCTGCTGAGAGGTCAAGTAGAGCAAGGATGGATGCGCTACCCCCATTCTGCCCCCACCAGAGACCATTCAAAAGCGTGACCAATGCTGCTTCCATCCCATATCCAGGCCTGAATCCTGACTGAAAGGGGTCAAGATAATTTGCTTCATCCAGGATCCTCTGAAGCTGTTGTGCAACCACCTTCTCTCTAGTACAATATCAATTAAATATGGGAAATGGTTGTTTAAATTCATGATTTGCAAACATGCAAAGGATACATTTTATTTACAATTTCATTCCTTTTAATGTTTGACTTGTCAGATTTTGAAAATTCTAGATCTTTAACAAATTGAGCATTTTCACACATGCCAATGGACAATAGAAACTGGCAATCTTTTCTAGTCCAAATACCACCACGTGAACGTATGAAATTGCCTGGGTACCAAAGCCAAATAAACAATGTGGATCTGATTGAGTAAATTTTAGGGTTGATACAGAAACATGATTTGTATTTTCTTTTAGTTCTGCCTTTTACTCTTTTCTGCTATGTATGGTCTAATTATTGTCTTACAGCTAATTTTCTATTCCTCCTCCTCCTCTTCCTCCTCCTCCTCCTCTTCCTCCTCCTCTTCTTATTCTTCCAACAAAAATGCATAGAATGCTATATGATTTCTTGTACTTGGATCATGTAGGACAGTGGTTCTCAAAGTGTGGTCTGGGGACCCTGGGGTCCCTGAGACCCTTTCAGGGGGTCTGTGAGTCAAATAAATAAATAAATAAATATTTTTAAATTCCTCAGTTTTCATTTCTAATACCGTAAATATCAATAGATATAACCCACATAAACCAAAGCTCTCTGGGGTCCTCAATCGTTTTTAAGAATGTAAAGGGATCCTGAGACCAAAATGTTTGAGAACTGCTGATCTAGGAGTTACATTGGCTCCTAGAAGCTCCATGCTGTTGATCTATTTTGTACTAATATATTCATTTCCCACTGAAAAGCATCTGAGCTGGAAAAATGTATCTATGAAGGACTTCTAATTCTTTAGCAGGTACTGGTATCTTTTTGCATGAATGACCCAATGCAATATTACTTGTAGACAGCAGTGGGGATGTGGGGTATTTTAGTATCTATTATCTTACAAAAAAGAATGTCCATATAACATATTCAGACTGGTAAAGACATTCCCTTTGAAGCAAGAGTTTATTTCAGTCAGTCAAATCACAGAAATCAGCATAAGAACCACTCTCCCTTTCCTAGACTAGATTTTAAAAAGTACAGGCTAAATCTGCTTTAGATCTCAACGACCTTCTTTATTTGTTGATGGTCATGTGACCATGCTACAGCATTTCATTTTTAAAAAGAAATTATATTAATTGCAGTGTTTCATATATCAATTTTACTAGAGGACTTATAAAAGAATAACCAGAGTTCTATAAAAGTGGAGCCCCAAATGTCATTATTCTACATTTCACTAACCCTTATTCTGGCCATTCATCACTTGATAGTCTCAACACATCTTCCTTACGTTTGGCAATGTGTAGCATTAATAAAACAAATCTCAATTTAGTGAGAGATGTTTGGAACCGGTGCTGCAGTTTTTTCACCAGCTGCCATCCGATACGGGATATTTTTAATTGAAGTTACTAGAGTATTTGCGAGTGGGAGGGGGGAACATTTACTCTCGATTCACTTATTGTGCTGTGCTGGTTTGCCCTGCATCACAGAAAACTCCTGGACTTATTCTGTGCTTGGTCTCTATTGCCACCGCATGTGTGCGTGCATACACAAGCACACCCACGTAAAGCATATACATCAGCTTTGTTTTTTAAGCGGGAGGGTTTGATCGCTTGAGACAATATCCTGCACCTGTTCACAGCCCTTTTGATTATGATTTCTCGTGTTTTGTAACTCATCATATAGAAGGCCTCTCCCGTTGCAGAAATGGAGTGTAAAAAAAGATGTATACAGGTTTATCCCACATCGTCATTCCTGTTGTTATGGGCAATGTCTTAAGAACAAGGTATATGAATGGAGGGCTGAGTAATGGGCTAGTAGTCCCAGGCTGGAACTAGGAACCACCCCAGAAGTAAAGCAAAGAATCAAAGCGCAAGGTCTTTTCCTAAACAGGATATGGCAAAACCTTATCCTAAACAGGAAAACTGTTTTAAAGCCCTTCCTGTTAAAAACAACCAGTATCCAGTTAAATGCCTGGGAACCCTTTACTGCCCAGAAAGTTATTTGAAACTTCAGCCCTGATAGCTTGCTAGCAGATTCCCGTGAACTGACAGGAAGGGTCAAATTCTGCAACGTCTTCAGACAAAGTAACAAGATCAAGCAATCTTAAGGAAACTAGCTGGTGATCCAATCTTCTATTCGAAGCCTTTATGTTCCAGAAAGTTTCTGAAGCGTTGCACCAGCAGCATAACTGCATAAAAACACCGCACTACAGTGTGTTGGCTGAGTACATCCTGCCTGCTCTCATTTCCCCCCATCAAAATAAAAGAGCCACCCTGCCCTTGTAAGGCTGGAAAATGGGGGGAAAGCCACTGTCTGGTCAGTCAACACATTGCTACGCTGTGGTTTCCAGCTTTTGAATAAAATAATTAATTCTAATTAAGCTTTACGTGACTGCCTAATTTAAAAATACAGTCTGAAAGTGAGTGACGGAAGCAAGAGCAAAGAAGGATTCTGTGGTGCCTGCCAGGTCTCAAAGGTTTTACTATGAGGGCTTAAGGCTACATTAAATGAGCCAAGCGTGTTATTTTCTTTGGATCGTGTTCAAGAAACTCTTCCAGAGAGGGAAAGAAAAGGCAGCCGTCACTTGGTTTCACTACTTTTCATCTGACATTAACTGCTTCCTCAATAGAATTGATCTGTTCCAGGATAATAAGGCTGCTCTGGAAATCTCCAGGATGTAAAGATACATTGGCTTGAGAAGGTAACTTTTGAGGCTAACAAGTGGACTTGCCTGAAAGGGCATAAAGGGCTTAGGGTTGGCTAAGTTCCTGACCATCCTTTCGCATACGCAAAACACTGAGCTGGAGAGCAGGATAGGAGCTCGGTAATCACACACGTTTCAAGAGGAGCATTTTTGATGACCAATACAGATGACCAATAAAGCATTTTATCATTCTGCATTCAGTTATGGGTTTTCACCTAAGAGCAAGCACTCAAGGTGGATTCACTGAGAGATAAGGGAGAGACTCAGAAAGATTTGCAGCACTATTTTTCGGGGAGGGGAGGTGCCTTTGAGTCAGTCTTGACTCTGGTGACTGCCTGGACAAATCCCTATAGTTTTCTTGGCAAGATTTCAGAAGTGGTTTGCCATTGCCTGCTTCCTGGGGCTGATAGAGAGGGACTGGCTGGTTTTGTGTCTAAGGTGGGGCTAGAACTCAGGGTCTCTAGTCTGGGGCCTTAACCACTACACAAAACTGGCTCATTTGCAGCACTATAGAAAAAAATAATTCCTTTTCTGAATGATGGGTGTAAACCCCTTGGACTTCGTTGAGTTTTCATTCTGAAGCCTGATGCAGTCACTGCAATGACTGTGTCAGCAGATAGTTTTCTCACTCATTCACAGTACTTGGTTCCTCTTTGTGTCAAGTGAACTTGTCAACTGCTCTGTGTAACAGAGCAGAGGAAAATATCCTATATGGTTAATATCCCATTAATTATTTGTAATATACCTTATTCAATGTGCATTTATGTGCAAGCATGTGACTGTTGCAGGCAGGCAAGTGATAACTGGTGGACGAAGGGAACTATACTTTCCAGCTGGAACACTAAGTTCTCTAGTTCCACAAGACCCTACGTTGTCTTTAAAATAAATCAAAAAGTTATGCACACTATTTGTCTGAAGATTACCTGCCCAGCCAATTGGCTAGCTAACAACTCCTCTGCCAAAGCTTGTGGTTATGGAAATGTCTGCCTATCACTGTGACAAACTTCACCTGTCACCACTTAGGCTTCATTTTTATAAACAAGCATGTAATGAACTTAAGAAATGTAACCATCCACAGCTATCACAAACTTTATACACAGGGAGCTCTATATAAGGGTCTGTTCCAACACATTCTCCAGTCTTCTGCAGTGACCTCGTTCACTCTTCTCAGAACAATGACTTGGCTTACGGCACTTTTCCTTCCCAAACAAGGCATTCTGACTATGATGAGAAATTATCTTAATCATAGAACTCGGGCTGGTTTTTAAAAATATTCATCCTTTGGGAAAAATGAAATCCATTAAGTAAGACTAACCCTGAAGTAAGCCACATGTCTTAACACTGCTGTTCTCTCTACCCCAAGTTGTCTCCTGCTTTGCTCCATGGATGGCCACACACATATCCCAACTGGAGAGCCTTCAGATTTAAGCCTCCCCAGTGTCCATGGCTTGAAGCGAAAGCCGCAATTTGAAATGCTTTACACTTTTCACCCAGTGAAACCATAATGTCAGACTCCTGGTATCTGTACTAGTCATCCTACTGTCTATTAAAAATTAAGGCTGATGTTCTGCCCAGATTCTTCACTTGAACAGAGCTCTAATACTAGAGCACGCACGCGCGCACACACACACACACAGAGTTACTGTTTACACTTCAGATCTTGAGTTCAAGTCTTACTTATGTTTAATTGTTTCAAGTGGTTTTTACAATATGTTTTAATTGTTGGTTTTATTGTACGCCACCCAGAGTCATCTTGGGTGAGATGGGCAGCCATATAAAGTTGATAAATAAACAAAATAAAGTATCTGGCAAGGTGAAGAACAGTAGAACCAGTGGTTTGGATTGAATATGATACCCAGTATTTCTTTACTGCATATCTGACCACTAAATAAATCACCAATACGTACAAACTGCCAGGTAGGCTTCACCAGACTTTCAACTGCAAGTTAGACCTGCTAAGCCCTTCACTATGTCCTGAAACACTCTAGATGAAGGCAGTCCACATATTTTCACACCAAGTAGACATTACAAACCATTTGATTTGGATCCTGAACTGAATTATGTATGGAATGTTTTAACTTTGCTCCTGTTCTTGATTCAGTTCATGACCTGTTCCTGACAGAGTAAAATGTGCCACATCTAGAACCATGTACACTATTTGTCTTTTGCATGCCTTATGGCCTTTCCTTTCCTCCATTAGCTAGTGATCATGTGTGTGTCATTTAGGATTAAAAGTTCAAGTCAACCTAAGCCCCGTCACTTGAAGGGGAAAATGGGTGGTTCCAGGGTGACTGGAAGTAAACTATTTACATCTCCATCACAAACAATACATTGCCACCACAAATCTGGATATGTTTAATAAAATAATTACATCTTGTAAATAGCAACCATAAGCAGGAAACATGGTTTTGGATCACATACGCTTTGTATCATTAACTTACAAAATCTTCCTTCAGTGAATGGCACATGGGATCATCCAAGGACTCCATAGTGCATGGGCCTTGCCCCCATTGCAAGGTACTGTCAGGTCCTGCCTTGCAGATCAATGGGTAAGATAACACCCAATAAAGCTACTTTTTCCCTCTAAGAGTGACTAATCTTGCTTGAACTGGGAGTGGGGATCTTCAGCGGCACAAAGTGTTCTAATCTTTCTGTTAAGTGTGGAACAGAAAGTGAAAGCACTATTCAGGGCACTTTCTAGGGAATTAACATCTTTCACCCATTGAATGCTACACTGTCCAGAGGTTTTTCCTTTCTCTGGAATAATACACATTATTTGCTTAGTGGTGAGCAGGATAGGAACACCTATTAAGGCAGCAGAGGGAAAGAAAAGTGTGCTGAGACAGAAACACTGATCAAGCTGCTTAGTCCATGACCAGATGACCTCTGGCCACCAGATTTAATGGTGCCTACCTTTCTTTAATTTGTCTTTCATTAATATTTAGGTGTTAGTTTTATGAGATTATAAATATGCTTGTGTGCTATATTCATTCTGTCGATGAACAAGCTATTGTCAGAAGCCTTTCTCTTGAAACGTGCAGAGTACTGATAAATAAGTAACTAAAAAGAATTTAGATCTATTCTCATTAATATGGATTTCAGCTGTTGTTAGATATTCCGGTTCTGCTGATCCATTTTATACCTTGTTTGACGGTGAATTTCCTTTTTCCCCATTTCTTTTGAATTTAACAAACATTTCTCTTCCTTTCTGTTGGTATGGAATGTCACTTCAATTTAATCTGTAATGCAGCAGAGGAAAATACTAAAAAATTGCCTAGTGCCAAAGATATTTTTAAAAGCAAGTTAATCTTTGCTTCTTAAGATATACAGAAATAAAACATGTTTTAAATGGCATTTAATATATCTTTGCTGAAAGCAAAAGATTTTTTAAGCAGATGGAACAGGGGATGGAGGTATTTTTTTTCATGTTAACAGGGCCTCAGTTACATCACTGTCTTTGGGATGGGACTCTGCCAAAGCATTTATTTGAGGTCATACTGTGTAAAATTCTTATAAAAGAAGCAATAATTATTTAAAGTTCTCTAAGGGAGATTAAAAATCTCTAAAGGAGAAAAAAAGTATGAACTCTATGCATCCCATCTGGTCCCCTACCAACACTGATCAGTGGTCCCTGCTTATTATGACCTGAAGTTTTCTGAAACAAAGCTTTTAACACAATGGATCAAGCAGCAGTATTGGGGAAGATAAGACTTTATCAGCTAGCGGCCTTCAGATTCAAACAAGTTAAGTAACATAATGCTGTATCTTCACTGAGGTACACATGAGAAATGATACTGGTTTCTAGATCTATTCATATTTTTTAAAAAATCTAAATTGTATAACTCCAATTCTTCATCAATACTTTTTTTTTTTTTTAAATCTGAGTTAATCACAAAATCCACAAAACCTGGAAAGGTTCCTGGCACTGATTATTTTCCACTTGACTGGTACAAGTATGTGGGGGGTGGGGGGGTGGGGGGGAATGTGTTTTGTCTATATTTTGTTTTACTGGAGGTAAATGCTGCAGCTTTTCCAAATACTCTTTAGTTTAAGGAAGGAATCATTATAGTTATTTGCAAGCCGAGTAAGGATTTCATTATGGATTTTAATGATAGTACTGTAGTGTATTCTAATGCTAAGATTCTAACACCTACTTTGGCCAGTACATTATAGCTAATGAAATGAAATTAGGAATAAAACATTCCAGTTTATCTACAATACAAAACATAGCCTGTCATCTGCTTGGAGCTGAATTGTTTACTCTGCCTTTCCCATGCAATTATATTAATGTATTCAGCCTGATTAAAAAAAGAAAGAAAGAGGGCATCCATGATGTGTACTGTCACATAAATATATGAAAAGGAGAGAACCCAACCTTAATAACTGTTTATGATTAAGGAGTTAATAAACCATTTCAATATAAAATTTGTGAAAACTCCAAGTAAGTAAAAATGGTCCTCAAAAACTTCCAAATGAAGTAACAATAACTTCATTGGTTAAAGGTTTTAGGACTGATGAATTCTGTCTTATTTTCACTTATAGCAAAGTGTTGTACATCCTCCAACTATGTACTGCTATGTACTGCTAACTGTTGTACATCCAGCTCCCACTGGATTTGTTCAAGGTCATCCAAGTCCTGACAACATTTAATTCTTAATTAATACACTTTGGTTAAGGTATACTAATTAATTCTCCATACTGAGAAAGAACCTTAACAGGATCACTTGGTTAGCCAGGAATAGAGATACATAGTTGACTAGCATGAGCATACTGATGATACTTAATCCCATTCTGACAGATGACTTCACTGAGCAGCTTCACATATAAGTTAAACAGGAGTGGAGAGCCCTGATGGATCCCACAAATAGAGCTCTGAGGCTGAATCTCTCCCTTCCTACCAGCACTGACTGGAACTGACTCTGGAGGAAGGAGGAGAACTATGCCTCTCACTCTCAAGCCCTGGAGTCGATCCAAAAGATATCATGATTGATGGTAGTGAAGGCTGCTGAGAGGTCAAGGAAGGCCAGGAGGGATGCACCACCTGATCCTGCCAGATATCATCCATAAGCATGATCAGTGCTATTTCACAATGCTATATCCTGGACTGAAACTTAACTGAAAAGGGTCCTGATAACCTGTTTCTTCCAGGACTCTCTGATGCTGCAAACTGACCATCTTTTCAATAACTTGGAAAGATCCTCTAAAAAGGATCCTCTAAAAAGGAAAGGTTTTACCACCACCTGGATCCAACCTCACATTGTCTCCAGGGAGTCCTTAACCACACAGGAGCGACATGGATCTAATACACAGATGGCTGAGCTTATAGCTCCAAGGTCTTTATTTCCTCAGGACTAACAGGCTCAAACTCTTCCTAGATAACCAAGCCTCAGTCAACTCCAAAGGACCTGTACAGCTAGAGTCAAACTCAGAACAGATCTAAGGGAATTTATATGATAAATGCCTTGAAGAGTCTTCATGGCAGCTCTACAGAGGCCCTCTGAGCCTCCCTATCCAGGAAAGACAGGTCACCTTGAACAGAATTGCTATCTGGCTATCTGCAGATGCAATGAAAGCAGAAAATAATTGTGTTTTGCTACTCTTATCACCATGAGGTAAACCTTGATAAAGGATTTTACAAAGTTCAATCAGATTCATTATTTGTTCTCCTCTGGCAGTGCTTTAGGCATACTAGGTATTTTCATTCTACCATTTCAACTCCTGGAATTCCACTGAAAACTGGGAGGAGGGCGGGGTTTCTCTGAGATTCACACAAAGAGAGATTCCACACCAACAAGAATATGACTTTTTGTTTTACAAAAAATCTAAGTTAAGCTATTGAAATAAATTTCGGATAAAACTTATCTGAAAGTTTATCTTTGCACGCACACACACAAAACTTTGTTAATTTAGATCGGCTATGATACTGTAAATACATTCCTAGGATCACAAAGTGGTTAAATGCTCTGTTTTTATATTCTGTGTTTTTCGTATGTAGCTTTGGTTGGTGAAACAAATTCTAATAAAACAGTTGAGCTTGTACTTGTATTTTCATTAGAGAATTGGTCATGGTAGAATATTCTGAAGATTTTCAGGAGGAAAATCTGTGCTTCTCTATTATAGGCTTGAATGTATATCTTGAATGTATGTCTTTTAGATACCATATTTCTGTTTACTTGAATGAACCTTATTTTTGTTTAATGTCTTTGTCCTATGGATTATAGAAAGCTCTTTCCAGGTACAACATAATGTAGATGCAAATGCACTGAATTGGAGTGCCAGCTGAATTAAATCTGAACAGTTGAGATACTATATCAGTTTCTAAAAGTGTAATTTAGTCACTTTGTCTAGTTTGGTCTAGTGGTGAAGGCACCAGGCTAGAAAGCGGGAGACTCTGAATTCTAGTCCCACCTTAGTCATAAAAGCCAGCTGGCTGACTTTGGGCCAGTCACTCTCTCTTGGCCCAACTCACCTCACAGGGTTGTTGTTGTGGGGAAAACAGGAGGAGAAAGGAGTATTAGGTACATTCGCCGCCTTGAGTTATTTATAAAGATAATAAAGGCGGGATATATATATCAATTGATATGGGGCTATATCAATCTGTTGCAATAAAAAGAACAGTCCACTCGCTCTATAAAGACTAACAAGGTTTATATCATAACGGATGTGTTAGTCTTTAAGGTACTGTAAGATTTTTTGAGGTTTCTAGATCAATTACAGCGAAATAAAGGAAATCTCTCAAATACGTTAAGAACTTCCACTAAATATGCATAAAATCTATTGCGATAAGAATGACATATCTAAGAGACAAGACAAATAGATTTGCAGATAGATTCTACATAAATAAAGGCTATGAAAGTGATGTTGAGAATCCAAATATATTTCAATGCTTTTTTGTTTCTCATTCTACAGTAGATTACAGCAGAGCTGTCTTATTGCAGAATTATATCTTTGTGGAAACAGTTTATTTTAAGCTAGTAAGACAGGGGAAATTCATATCAGAGAGGGATTTTTCTATGCCTCGGAATTAGAGTGTGACAGACCAAGGAATCAATATCCTTGACTGTGTGGTTGTTTATGCTTCTTTCCAGACTGTTTCAAAAACTGTGCATATTTACAAAAATATGCCCTTGCAAGTGCGTCCAGGGCATATTCAGTGTGAATAATTTAGTAAGATAGAACCTGAGGAAAGTACAGATCATGGACAACACAATAACGTTCCATGCAATGCACTAATTATGATTCTTCATGCCTTTCGTTTTTTGCTGTCATTTTATTTTATTTTTCTTGATTTCTTCATCTTTACCATTATATACAATTAATTGTGGTCAATCTAGCCCCCACTGCCAGTCAAAAGAAACAGACACGCAGACAACCTATTATTTGGTAGACAAAATAGTAGCAGATCTGCAGATTTTTTATTTAAATTACAAAAATGGGATTATGGAAGCTGAAGTCTAAATATCTGGAGAGCACTAGACTGGCTGCTTTATCAACCACTATTACAGATAATAATTTATCAAATACTAACCTAATACAGAGTGCGTGTAACACTTTGCTGAGTTTATTCTAGTTTATTCTAGTTTAACATAGAAAGAATATTGCAATACATCAGTATATAAACACTTGTTTTTACTTCTATGTATATAGCACATTCTGCACATGTGTTAGCACTGTGCATCATTATAATTGAGCACATATTTCAAATATGATAGTCCATTTGGAGAATACAAAGCATACTTTAAAAATGAATAAAACGATACATCCATTTCAAACCATCCAAGTTTTTAAAAAAATAAATAGATAAAAGAAGGGATGTTAGATATTAAATGCTGCTTTCAAATATAATCTAAAAATGGTGGAATATATGTAAGAGTATTAAGATCCAAGTCATTTCATTTCATGATTTTGCAACCACAACCTCCTCCCAATTCTACCTCATTACTTAATGCAGGTTTAATTCTTCCAAGCACAGAATACATCCTCAATTAAAAGAACATACAGGAAGGTATATTCATTGCCTTCAATTTGCTGGTAAATATTCAAACTATATTTAGCAGCTATATTTAGCAGCATAAAATAACTGTTTATGTGAGTTTCAAATATTCTTAAAGAACCTCAGACTGGAGAAGCAGGGAGGAGACTGGTTGCTTCATGAATGATTCAAAACTTGAAATAATTATCTTCAACTATGCAAATAGTTTTAAAATCCCATTGCTAAACTTAACTTTAGCAAAGTCGTCCTTCTCTTATTTTTTTCTCTTGGAATCACATCAGGTCACTATTTACCTGTGTTTCATCAGCAAAACTTGAAGGAGGCTACCTTTCAGACATTGCCTAACCTAGCTTATTCCTCCCCTCGACCTCCTGTTCAGCTCACATCTGGATTGACTTAACAAGTAATTGGAAATGAAGCCTCCTGATTTCCTGTTAAATACTCGGCACAGGAAAAGAAATAACACTTGTTTTTCAGTGAGCTTTGACCGTCATCCAAAATCCAGTGCAAACCCAAGAGCTGCCTGTGGTTTGATGGCAGCAGCCCAACATTTTTGAAACATATTCTTGGGGGAAGGGAGCAAGTCAGAAATAATGACACAGCTTTGCCTTTTAAGAAATGCAAACGGGACTTTTAAATTACCAGCATTAAGCTGAGTAACTAGTTATTCTGTCATTGTATACGCATGTTTTATATCTTCAGATATATGAGCAATTTCTTCAAAGCTCATGGGATTACTTCATAAAAGCAGCTTGTGCCCCTCAGCATTCTCAGATGTTCGTGGTCCTATAAAAATCAATACTTGCAATGAAAGGAACTAAAAAGGTTTCTGGAGAGCAGACCCAGAGCGGTGCATGCTTGGCACCCTGTGCACAGGGAAGGGCTGTACCTGCAGGTTGCCTCTTTCACTTCAACAGGTGTAGCTCTGCTTATGAAGTCCTGTCCCAGAGATTGATTCACAGGAGTAGGAGCATGCAACAGATATACTGGGCCCACAAAAAACCACTGCGGCAAAAACTGTTTAATGTAGTAATCCATTGCACATGATCTTAATTGACTATTTAAACCTAGCGATGCCATGCAACCGCAGAATAAAGTATCTAAGGAAGCTTTGTTGTAGTTTCCATAGCAAGCAGCTTCAGTCCAGCAGGAAAAATCTTGAGCTCTGAAAGTCAAAGGGCCCACTGCTTGAAGCAAAAGTTTCCACCAGCTGAGCAACACCTGCAAAGGCCACCTCTTTGACACAAAAATAAAACATTAAAAAAGTGGCTTCCTGCCAACATCTTCATGTAGAAACTAGCTTGAAAAAGAAGGCAAAAAAGAGGAGAGAGAGGAATTAGCAAAAGTATGGAGGAATTTCCCTTTCCATCTAAAATGGTGCTGTAGTTTGGAGATACTTAAAACAGACAGAGAGAGAGAGAGAGATGAGAATCCCTCCCATCACCAGTGGGAGTTTTAAATATCTCTAGATTTAAGAAGCTCTGCTAATAAAACTGCTTTGTTCCCTAAGCCAGATATCTCCGATTCCTTTGAAGATACAGGTATAATTGTCTCGCTTTTCTCTTCTATGAATTTCCTTTTAGTTGAAATTCCAAAGAGGGTAGGATTTGGGAAGAGTTAAGATGGGAAGGTAGAACATTATCCTTTAATGAAGTTTATTTTCTTCCCTTTCCTAATTGATCCAGCGATGAATCTTCAGATTATATGACCAACGTGATAGATGGGGCCATGAGGACTGAAATTTAAATTTTAAATTGGCCCTCTGTAATCTACACTGAGTCCGTTTCAGACTACACAAAGTCTGTCCACCAGGGATGGAAACCCGCAGCTTGGCAAATGATGCTGTTCCTTGTCAGCATGGCTGAGATGGGCTGCTGGAAGTTGTAGTACATCAGCATCTAACAGCTAATATTACCTACTCACCCCCACCGTACAGTAATTCTTTGCTCATGGAAAGACTTGGGAAAAAAACAACAAAACCTAAAGAAGAAATAAAAGCAGGAACGATAGAAATTCAAGGAAAAAAATACATGACCATCAATGAAATGAGAAAAACTCATGATAAATTTGTTGGGCTAAAAAAACTAATTACTTAGGGAAAGAATCCTCTAGCATGTGCACAGTGTAAAGTCAGTCAAAGCTAGCTTACTTTTATATACAATTAGTACAGGCACAGGAACTCTTTCTTCGTTTATATCTAACTACCTGATCAACACAGCTGCAGCAGGTAACGAAAAGGAAGGGATAAATTCTAGGTGTCTGCTCAGTGGGACTGTTCAGCAGTAACTACTTCGGAGCTTGATTTCTACAAGGCTCTAAAATGGATTTGGTGTAATAAAACTCTACTGCAGAAAGACCATAAATACCCTGATTCTATGATCCAAGTTCTGCTTTCAAGAGGAATTGGCGTTTTAAGACCCAGGAGATTCCAAGCTCAGATTAATGTGATACTTCTAGCTCAGGTGCTAGCATGTTATGAAACATAATATTCCATTACACAAATTAATTTTCAGCCCAATTCTATGTATTTTAACACAGAACTATGCCCCATTAAATATACCGATTTGCAGCTCCCTTTTGATTGTCTTCTAGGTTCTGTTCATTTCACTTTCAAGATTATTTGATGAACAAGTAACTAAAGATAGCAATCTTTCACAGTGATCTACTCCTGCTATTAAATTAGTCCCACAGCATAGGGGAGCATAATTTATTTGCTAATAAGTTAGAAGCTGTGAAGGGGAGAAGCTACATACCAGTCTTTTTAGTGCAAATAGGATTTATCCTCTTAAATTACAGTAAATTCAAAATCCTCCTATTTTTTTATTTGCCGTCCCATCCATCACATTCAAAAAAGAGTGTGATGACATAATTTGTCAATACATCAATACAAAGAACATAGAAAAAGTATGAATAAGCCCCTGAGTTTGGTTTACAACAAATACTTGTGTTTTTAAAAAGAAAATGTATAAAACACAGTTTTAAAAAAAAAAGTCAGAATAACTGCAAAATACAGGGTGGTTATATCACAAACACTGGAAGATGATTTAACATAATAGGGACCAAAAAAGGGCCTTTCCCATTATCTCTAAACACACAGATCATATATCAGGAAAACAAAATAATAAATTAATACACATGTGAGAATATTCTAGGATGGGGAAGTGATCAGTCAGTGTCTTAAAAGTCCATTTATGGAACAAAGTACAGTACCTTTGTATGTGCAAAAAAATGTCAAATTTAGCCATACAAGGCAAAAGCATACATTAAACCAATGAGAACTGAACACATCGTGCTTTTTCACAAGAACAGTCGCACAAGCGGTGATGGGCAGGCTTCACTCTAGCTATGTAACAAGTCTACTTTATGAGCTGCACTGGTTCCCAGTAAGTTTCTGGGAGTGCTGCATATCACCCACAAAGCCCTACATGGCCCAGGGCCAGCTATGTGAGGGGCCGTCTCTTTCCAGTAGTATCTGCTCATCCTGTACAATCAGACAGAGCAGGATTGTTTTGGGTCCTGTCGACTATGTAATGTCATCTAGCAGGATTTGGGAAGCTGCCCTTCTCTGCTGCAGCAGCCACCTTCTGGAACAGCATCCCCGGGGAGATCTGTTTGGCCTCCACCCTACATCAAGCAAGCTCTAAAATTGTGTCTCTTTCCTCAGGCCTTGGATTAGGATTTCTGCAGGCCCCATGAGGTTGGGCATGATATGTGCGATTTTTTTTCCCCCCTTTTCATTCCCTTGGGGCAACTGTGCTTTTTTTTTACGTTATGTTGCTTTTTTCCGTTTATAATTTTGTGAAGCCACCCAGAGTTGTCTTTTGGGTCAGGCGGCCTAAAAATTGGATAAATAAATAACTGCACATGTAGTTTTCTAATTCTTTTATTAGATCTTTGTTTTGAAAAATGCAGCCATGGAGATCACAACTTGAAGGGTAAGACAAGATGGGGGTGGGAAAAAAGCTGTTCAATTCTTTCCCTTCAGGCCATTTTCTCACCAAAAAGCTCCACCAGGTACTTTTTGGGTGATGTAGAGGAAAACATTTTCCACAGCAGGGGTAAATAAAATTGGTGTGATTTGGGTAGAGGGGAAAATAGCTTCATCTTACAGAACAGAAAGAATCACTAATAAATAAATGACAAAATTTATTTATTTAAATGACAGGACTATAAGTACCTTCACTGATGATCTGGAACTGTGGTGCTAGAGAAGATGGTTAAAAACACCTTGACCCACAAGAGGTATCAATAATTCAATATTAGATGAAAGTAAACCCAGGTTGCTCATGGGGAACACGTTAGCTTCATTAGTAGTGCTAATGCTTTTTCATATCCCCCAAACTAAATCCAGCCAAAACTGAAAACTGCTTGACACAGAGCAAACTAAACTATCCCATGAAGAAAGCTAGTCTAAATGCTTTGCCATCATTTATGGAAAGAGATATTTACATTTATTTTATTTCAATCATTTCTCGGCACCTCCAGCTACAGTAATTTTATCCAGACCCATTTTAACTACCTCACAACTATTTAGTTTATTATTAAAAGCATTTTATACCCATCAAACACTTGAAAAAAGGTCAGTAATATCACAAAGAAAATAGTAATAACTGCAAATTATTAAACATACTTTAAACCAAGGCAAAACAACATTAAAATCCATCAGCAACAACCAATTGCCCATTAAATGGAGTCTGAATTGCTCTTATATTGGATGAGGGGAAAGGCTTTTTAGGAGCTTGTTGCTAGGAGAAGAAGAGTTGGATTGAGTGAATATTTTAATATCTTGAAGAGTTACCATTTAACCCAATAAAGGGTGGGAGAGGGTTAATTGGTGGCATAAAAAATAAGTTAGAGAACTAAAGAAGTTATTGGGGAACGTATGTTTTATTCAATGTTACCTTTTTGGCAACAAACATATTGTTCCTCCCCTTCACCCCATTTTATTGTTATAAATCTCTCTTCACATTCATTTGCCAAGTCCACCAAAGTCTTCCTACCACTATTTCTCAACCCAAAAACTGCACAAAAAGTATGTACTTTGAAGAGTTGCACAGGAAAAAGCATATATTAAAGAAAATGTGTAGAAACATACAGGGTACGTACAACAACAGCTTCTGGATGTTTCTTTAATAGTTTTGCTATTGTTTTTGTTTTTAAAAGAAAAAACATTTTTTTCCTTTTAAAAACTGAGAAACACTGATTCCTTACTGGTGACGCAGCACCACTTTTGTAAAACTGTCATACAATTTTAGTTTTCATTATATTGTAGACTGTCCCTCCAGGTGCCAGATGTGGTATTTTCCAGAGATTATTTGGAGCTTGTATAACTCTTCTGTGGCCATTAACAATGTTTGTTTCAGAAATTGGGATGTTAAATAATGAAGTTGTAAGGAGTCATCATGAGACATGATATCATAGCCTAAAAATTCAACCCAAACAACCAGTCTGCTCAGCTTAACTAACAGCACATTTGGCCATTCTGGCCAATGGTCAATGTGGAATTTATAAAACAGTAGGTAACTGCTGGATCTTTCTTCGGAAACATGCCATGATTTCATGCTGGACTTAGGCTTGTGCATTTAACAAAACCTCAGCTTAAAATTTCTCCTGAGCACAAGGGGCTCAACTCAACTAGAATTCTGCTGGCAGACCACACAGAAAGCAAGCTGGCTGCTAACTTCCTACAGTGCTCTTGACCTTTGAAATTACAGTTACTGCATCTTCCAAGGCTAGTGATCTGTCACAGGCACCAGAGCTGATCAAAGCAGGAAGCATACTGTAGTCAATAATCACACAGTAAGGGCAATCCTATAACCTCCCTCCACAGCCCCCCCCAATTTAAACAAAAATTCAAATAAGCCCCCACACTGCCCCTAAGAGCTTTTTGCTGAAATGTTAGAGCTAATTAGCATTTATTTTTCTCTGTCCATATCCATCAGTCACATATGGAATATTACGAAGTAATACACAGTATCAGGATATTCCAAATACTTACAATGAAAAGTCTCTCAATCCCCATAGCTAGTCTTTCTGTTTTCACCTTCCACATTAGAGGCACAGGAGAGTTCAGTAGGAACACTAGTGGTTTCTGGTGAATATGGATGGAAGAAATTGGATTCAAATGCAAGACAACCTGTAAGATACAAACAGCAAGTCAAGACACCAACACTACAACTTGATCAAATTGACCAGTGAATTAATCAATTAATAATAATTAGCATTTTTGCTTTTCGGTGTTCATTGCTTCAGGGGCTTCACACATTGCTTCAGGATAATTTGCACATAGACTTGCTCACAGATTTGTATTATTTTTCGGTTTTTAACAGAAAGAGTGAGGCCAAATCTCAGAGCAAACAGTGCTTGCAGGGGTACTTAACTGATGGATGAAATGTCAAGACTGGCACCATCTCCCCCCGCCCCCCAAGCAGTGGCAAGACTGGAGACGGAGGAACAAGCAGGTAAGGGAATGTGCATAGCAACAGGATGGAAGAGAAGGTGGTGCTACTCTCAGGGAGTAACTTGCCAAATAAAATTGCACCATGCCTCAAAAACATGGAATGTTCTGAGTTATAGGCAAAGCTGGGAATGAAAATAGGTGGTACATTTAAGAATACATTTAGCTCATGACTGAGTTAAAATCTGCACCTGAAACTTCCAATTCATAGTTTTTACTTCCTGGGCCTAGTTCTCCCCAGGGACTAGGGGTAGCAAGACCCTTCTTGTTTGAAACCACCCAACCTACCTTTATAATGAGACACTAACAATTCAGTGTTAAGCCCTTTCTCAGCAAATTAGCATTTAAATGGAGTTACAGGGGCATTCTCTTGTGTCATGCAAATGTCACATTGCATAACATGATGAAAAGGAGGGGAGGAGACCAGGCAAGGCAGCATTCTAAAAACATTCCAGACTACAGTCTGGAGCCTGGTTCCATATGTACTAGCTAATTTCCAGATAGTTCCCTTGTATTAGCAATCTTTGATCTGATAGATTCCTGCAGAATCAAGAAGGGCATGTACCTTGCGACCCTGTTCAGGACAAAAGAAGAAAATATCATTTCTGGAAGGCATGGGCTAAACAGTGTACAGAGAGGAAACCTAGAAGTACAGAAAGCTGTAAGATGAGGTTTGCTAATAAAAAACAGTGCCACAAAGAAGATGGGATGTTTTGGATCTGTGAGTGATAACATGTGGCCAAACTGTGAAGGAGACCTGTTCAAGAGTATAAAAATCTTCTGTCCTGGCCATTATCATAAAGGCTTTCCTTGTTTGTAAATGAGGAGATGTGTTTATTTTGTTTTGGAGATTTGTTTGGTCTTATCAACGTTCGGAATACAGGACATACTAACCCCTACATAGTAGCACATTTCCTTCAAGGACCTGTGTAAACAAGATTTTTTTCATTCAACTTCCCTCTTAACTTTGTTTAAAAATTAAAGACATACCAAATAAAACGGGACACAATCAGCAGATAAAGTGAAGAGCCTAAGGACACAAGACAGATTTGGGAGCACTACGTGAGGCATAACACAATGTAATGAGTCAGAATTATACCAATAAAAGGAAGATAATTAAAACTCAGGGGCACTTTTAAGTAAAACATGTGATAAAGTGTTCCTTGGACTGTACTATTTCAGAATTTGGATAGAAAAATCCCATATTTGTCTACCCCTCTTTTTTAAATAGGCTTTCACATGTAGAAAAGTTATGTGCCAAAGAAAAGAATAGAATTATTTTTCATGATTTTCTAGTTTCTATATCCAATGAATTTTTATATAAGAAACATCAGATCACACAATCCATCATCTGTATTCTGAAACTGTCTACTCCCAGAAAGATCACAATTCCGTTTTAAAAATGCATTTACCAGCACTTAATCCAAAGGAAAATACAAGTTTAATATTTTAGTTAAAATATAAACGGCCAGGCCTTTAGAAAATTATCTCATTTTTTTTCTTGACAGGACACTGATTTTATTTTGTACCTTAAATATAGCCATTATCTATATATTTCAGTGCAAACCTATACAATTAGGAATTGCTTTCAAAAATATTTTGCAGACACAGTCCATATCAAGTTGGTAAAGACAGCAACAAACTTTGTTTCCTTGGAGATGCCAGGTTCATGGAAGGCTGAACATTACCACAGCAACCAAACTACAAAAACAGACTGAGGGCTCGTGCCCCATTATTCTGGCAGAGTAATTTATATTGCAAAGAACAGACTAGGGCACAAATACTGAAAAATGATCAAAGCAAAAAAATAACAAGAAACCCTATTTAGTATAACTTTAAGACCTGAAAGTTCACACAAACACACACTCCCACACACAACGTGATTATGAAAGTAAATATCTAAGGTTTTGAAATGCTGAACCACCTTTCTAGTGTCAAGGACTCAGATTAATTCACAGCATAGTTTTTTTCAAAACAGCCATTACAAAATTGTGCTAATAAACCAGGGCAAAATATATCGAATTACAATGCCCGTATTGAGACAGCTGTTCAGAAAAGCATGGCAGAGAAAAAAATGAGTTGTAAGCCTGAGAAGTTTCTATCTTCAAATCACAAAATCCAAGCATTAGGTCTTAAAGGAGCTCTTATATAAGCCTGATTCACTGGCTAGGTAAGAACTACATCTTGCATCTCTAAAGCAGCCTGCTTAATCTGTTGCCCTCCAGATGTGTTGGACAATTCTAATCATCTCAACCCAGCATGATCACTCACAGCAACTGTAGTTCAGTACACCTGGATTATACTTTCCAAATTAGTTTGGAGGAAGCTGTTAAGATGAATGCCACATAGTTCTAAATCCAACTAACACCACATTTTTTAAAGAAAATGAAGAAAACGTACTGTGTGTGGCTGCCCGATTTGTGCAGCATACATCAATGCAACTCAAGGAAAAATCCAAAATTACAATTAAAATCAATAATATCAACCAGAAGAAAACTAAATTTGATGTACCAGTAGCATACAGTCGGAGCTCATCAAACACACACTCCACCTTAGGTTCATGTATCCTCCTGGCTTGCTTTGGTGATACACCAAGAGAAATGTTGCTCAACCTTGACAACTTTAAGGTATGTGGACTTCAACTCCCAGAATTCCCCAGCCAGCAAGTTGAAGACCACACCCTTGAAGTTGCCAAGGTTGAGAAACATTGCCCTAGATATAGGGCAAACTGAGTTCTATTAATAGACCTGTCCTGTAACACCTTATGTTGCATCGCTAGCATTTCCCACTTGAAGCTGATATTATCTCAACAGCAGTAGCAGCCAGCCGTTTTGGTTCACAGAGGCTGGATTTGGCCCCAGTTTTTCCAAATGCTGATCTCTAAAACAGGCTCCTTCACCAAAAGACTAAATATTTCCAACATTCTCATTTAGCTTTTGTTTTTATTGAACAAAGTTTAGCAACTCAGTTATTTACACAGAAGCTCCATCTATAATATGTTTTCAGGTCTTACAGCCAGAGTAGAAGAAATATGATTTAGACAAAAATCAAATGATTGAGAACCTGACACAAAGCTAAATCAACAATGAACAAAAACATGCTGTTTTAGATAATGTACCAGATCCATATAATTTTTCCTACAACAGTAGCACTTAGGCTAAGTTGCAATGATGCAAAATGTGGTGGCAATGCAGAACTGTGCACTTTGGCTGATACTTGGGCCCAGACAAATCAAGACAAGCAGGTATACGCAGATTATAATTTGATTTGAGCATCTTGTGAAATACAAAATATACAAAGACTTGGTATATGCGTACCAGCATTATCAGCTCCCTGCATTGTCAAACAGCAAAACATGTGATAGTGAACAGGTCAACCAGGATCTAATTGAAAACAAAAAAATTGGCCTTGCCTCTTAACCCAGGAGTCCCATAAAACTTACAGGAAAATAGTTAGAATGAAGATTTAACTCTCAATTGCTGGGAAAAATCCAGCCAGGAGAGTTCTCCATCTGAGCCATTCTGAGAAGCATGGGGGAAAAAAAAGACTGAAAAATGGGAGAGGAGAAAGACCAAGAATATCTTTCAAATAGCCACATTCAATCTGGGGACCACTAAAGCCAATTTTTGCACGACTCTACAATAGTTTTAAACATATGTCATGTCCTGCATTCATCTCTATACAATGTGTCATAAATAATTTTTGTTCTATTATTTACTTCTAGATGCTGATGATTTATTAATAATACAGTACATAATTCTTAAAATTGGTTCTGGGATCAAGTTACTGATTCTTGTACGTTTTGAGGTCTAAACAAGTTCAGTATGAAATCTCTCAGGGTTACAGTATGTCATAGAATTATCTTTGGTCTGTCCTCTAAATTCCATTCCTCGCTTATTATTTCTTTAGACATCCAACCCTCTCCCCCACCCCAGCAAAATGAAACTATCTTAGGAACATAATTTACCTCTCTCCCCATAATCCCAGCACACCCAAACCCCACCAGCCTAGTCAGAGAACTGAAAAGTGAGCTGCTAACCATACTGTGTCTTGAAGGGGGATAGCAGTATAGAAAGGAATACACTGTACAACAATAAATGTATTCCTCCATATGGGAAAGGAATAATATGCACACCTAATTTTTAACAGATGTTTACTAAGGAAGAAATCCACATTTGACAAGTGTTTGTTGATCAGATAAACTGCAGAATAACAAATTGAAAATGTACAGTAAGAGAATGGATAAACAGGTGCCATATTCAGGCTCTTAAACATTTTAACTACGGAAAAGTGGGAGAGCCCCCACACCACTTCTGTCCTAGTAAATTACTGGCAGGAGAGGATTGATGAGACATTCTCATGGTGTTTGGTTAAAAGTGATAGACTGTTCATAGGATCAGGAACATGGAAGATCAAGGATGGATATTTGGGGCAGATTGACACACAAGTTGCCTTTAAGGTTACATTTTATAATTTGAGCATGACTTTTGTTATACCACACAGGAAAAAAAGAAAGAACAACATCTTTAATGTGAAGATTGAAAGGCTATGCTAAGGAAGAAGTCAAGTTCCAGAAAAATCAGTGTCAAAGGGCTGTACTTATTCCTTCATCAATCACTCATTTTTTCCTCTTTCCTTCATCCCATCTAACTCCACTGGGGAATGTATTTTGGGGCCTTTCAAGATGCAGGCCCTGGTTCTGTGTCCAGTAGTCCAAGCTATCATGGTACCACTGGATGCAGCCCAGATCAGTTCTGAAAGACAGCAGTTACAGTGTAAGTATTTGGGATTGTTGAACACTTGCTGATGCCACAGTGCCTCCACTGGGTCCACTAGATCTTCCTGTCCTTGATTCCCTTAAGGTATTGTCTTCTGAACTTGCACTTCTCTCTCTGCAGTTGTATTTCCCACAATGCCCCAGGCAACACTACCTTGAAGGCACTAAGAGAACTTAAATGTGTGGTTGATGGAAATGAGACAGCACCATTTACAAATGTACAGAAGTTCCACATGGAGGGAAGTCAAATATTTAATAATGGAATTACTGTTTGCTTTTAGCACTTTATATATAGAACTAGTTTATATATAGTCTGCATATTCCCCAAATCTCAAAATACAATATGTACTTTTTCTGGTGGACTAGTTACAGGATAGCTTAAGAATCAAACCAAAACTGTTCATCGCATTTCAAAGTTAAGTCTTTTTCTGTTATTGTTGTTATTCTCCTTATAAGCAACAACATATCAGAACCAAAATAGTCTGAAAAACAAGCGTCACCAATTCAAATCTACCCTTATTAATTAAAATTAGTCTCTGTTAAATCAATTAAACTTTGGGTTGATTTATTTGGTGATTAAACATGTTGAATCATATCTCTGGCTGGTGATTTCAAACTTTCCATCTTCAAGCTAGTGTTTCATCAGTGTTCTGTTGTTGACAAACCCATGAAATCTACTATGGAAACCAAATGCATTTTAAGTATACAGCAGATTCTTGGACATACTTTGAGCACATTAGGAGCACCAGCTGCACACTGCAAAGAAAGAGGCTGGAAATCACTATTAAGCTCTAATCAAAGCATGAATATCAGAGGCCATGGCCAACATATCACCAAGCTGTATTTATAAATTACAGTAAATTCCATCCTTATAGTCTGTTCTGATTTTAAAATCCCATGAAATTGAAATATAGACTCTATGCATAAAGAAACTCAAATTTTGTATGTATTTTGTATGTTTAATACAAGTCTGTGTATTAAACTGTGATTTAGAAATGGTTTCCAGTTTGAATTAAATTCTGTTGGATTTACTTTTAAAATATGAAGTCATTCAAAGTATCAAAGTACACTCCTACAACTTGGTTAATCGTTCTTCCAACAAGGGGATCAACGGACTTTTCCAGGAAAAGGTATATAATATCCTTGCAGCACTTCGCTTGTACAAAGTTAATTCAATATACTTTTAGGAAATACATGTTTAATAAAATTTAATTTTAAAAAATCAGAAGTTGAAATAGGAATTCAACTTTTAAGATTTGTTTAATTTCGGTATGAATCATTTTCCAGAATTGTTGAGCTTTACCAAATTGCCACCAAATAGGAAAGAATGACCCAATCTGCTCATTACATTGCCAGCAATCTTTAGAGAATGAATTGTCCATTTTGCAATCAGGACTGGAGTAATATATCAATCTTATACAATAATCTCTAAGTATACTATTTGGAATTAATTTAATGTTCTTCCATTGAAATTCCCATTGTTGCATATCTATTACTAAATCCAAATTTAGCATCCATTTAACCATACAATCTTTGACTTCCTTGGTTTCTAAGTCATGCTACACTAGCAATTTATAAATAATGCCCAGCAGATGTTCCAAGTTATATGTTACAAGGTTTTTACTTTCAGTCACATCTCTAAGTATTCCCCTTTGTTTCTAAAATTCTTTTTGTACTATGCTACTTATTTGAACATACTGAAACCAATCAGATGAAGTAGACCATGCTGAAGTAAGGACAGTAAACACAAAAGATTATATCTTCATCTTATATCAAATCTTGCTATCTAAATGAATTATTGTCTCTCCACTGAGCACATTTCTTAGCAACACAATCTTGTATATAAGGCAAGACCACCTTCAAACTCTTCTGTCTCATCAATGTATTCTTGGTGAATTTCAAATGACCCTCCATTTTAAAGATCAATATTTGGGGAAAGAGGTACATTTCAGGTAAAATACAGTACAGCCACTCCAGAGTTAGCGACTACCTTGGTTAGCAACCATTCACAAATATGACAGTAATAAAAACTAATTTTCTGACCAATGCGGACATTTACAACCAAGTTTCATGTGCCTGACAACAAAATCCTTCAGTGTGACACTGATTAAGATCTGGTCAGTTTCAGGCAGCAGCAACAGCAAGGGAGGGTTCTACTCAACTAATTAAGGTCACAGAACTAAGCTTGTTAACTTGCAGTTAGCACTTTTTAAGGATGTGCTGTGGAGAAAAGCAGCTCAGGAAGAGATAGCTTGTTTAAGCAATCTCTCTGCCCTGAGAGGGGGCAAAAAAACAGGTCAGGCACAGGTCAGTGTATGAGAGAACTTTATCTGAATTAGATGGCAGCAACCAGTGATCTTCTGCAGTGCATCTCTCTCTCTCTGTCATATGTTCCCTTAATTATCATTTCCCTTAACAACCAAGTGGTCAGATCAGAATGCAGTCGCTAAACAAGGAGAGGGTGTAGTTCAATTGGTAACGTTGGGCCATTAACTATTTCTCTGCCAAAACTAATTCATAAGGATGTTGTAAGACTAAAACAAGGTGAGAGAACAGTGTGCATGCAGAGAAAGGGTAGTATCTAAAGGTATTAATGAAATAATTCTCATTAAAGAAGTCTCACTGTGGAGGAGTACAGAGCTAACCTTGAAGAGGGAATGCCAGAATGGTTAAGCAAACATCCACATAGCTCTGGGAAAGAAGACAGTGTGGAATTCAAGATAACTCTGCTGTGATTCTCTTTGGCATAAGAGAGGGCAGAAGGAAACTCTGTCAGGCTTTCAAGGTTCTGTTATTATATCCTAAACAGTCTCTCTCAACCTTGGCAACTTTAAGATGTCTGGATTTCAACTCCCAGAATTCCCCAGCCAACAATCAGTAATCTTCCAGCTAACGCAGGCCCTTCATCCCCAGGGGGAAAAAAAATTAAAGGCTATTGTTCTAAACAGAGTATATCCTTCTCAGTTACCTCATCCTGAGTTAGCTGTAAAGCAAGATTTCTTTCTTCAAGCATGTTTAAAGAGTACTAAAGAGTTTTACTACTCTTTAGAAGCAAAACAGCCAAGGAACTGACATAAATGTAGGTGTGCTACTGATGCTACTTGCAAATGTTGCTATAAAACATTGCCTGTATCTTTATCCATGTCTGCTATGAAAAGTTTTCCATTTGCACTGAATTTTAACAAATAATTGCACAACATATTTCTCTTATGCTGGATGTATTAATTTGATCTGGTATAACAACACTCAGAAAAAAATAGTTTTGTTTAAAAAACCACATAAATCCTGGACCAATCTATTGTAAGACCTGTATATTGTAAGATGGCACACAACTGACATATTTGGCATAATTGAGTCAACTTCCAGGTTTCTTTGCTTCTGAGGATTTGTATTTGTAATTGCATCGGCAAGATAGGATTGAGAAAACAGAGGGCAGACTGAGATTTCAGTGCTTATAGGGAGAAGCCAGAAGTGGGGAGGGAGGCAGAGAACCCCCATGGCATGAACAATGGTGTAGTTAGATAACTTTGACTCCAGAATTGATTTTACCAGCATGCACATATGTGTGAACACGCTTTGATAATTATATATGTATGGCAGTATGTCTGTGTATACTGTATAACACACACATACTACATACTGTATGTGTGTATCAATCATATCATATAATAAATACTATAGTTTAAAAATAAAATGACTAAAATGAACATCTTAAGTTATGCAGATTCTATTAAGTACTTTTAACAATAGAAAAAAACAGTATTGTTTGTTGCGTCCCCAAATGCCTGTGTCACCCTTGACACAGGGGCAACCTTGTTTTCTAGCAGTCCTATCACTTGCTTCAGGTGGGAGTACAAGTAGTCCTTGACTTACGACCATTCATTTAATGACCATTCAAGTTACAATGGTGCTGAAAAAACCGGTCCTTACACTTACAACCATCGCAGCGTCCCGTGGTCATGTGATGAAAATTAGGGCACTTGGCAACTGGCATGCATTTATGACAGTTGCAGCGTTCTGGGGTCATGGGATCACCATTGAGAACTTCCCAGGGGGCTTCCAACAAGCAAAGTCAATGGGGGAAGCTGGATTTGCTTAAAGACCATGTGATTCGCTTAACGACAGTGGGGAAAAAAGGTTGTAAAATCAGGTGCGACTCAATGACTGCATTGCTTCGCAACAGAAGTTCTGGTCCCAATTGTGGTCGTAAGGTGAGGACTACCTGTATTTCAGGCCACTGGACCTGGGGATAAAGATCTGTGATTGCTCTGCACTCTGTCTTCCTACTTATCTCTTTGGTTTTCATTCAATGCTGGGGGAGCACTGCCTTGTTTTTCAAAAACTTAAGTGTTTGTCCATTCAAGATGGTCATTTGTCCTTCATTGTATGCATTCACTATTTTAAGACCCTACCCCAGTCTCTAAAGATCTGGGTCTCTGGTAAAACGCTACAGAATGTGTGTAGTTGTAGTGGTGTAAGGGTCAGTGTGTGCACACACATGGGTATACTATCATGGGTATTTTGGGGTGAGAACACTCTAGCCAGTCACAAGCTGCTGCCGTCTGCTTTTTTCTGACAGTAGTGGCAGCTGTGCACACTTGTGGCTGGATGCTAGAGTTAGTTTTCCAGGTCATGCCAAAAGCTTTATTAGCATGCCAGCACCTTGCTTTTTGGATTAAAATAATAAAAGACAAAGGAAAGAAGAAGGATCACCACCTGCTGGACAGCTCTAGACTCCCTGTAAGACACTATACCTTGCAACCTCAGCTGAGGATTTAAGGGGTGCGTAGAGCTACTAATTCACAATATTCCTCTTCTCTTTTTTTCCTCTTCCATTCAGCAATTACCACTAGGTTGCAACCCTGAACTGAAGACAATAGGATTAGTGAGAATAAGAGGTGAGAATTTGAATGTCTCACCCACTTTTCTTCAACTCTAAATGAGAAAGAAGGGTCTAATTTCCACTTCTCCATCCCCTTCCAACATCCTGTCATAACCCAAGCAATCTCTATCAAACAATATTAGAGCTAAATTAAATGAAGAGGAAGCTATGGGTCAATCTGGGAATCAGAAAGTAGAAGGACCGAAGTGATGTGGATGGGGATTAATTGGCTTCATCTCTATGAAATGTAAATTCCATTATCATTTAAATTTCCATATCTACATAAAAATGTGCTCGCACAAATGTTCTCCTCTTTTGGTGATGCACAAGTGGCACAAGCCATCTACATTCCAAATATCAAAATTCCTGCACAGTTCCTCTCCTTCAGTGAACAGAGGCCCTGCAGATATGTAGACTACAGGCAATTCTATCAGAAGTGAAACGATTAAGCAATAATTCCACACCACGTTACTTAACAGCTTTTTGGTCACTGGTCCCTTTTCAGTATAGTCCAGGTATGATCAGGGTAGACTCACTGAGTTCAACCTGAATAGGTCAGCAATCATGAATAGGATTGCAACTTTGGTCTAGAACACTTGTTGTTAGCAACTGCAACACTATTAAGAGAGTGAAGGCACTCGATGTATGAAACCAGTAATTTAGACTAAAGCCATCAAACCCGTTGCTTCTGCATCCGCAAAGCAGATATGGATTTATGTGTTTAAAGTAAAATGCAATCACCTGCAAATTCTTTGGCTTTACAGAATGATTGCATAAAACTCAAAACAATCCATACGTCTCAGTTCACTGCATAGAGGGGGAATACAAGAGTTGCACAATCAGAACCATCCATGGGAGGCAAAAGTTGTTCTCATTCAACAGGACACCTTTAAAGTCTCATAGATAACTGATGCCAATTATCCCATGGAGATCAAGAAGCTGTTCTCTAAAGAATTAAAGCATGAGGCCTGGCCATTTTGCTTTTGCAAATCTTTTAGTAACAAACCTAACCTTTCAAATAATCCTCCCTTGTTCAATCCATTAACAATAGAAAATGGAAAATACTAACAGAAACAATTAACTTGCATGACAAACACAACTGTACTGCTGGGATATATATCCATTCATCATTCTATCCTCAACAGATCTGCGAGCAATGGTGCAATGCTCACCCTGCTGTCCAAAGTGTTTCAGCCTGGAAAAAGCTGTATCCCTTGTTCCTGTTGATTTGAATGAGACAGCTTGGCAACAAAAGGAAACAAGCATATGTTGATACAAAGAGTTGCAATATAGAATGTATTTAAATCACTACAGGTAGTCCTCGCTTAATAACCGCAATTGTAACCGGAATTTAGGATGTTATGCAATGCAGTCATTCAGCAAATCATCACATAACCGGACCTGATTTTACAACCTTTTTTGCAGCAGTCATTAAGTGAATCACATGGTCGTTAAGCAAATCACACAGTTGTTAAGTGAATCAGGTGGTTCCCCATTGATTTTGCTTGCCAGAAGTTGGCTGGGAAGGTCGCAAATGATGATCACATGACCCCAGATGCTGCAACCATCGTAAGTGCAAGCTGATTGCCAAGAGCCCGGATCATGATCACGTGACCGTGGGGGCGCTGCAATGGTCATAATTTCAGGCACCAGTCATAAGTCACTTTTTTTAGCACCATCATGACTTCGAATGATCGCTAAACGAATGGTTGTTAAGCAAGGACTACCTGTACGTCTTTTAATCACAGAACTTTGGCATTTTAGTATACCCTCATTTAATTATAAAATTATCAATGAAACACCTAACAATAATGAAAGCAGTATTCCTTATTTGGGCATTCACAATCCATGCACCTGTTTGTACATCCTGCTAGATTCAAGGCCTCAATCTTTTATATAGGAATATAGTTGCCTTTCCAAATCTGCTTCCCCTCAAAATATGTGGATTTTAACTTCCAGTTTTCTGAGTGACAATACCGGCTAGAGAATTTTGGGAGCTAAAATTCACACATCTGGAGGATTTCCAGGTTGAAGAATGCTAGTGTGTAATAGCATCTTATAAGCATCAGGCCATAAAAACAGTAACAACCTGGAATATGATAGCAATCAATGACTAAACTTCAGAATCACTCAATTTACTATGTCAAACAATTGTCCACCATAAATTGCAGGACAGCAAGTATACGGTAGGACTAGACTGCTTGGAAAGTTATTTAGGCTTTTGTGCAACCTGAAAAAAATCAGGCTGCTTTAAAAAATAGCAGAAAGGAGCTTTGTTCGTGTAAGGTCCAAGGCACTTCTTCTGAAAGAAGAGTGTACAGCCCTAGTAGATAATACAGTGGTAGCCTAATCTGGAATTTCAGCACTGGCAGACATTGCTTTGCTTCTGCAGGGAAAAGGAACACTGTTCTTGCTCTTGTACAATTGAATTTATTGGGAAGAAATACATTATTTAATTCTGAAACATAAATATTTCCAATAATCAAGTATGCTTTCAGAGAAAAAAATCCCAGATAGCCTGGCCTGATACAAAAGAGGGACTTTCAGTAAACCTCAATAGAAAGTTCTGTTTCAACTTCAAAAACATTTGCTCCATCAGTAATGCAATTTTCAGTGATGACAAGAGTTTACATTATCTTTTACAAAACTCACTTTTCAACTGTATACTCAAGAAAAATCTATGATTTTTGACTATCTCATTTATTTATTTTGATAATGTCAACAGTGCAGGACAATAACCATGCTGGCTTAATTTTAAACTTCCCCAACCTTCTTTTCTGCCACTTTCAACCCTCAAGAAATGAAAACTCTACTTCACTGACAACTAGCCATTTTTAAGTGCTGCTGGAGATCCTGGAGCTACAGCATAAGCATGTACATGTCCAGGCGTGACTCAAAAAAATCCATCAAAGAAAGAGAACCGCACGCATCAGCCTATTTGAGAGAAAGCCTCCTTCTACATGAACCTTTGCACTTAGTGAAAACATCTGAGGAGGTTCACTTATCATTGACACAAATTTGCCTGGGGACTGAATCTTCTCTTTTGCTCCAGCAGTTTGGAATGTACTCTCCATGGAAGAGAGGGTACTAATTATTGGCTCTTCCAAAGGCCCTGAAAACCCATCTTTTTTGTACAAGCTTTAACTACTGGTTCTGTTAATTTTGATTAATTCAACTTGTTTCACTTGATTGTTTTAAATGCTGTTTTAATTTTTAATTTTAATTTTTAATTTCAAGCTGTTTTATTGTACATCTCCGCTGAGATACCTTGGGAGTCTGGAGTAATATTAAGTCAAATAAATAAACATCAGCATTGCTGAAAAACCAAAAAGTAAAGAAAAGAAATTTGCAATCCAATCCTCTGCATAGCTGCTTGGAGGTCTACTTAAAGGTTCATGTAACTTACTCCTAGTTTAGGATATATACCGTAGGACAGCAGTCTTCATTCTTTACCAAATGAAAAGTATCTTACAAGTTATTTTAACTAATTCCTCATGACAGGCCATTTAATAAGGGCATATTTTTGGATTAAATACAGAATAGTGTTTTAAAGTAGGAAACAATATCCACATGGCTGTAAAATTAAAGAGTAGCTCCATCCACAAATTAGTATTTCTCCCGCAGAGTTTGAGAGAGGTTGATCAGTTAGCAGGTGTGTTTCAGAAGAAATGCAGGAAATGTCAAATTTAGAGTGAAAAGTTATGTTGGAAACAGAAGCCAGTTTAAAAAGAAGTGTATGAGTCACAGGAGACCAAAAATATTTGAGCTTAAGACTGGGATCTTTTAAGGATGTTTGTACTGAAGGTATTAGAGGATGAGCTTGTTAGAATAAAATTTGTCATGGCAATATATGTATTTCTACTATTCTCTCCCTTCTGACATAAAGTAGGCATTCAGCTTGATCTATCTACATGTTTGAAGCATCTTTAGCTATTCCATAAAACAACAAACTTTGGTTTGCTGTGAATTTCAAGTTTACATGCACCTATTTATAAATATGTCTCAACAATTTCTGCAATATATTTGAAGTAAGACAGCAAAGGCAAGACTGATCTATTTATTAAACTGCTTGATCTTATCATCCCCAACCCCCTGAACAGCTGTGGTTAAAGCAAACTCTGTTGAAAATAATTGCTTCTTATCTCTTTAAGAGTAAACTATGATTACACTAATATTTCTGTTGGAAATAAAGCTCAAAACAAACCAAATTCTGGCCCCATACAGCTTCCTCTGAAAGTTCTGGTGACTAAACTTCAAAAGGATTTCAAAATGGATGACCAATAATTTCTGAACTAGTTAAGAAAATAATCCCAAAGACAATTCAGCCCAGAATAAATAAATTGAATAAACCACACTGAACAAATCAGGGTTTCTGTGCAAGCAAGTTTCTCTCACTGGATTAGAAATAAGGCTTTAGAGGTTTACCTGTAGCACAGACACACAAAACAAATCAAGACAATTAATTGACATCATTAACTAATAGTTCTGACAACTTATCTGTATAAAAATTAATGATTCTAAATGAAATTAGAAAATGTTTTTCACTGCAGCTAGTGAGTAAAATAATGGAACAGCAAGTCTTACAGAAGTATTATCAAATTTGAAAAGTAACTGGGTAAGGTTATGAAGAGTACAGAATAATACATTTCACCATCCAGCTTTTATTGTTATTTTTAGGCCTTGAAATGAACTCCGATCTCCTGATATCTGATTTTACTCTTCTTATTTTCCCCTGGTTATGGAAAATTTATGGGTAAACTATGGAACTATTCCACTGTTTAGCTAACAATTCAGAGTAAGCATTACAGTGGATTTAAACTAAATAAATACACAGGTTAATTCACATATTGCATTAAGATGAGGCTCGTTTAATCATAATTAATTGGATAAACAACAATTGACTACCTTTGCCCAAGACATGAAGCCATAACCTATAAATTGTAGTAGTTGGGAAAATGAAACAACACAGCCAAACTAAAGAAACTAGATTGTGGCATATTATGTTGGGTGAGCCAGGTCTATATTTCTTAATTTCCTGATTTTCCTCTAGGCAAAAATCTTAAGATATTGGCTGTACCAGTTGCAAATCCAGCTTGTTACAACTTGTTTCTTAAATAGCCACAAAGGGAGGAAAACAACCAACACCGGGGGAAAATGTGCCTGGAGTGCCTCCTATCCCACTCACCTCACCCCTAACTAACTGAATCTTCTTAAAATAATAACCAGTCCTGGTGTACTATCCTTGAGTTCCTTAGAGACAGTTTTGGGCTCAAACTATATATGAGAAACCAAAACAGAAAAAAAGAGTCCAAGTAGAGGGTAAGAAGAAGAAATAAACTTCTGTCATCATGCTGCTCCACAGGAAACAACCATTTGATAAACACGGGTTCATAATTGGGGAACGGTTGATCAAGTGCCATGTAAAGTTTGACAAATCCTCTGTAAAGTTTGCCTTGCTCCCTTCTCATACCAGTGACACTATTTCACAAATGCAAGTCCCAAACAGATAGATAGCTGCAAAAATTTAAGCTTAAGAAACTGAATTTCCTCCAGATGAACATTATCACAGATATCAAAAGCTCCAACATGCTTATCTCCCTGGGAATTTTTATGCCTTCAAGTGAAATTCTTTCAAATCATAAGAGAGAAGAGGCACCCTCTGTTACAGTCTGCCACGCTTTTTGCTATTACAGGTGAAACTCGAAAAATTAGAATATCGTGCAAATGTTCATTTATGTCAGTATGGCAACTCAAAAGGTGAAACCAATATATGAGATAGACGCATTACATGCAAAGCGAGATATGTCAAGCCTTACTTTGGTATAATTGTGATGATTATGGCATACAGCTTATGAAAACCCCAAATTCACAATCTCAGAAAATTAGAATAGTGTGAAAAGGTTCAATATTCTAGGCTCAAAGTGTCCCACTCTATTCAGCTAATGAATCCATAACACCTGCAAAGGGTTCCTGAGCCTTTAAATGGTCTCCCAGGCTGGTTCAGTAGGAATCACAAGCATGGGAAAGACTGCTGACCTGACAGTTGTGCAGAAAACCATCATTGACACCCTCCATAAGGAGGGAAAGCCCCAAAAGGTAATTGCAAAAGAAGTTGGATGTTCCCAAAGTGCTGCTCGTCAATAGCACATCAATAGAAGGTTATGTGGAAGGGAAAAGTGTGGTAGAAAAAGGTGCACAAGCAGCAGGGATGACCGCAGCCTGGGGAGGATTGTCAGGAAAAGGCCATTCAAAAGTGTTGGGGACTTTCACAAGGAGTGGACTGAGGCTGGAGTTAGTGCATCAAGAGCCACCACACACAGACGGATCCTGGACATGGGCTTCAAATGTCGTATTCCTCTTGTCAAGCCGCTCCTGAACAACAAACATCAGAAGCGTCTTACCTGGGCTACAGAAAAAAAGAACTAGTCTGTTGCCCAATGGTCCAAAGTCCTCTTTTCTGATGAGAGCAACTTTTGTATCTCATTTGGGAACCAAGGACCCAGAGTCTGGAGGAAGAATGGAGAGGCACACAATGCACGATGCTTGAAGTCCAGTGTGAAGTTTCCACAGTCTGTGTTGATTTGGGGAGCTATGTCATCTGCTGGTGTTGGTCCACTGTTCAGGGTCAACGCAGCCGTCTACCAGGAGATTTTGGAGCACTTCATGCTTCCTTCCGCAGACAAGCTTTATAGGGATGCTGACTTCATTTTCCAGCAGGACTTGGCACCTGCCCACACTGCCAAAAGTACCAAAACCTGGTTCATTGACCATGGGATTACTGTGCTTGATTGGCCAGCAAACTCGCTTGACCTGAACCCCATAGGGAATCTATGGGGCATTCCCAAGAGAAAGATGAGGGACATGAGACCGAACAATGCAGCGGAGCTGAAGGCCGCTATTGAAGCATCCTGGTCTTCCATAACACCTCAGCAGTGCCACAGGCTGATAGCATCCATGCCACGCCGCATTGCGGCAGTCATTGTTGCAAAAGGAGCCCAAACCAAGTACTGAGTACATATGCATGCTTATACTTTGCAGAGGTCCGATATTGTTCTATTTCCAATCCTTGTGTTGTTGATGTCATGTAATATTCTAATTTTCTGAGATTGTGAATTTGGGGTTTTCATAAGCTGTACGCCATAATCATCACAATTATACCAAAGTAAGGCTTGACATATCTCGCTTTGCATGTAATGCGTCTATCTCATATATTGGTTTCACCTTTTGAGTTGCCATACTGACATAAATGAACATTTGCACGATATTCTAATTTTTCGAGTTTCACCTGTATAAACAGATGCTACTCAAATCATCTGCCTTGTTTGTCTGTGTAGCATTGCCAGCTTCTGTCCTAAAAGAAAATCGTATTTATTCAACAGGGAGAATAAATAATGTCATATTCTGGCATAAGTTGTCTTTTGAATGGCTGTTGTTTTCAACCAGTCATACCCATTTGCTTTTGGCTGATTTGTGTGGAGTTGAATAAAGACCAGGCAGCGGGCTCCAATTTAGGTTTTGAGGGCCCTCTGAGTAAGCTATCTTTGGTGCTCCTTCACAACCAGTACAGTTTGGGCCCCCGAAGTGTTGATGCTGATGAAGCTGCTCCAATCAGCCCATGGTTGCAGCCATATTTTATTCCCTGGAGTAGCTGCCAGGAGCAGAGTCCCCTAGAACACAGCAATAGGCAATATTAAACAAAACTGATAATGACTTGACAGTATTTTAGTCAGTCTCGTCTGTTCATCTATAAGGACTATGTGATAATTTAGGGGGCAGACTATTCGCTGATACAAGTGCCTTTGAAAAAAAATCACATTTGCTCTCAGAATGGTCAGAGATATTTTTATTATTGTCTTTTTACATTCTGAAGTTGCATGAATTATGATATCCTCACCCTGTCAGGGATGACTGTGAAAATTATGGCAGCCATATGAGCAGAATTACAAACTGCATACATAACACAGTTTTCTGTCCATGGGAGGTTACATTTTTAATCCCTTCCCCAACTGTAAGCATTTGTCTTGAATTTCCAGACATTTTCCCTGAATTTTACTAACTCTCTCTGTGGAAATTTAAACGATGTATCAGAGGGGAAAATATGAAGATAATTTTTAAAGACCTCAGTTCTGAACTCTGTGAACTCTGTGAACAAGCTATTTAAAAAGTTACCACGATTCGAAATTCATAATATTTAAAGAATTAGACTGATTCAAGATTGAAGGAGCTAGATAATATTTTAAAAGGATGAGAAGCATTCACCTATGCCACACTGAGTTCCACAGTGGATTTAAGAAATGGATATAAATATACTACAAAAATAAATGATTCCACCTATGATCCTGTGGTCTTTATAGCTTGCAGTCATGTATTCACTTACCTGGGAATAAAATATTAATGGGCTCAGTGAGATTTTTTTTTTTTTCTGGGTAGATATGTGTAGCTTTGCACTAAAATATCTTAAATAAGCTAAATTTTAACAATTCCAATATTGTTTTTCAAAGCACAATTGCAAAATGAAGGAAAACAGGTAACTTGTAACTATGCACAGCCTGCCATTTCAATAGTCTGGCAGTATATTACATATCATTTCCAACGCATTGGAAATCTTTGAAATTCAACACCTTTTCACAACATTTGAACAAACGCTTCTTTGAAATAATCTAGAATGCAGACATAAATAATTTCTATTCATTTCATCAGAAGGCTCAGTGCTTGCAACATGCAGTGATGAGGTATGAGAGGCTAGTTTTCTACATGTTCTAAGAAAGTATCAGAAAGTGTAAGTACCATATGTTGTGTATTTATCAGAATTAGGATAGCAGGAGAACGTTTAATGCATGAAGGCTATGAAGGATTTGCTGCAAGAAAAATATCTGCGCCTCCTCTCGGCATGTACGACATGTAATTTAGCAGAACCTGTAATGTGACAAGGTTAAGGAACAGAACAAAAACTAACAGGACCTGCAATGTGGATTTTTAATACAAACCTTCACTGTTTTCAATAAGAGCATGCAAAACTTGTTTGCCTTACTTCTCCATGTTAGCCGGGGCACACATCAAAAATAAAATTGAAAATACTGTTTATCCTCCAAGATGCTGGAAGCATTGTACAGCCAACATATAAATCTTTGCCTTTCCGGATGCTCTGTCCGGTCGCAGGAAATGTCATGAGGGATAAAGCGAGACTGCTCTCGGTATAAGACGAAGGGGACTGCAGTGTTCCTCAAGTCAAGCTTGGGCTCTTTTTGTGTAAAAGAAAAAAAATGAGGCTAATGATAACCTTTGCTCTGCTTTGTTTCCAGGCTTCTGTTATATAAGGGAAAAGCTGGTCTAAACTTGTTGTTTATACTCTTACGGTTTCCCCTGTTGTCAGGAAGTCTTTTCCTAACTTCCTGCTCATTTTCTCAGGGGCCATCCCTAAAGGTACAGGAACCCAGCTTTTATAAAGAAGCAGGAAGCAAAGGAAAAACTAAGGGCATGGAATGTGCTATATAATGGTGCTATAAAATATTGTCAGAAAGACAGGAAGGACAGATTACTTGGGAAGCTGTTTTTGGAGACCCATCTTATGATTATGAAACATGGTAGCTGTCTCTGAGCAGACAACAGATTCCAATTCAGAACTGAATATTCACAATCTCTACCACAGTAGTGGAAAACAAGCTGGAGACTTACTATACAGGCTCAGATTTGCTTCAAAATTCAATCTATTTGGAGAGGAACTAGGTCAGGCTTCCATGACATAGTAACCTCTACATATGTTAAATTCCAATTTTGCAACATTCCAAGAGATCACCAAGATGGGGAAAGGCTCAGTTAGTTTTCTACAATGCAAATCACTGCAATTCCCGTAGGTTTGGCCTGTATCCCAGCCCATCCTAAAAATCTGCGGTGACAAATGTTTCTGTGAGAATGCAATCCTGCAAGACTAACATCTATTACTTCTGTGTGTGGATTATGCAGGCAGAATGTTTCATACCAAAAGTTCAATTCTAAACAGACTTCCTGGAAAACAAATTGGCTTGAAAGCAGTGGATCTATCATATAGTTAATGGACTGGCGTGGTTGTTAGTCATAACTCTGAAGAATTACTCCCTCTTTCCCTCTATTTCTGTTTTGTTCTATCTCTCAGATAAAGGCAACAAGATTGCACATATTTACAGAAAAAAAAATCTGCTTGTTGCTTTATTTTTCACAGCTCTTAGAACAAGCACTATTTTGTTAATCTCTCTCTTTGTGAGCATTAATAATTCATTTACACAGAGATCAAGGCCTAGTGAAGTTTATGAGACGTACTAACCAAACCACACTGCTTATCAGTTAAGAACTGAGGACTCATTGCTAAGGTTAAAAGAATATGACTTTAACAATGAGTTTATACCAATGATGGCACATCTCCAAGAATATTCACATAAACTACAATACAAGCAATTTAGCTTTGAAGAAATGGAGGCCCTCTCTTGGCTAAAAAAATAGCTTATCTGCCTACTCTTCTATCATAAATGAAATTAACCATACTAATGGCTAGGAATGAATTCATGACTCTGGGAAATTGAATAATTAAAATCCAACAGCCAGTTAAAAGAGCTAAAGAATAAATGTCGAATATTTGCTAGAATATTCCAGTTTATTAGACTGACTACAAGCAAACATGTCAAAAAAGACCAGAAGAGGAAAAGGAGCAGGGAAGAAATGTAATGACAAGAAATGGGAAGGCATAACTCTTTTTTCCTCCATTCTTTCTCCATCCTTGCCAAATGCAAGTGAAGCTCTCCGGGAGTATTTTATTTGAAGGAAAGCACTAATGGGCAGGACAATATTTAAGCTTCCCTCTTCTCTTTCATTCCTTCTCCCAAAGCAGCATCTGATTTTTTTTTAAGAAACAAACAGCACCAGGGATCTCTTGGATCTTTACTTAGCCTTTAGTTCAATGAATACAGTGTTAAGGAGAAGAAAAACAATAAGAGAAACAATATGATGTAGTGTAATTGTTGGGTGTTCAGGCTAGGGTTGAGGAGACCCAGGTTTAAATCACCACATAAACCTGAAGTTCACTGAGTGACCTTGAGCTGATCACACCCTTTCTTATATTCTTGTTGAAAAGATTAAAGGGAGTAAAAATACCACAGACCTATATCAAACCTCTAGAGATAAGGCATAAAATGTAATGAACAAAACTTACTAGCTATATGCTGTTTACTTATTAAGATCTACTCAGGTCTGGATCTGTTGACTCACATTTAACAAAAAGGCTGGTCTACTCAGAGGCAGGGGGCAGGAGCAAAATTCAATGGATCACTTGCCACAGGATCTATATGAAAATGCATTTCTGGAACTAAATCTTTGTACCTTGCTATTTCCTCAGCTTTATACTAACAGTTGCGTTGTCTTTTTTGGCGAAGTGGTTTAAAGCCTCCCCTCCCCAGAGTAAAGAAGCCTTACCAATCTAGTCCACTAAAGTTGGGTTGGACTTCATACCTCAGAATTATGAGTCAAACCAACAAAATGCTGTGGCAGATTCTGAGAGTTGAAGTCCAACACATTTAGAGGGCAAAAGGTTTGGGAAGGTAGTGATACTTAAAGCTAAAGCATAGAATGATTTCCTCCATACCTCTCTTTCATGGTGGCCAGAGTCTTCTTCTGGACTCCTAAGATTGAGGACGTGAACTTCTTGTGGCAATCCAGCAGTCCCTTTGCTTGCACAGCCAGATAAAACAGTAAAACTTTCTAGCAAGGCTTGAACTGGGTGTGAGCTATTGACCTGAGACAAGACACATCCACTTCTAAACACAGGACCTGTAGAATAAATGACAAGGAAGATTAGTTTGAGGTGAAAGGCTGTAGCAAAAGCTGAATGGGAACAAGTTACATACAGTTCCAAGTTAATAGCATACCAGTTGCAAATGGAATGGAAGGGATTAAGTTGGGTACAAGACGAAATGCTAAGCATACTTCTCATTCACTGACATTTATTAAAGTGTTCCGTGTCCTGATTTCTGCTTAAGGATGTAATCCTACCCATATTATACTGACAATAAGATATGTTGAAAGCAATGAAACCCAACTCTGAATAAGCCAATTTAGGATTAGGATGCAACCCAAAATACCTTCTTGGAAGTAAAACTATGGTATTCATCTATCTTAACCTTTCTGGAAGAAGTCAACACTAAAAGTGGAAATCTATGGAACTATACCTCAACCCTAAACTGATGAAGATTGTATGACTTTTATTCGAATTTATATAGAAGTATAGACTTAGGCTCACTTGAATTACTTTGGACTGCATCCAACTCTCATAACTATAGCCTTCTACAATGGGCTCTTACAGGCCAGCTAATTAGCCAGTCAATTGCTCCTGGAAACAAACCAGCAACTAATGCGGTTCCTACAGTCCCAGTGTTACATGGCAGTAACAGGTTATCCCTGCTAGTATGCTGGATGTTGCAGTATACACTAGCTGTAACTCCTGGGCAGTCTTCAAGGGCATCCCTTGTAGCCTGTTGTGAGCTGACGAGGGTTTGAATGACTGTAGCCAGTGTCTACTGTTAAATGAATGGCCGCTGGTACACCAGCCAAAGCAAATGTACCATGTTAACATAATAATATCTCAAAACATGCTGTGCTTATGACAGGGAGAAACTCAGGCAAAATACAATTGTTTTTTTAAGGAGAATAAGATAAAGATGTATTTATCAAACTTGTCCACTGCAAATTGGGGAAAAACAAGCATCCTTACTATATGCTCACTCCACTTCTTTTGATGTTGCACTCACCTGAAATGCAACCATCACTAGTGTCAGTTGCCTAAACACTGAAATGGTTTAGCATATCCGAATCCCTGGTTTACTGGATCTAGGAACAATTACCTTATTACCAATTGCAATCAGCTGATAACCGCTTTCTTTAGCCCAAGAAACAGTGTGTGTCCTTCCAAATATCCCCTTCCAGCATAGTATAGTACTGCACTCTTTTCTTTTGTATAAGGCATTATTCTTATGAGACGGAAATACAGCAGGAGAGCTAAAGTGCACAAAAGGGTTTTATATATTAAGTACATCTGCAGGAAGCTAAATCTAGGCAAATATTTATAGAAAGTGGCCCTGGCTTCTCCCAATCTATAGAGAAGCCCACAGTGCATTGCAGAAGTCATTGAAGCGATACCATGGTTTTAGCTACTCCCTCACACATTCTAACTCCAGTTAGGAATTAATTCAGCATAGCTGAATTTCAGTTAAAGTATCAACCTTAAGTCATGACTTTGGACTTTTCTCTCTTCAGGAAAGTCTACTTACATCCCTCGTGCTGGAGACTATTATCTACAGAGATCCTATGCCAGCTACTGCTTCTAATAGGAACCTGTTGTTTGACATCACTCAGCTTCCAGAACTATTTCCAAGGCACCAGAGCAAAATCACTTAATTTTAAGAGGCAGGCAATAGTTAATTTCTTCCTCCATTGTTTGGAGAGCAGCTGGTTTTGCTATAGTTTCTATGGTTAAGGATTTTAAAGAGGTTAATTATTGCTGCATTCTTCAATGCAAACGTGTACTTTGAAAGTACATTTATTCTTTCTCATGTTTTTGTGCATTACCACAGGCACTATTCTGAGAAATGGCCGTTTCAAAATGTCAAGAATACGAAATGGTATTATACAATGAAGGCAAAATGGAAATATGCCTGGCAGATTTTGTTATTACTGAATACACATACACATACGCCCGTTCACACACAAATCAGATGATTGGACCATCTAGGTCATTCTGGGCTACAGGAATCTTTCAGCATCTTGGAAGAATTGATCATTTGACTTGAAGTAGCTTGCTGGATAAGAGTTTGCCCTAGACTTACCAGAACCCTTACCATCTTGCTGCAATAAAATGGTTACAAATGGCCTTGCTCAGCTTTGTACCTATCGATCCCTTTGTAGAAGACAGGATTTTTTCTCAAATTTTGTCACACTGTAGCACAACCATGAGATAAAACAATTGATGTTAGAAGATTTAAGTCTCCATAGGCAGGGTTTATCCCACACCTCTAAGGCACATTCCTTCCATTTTTCCACAATAGTGGCTTGTCTTATATGCATCTGGACGGAACAAAAATAAAATATGTACTTTATGCCCAATAGTTATGGACAAGGGACCCGCAGGACTTTTTTCTTCAGTCATTGTGGCAAAAAGCCTCTGAGTCTTTAGAACAAAGGTCAGTTTTGGGGTCCATTCTGCTTGCAACACTCCATCTTAGTAACAAATGGCTCAGGGTGTTATTAAATAAACAGGAGAAGATTCCCAGTAAGCTCAAAGAGAGAATGTTAAGATGTTGCAAGTGACAAGGATGCTGGAAGGGCAAGTTTTCCCAAGAAACTGGGGTCATAAGGCCAGGGAAAAGACATTCTCCCCCCAATATAGTCCAAAAATGCACTAAAAAAAAAACCTTTCTCCCATAGATATGAATGGCTGTCATTCATTCTCTTGCCAAGTTCGGGTTTTTTTTTTTCCCCCTGTTTTAAAAAGCACTTGGCTAGCCTGTTGTTTGATTATTTGTCTCCTGGTTACACTGACCTCTTTTTCTTCTTTAAAACTCTGCTGCTTACAGCACAATCGTATACATGACTCTTCAGAGTTAATTTTCTAATAAGTACGCAAAGAAGTCAGCCTTAATGTGACACGATTTTAATGTATTTGTAATTATTGTTTTATTTTTTCCTTCTCTACTATAAGCCCACCACAGTATCCTCTTGGGAATGGAAAATTATGACTTAAATCTTCCAAATAAGTTCCAGCCTCTGAGGAAGATGGACTATCTGGGAGAGGGAGCAACTATATTCCTTGCCCTCAGTAAAACAGAACTTTATGTGCTCTTGTGTGCATAAGAAATTATATCTGCAGAGCTCAGAGGCGCATTGTGCTCACATTCCACCATGGCATCTAGAAAGCCTATCTGCTGGTCCTCTGCCTTCTAAAGAAGGGGTTTTGTTGGTTTTGCAATGCATCTTTTGTGACCATCCTCCTCCTGAGAAATCTGCCCGATGTCAATTTTGTCATCTCAGCACTAGGAAATACTTTGGTTTTACTTAAGCTTTTTCTCAGATAATTCCATGGTTATGACTGTAATGTTTTCTATAGAACACTACAAATATATTTTTATTTTATAATATTTTATTTGCTGGTGTCCTTTTTAAAACACACACACACATCTTTGTTATTTTCTTTCTTTATTGCATTCCATACTGCTGGTTTTATTTGAAGGGTATCAGGGAAATAATTAATTTGAGGAAAATGTTCCCTCTATCCATATTTGAACTTGAAACAAAGCATACATAATTTTTGTCCAAATCAATGGTAATCCATTATTGATGTCTTTTTTACATCAGATAGATTTTTGGTATTTTTTTGGGTGTGGGTTGGGCAAAACAACAGTTGCATTTTCAAGAATAGGAGCTGAAGGAAGGGAAATAATTTGAAAGAGAGATGTAGCAGTCCAGAGACACAAACCTGACCAGTTGTATTAACTACCTGCATCATTTTACCTAGGATTTTTGACATCATCCATCTATATTATTACCCTTAGCAATTAAGTTCGTTTTTAATTTGAAAATTTAGCAAGCAGAAAATTTGCAGGGTTATGAAATGGGAGGGGAGAGGGTGATGGTTAAAGATCCTTCCCCCTTGTCACTGCATCTCAACCTAAAATCACCGTCCTCCTGTTAGATGAGGTCCACATTTTATAGACAGATGCCATAGGTCATTCCTAAACTACACAAGTCATGGATGGCTCTAGTATAGGAGTGGAATTATCTTCCAAACTAGATTATGCTTTGTTTTTCATTTTCTGCTGAAGTTTTTTTTTGTTTGTTTTTTTGCAGAGTCCTTGGTGCTCTCTGAGCTTGGTTGTTTGCTTGCAGACATTTCATTACCTGAGTAGGTAACATCATCAGAGCTAGTTTGTTCCCTGTTTATATACAGTAGCTTGCCCTGCCAACATCTGCGAGCAAACCACCAAGCTCAGAGAGCACCAAGGACTCCACAGTTCAACCCTGAGCTACAGATATTCTCTTCTATTGGAAGTTATTTTGTTATACATTTTCACTCATCCCTTTGGAATTACCATAGCCTTGGTTATCTATAAATATTTGTGTGAGTAGGTGCCAGAGGAAGAAAAATGGTGGCCTTCCCAGCAGTTGTTGAGCAACTCCCAGCAAATTGACCCAATACACCCCAGGATGTTGAAAATGGTCGTTTTACCACATCTAGTGGGATGCAGGTTCTCTCTCTCTGCTCTAGCATGTTTGGTGCATCAGTTATTTGGTGGATTGGCCCAGTGCACTGACTGACGGATTTGGTGGATTTGGTGGACTGGCCCAGTACATTGACTGACTCCCCTAATTGTTCTCGCAAATTTATGTTTGTGAAAGCATATATTATATAACTGCATATTGGCCACCTAGGACTATGGCCTATGAGTCATCTCCCCCAACTAACTGAATTCAGCATCAAAATAAACTCTTGCTATAGCCGCTTACTTGTCCATTGCCAAACCATGTACCAATTGCTATGCAGAGCATGCCAATATTTTACTCGAAGACCACATTCTGGTCTTTTTTTTCATAAACCATACTCAGCCACTGGCATCTGCTTCTACATATACAAACCAATTCACCATTCATAAAAATCCTCTCTGATGTTGATTACTCGTAATCATTTTTCTTATTTATTTTCTTAACAAAATGTGTGTTTGTGGGTCAAAGAATTGTAACTTCACTTGATATTTATCCATCCATTTCACTGTGGTGAGAGGACTTTCTCTGGCTGTCCTCAAAAATGCTGAAAAAGTTCATCTCTCTTGTTAAAAACAAAATGCCCCTAATCACCCAGGCAACTTCAGTTCAAGGGGGAGTAAAAGTCAATGAAATGAGAATTAATGAAATAAACATCCTTTTCTTCCCCACCTTTATATGTTAATTAATTTAGCCAATTCATCAATCATCTTCAAGCCTAATGAAGCTGGAGGAACAGACAGGGCAGGTTCAGAATCTTGTGACCGGACAATTAAACTGAAGGGTCTAATTTGATGGGAATCTTTGGATACCCACCAGCCTTTCCTTTTCAACATGTGCATTTACTTCCAATATATATTCCAAACCAATTAGCCACATTTCGGTCAACACTCAGAACATGAAATGAATCTGGGAAAAAAAGTCTCCCTATTTACAATGTTCTTCCGTCTCTTGGTTACAACATTTGGCACTATCTAGACATGTTGGGATTACATCTCCTGAAATTTCCAGCTTTTGACTAGGAATTCTGGGGCTTGCAGTCCCAACACATTCAGCAGCCACATTCAGACTGTGGAACTCTGGAGTAGATGCACATTAATTATGATACAATATAAATCATAAAGGCATTCCAGAATAGCTGCTGTTAAAACAAACTAACTAAAAAAATAAATAATTTTATTATTTTCCTGAGGCAACTCAAATTTATTTTCTCCTCAAAGCTACGTGCTCCTAAACAAAACACACACTTCTCAGACTCACTTCTAGAAATTACTGAATATAATTTTAGCACCCTGATTTCCCATATCACCAGGCTCTTAATGTTTACTGTGTGCTGGGCTGCAATAAAATTACAAAGTTGTGAGAAGAGGAGGAATATTACAGCCTTGAGGCTAACCTGTAACTGCGGAGTGGCTTTGTTTATAATTCTAATATTTGCCAATCTAATGTGCTCCATTTCCACAGAGAAAATTATTTGGGGCTGTCAGCTGAAAAAGCATGACTAAATCCCACAAACTGCATGAACATGCCCTGCTACTTCCAGAGTGTGTCATGTCCTCTTGGATTCCCATCCTCCCCAAACTTAAAGGCTGCCCAGAGGGACACCAGTGTGTACAGAAAAGAAGCCCACGCTCATTAGCAGGCCTTCATTGCAGAGAAAGTTTGAGGTGCCACACCGCATGCAGGTAAAACTCAAGAGCTTTCTTCCAAAAGCAGAAAAAGAAGTCTACAAATAGCAAGTCTCAGGAGCACCAGGGATATTCATGCTGTCATTTTTGAAAGGATACAAACTGCTGTCCCTCCTTCCCCGCGCCCCCCCCCCGCCCCAATCCATGGACTGTAGGGGATCTGAATGGTCCTGAAGACATTTCATGTTTAAAAGCTGTCCTTCCACAAAACTGCCCTTTTTTCAGCTCCACACATAAAATGGCAGTGTTAGTTCAGGGGTAAGGCTGATGAGTGACACAGTACAAATCCAAGGCGAACTGATTGTCTCGTTCAGTACTATATCCAGACAGTACTATTATGCCATTTCCACCAACAAAGCAAACTCATCTGAATTACACAGTCCTCTATTTTAATCCATTCCATCTTCTTTATTACTTACAAGTATGTACACACACACACACACACACACACACACATCTGTTGCTCTGTTCTGAAGACTGTAGACAGAGTTGGGTACACTCTTCATTTGTCATGATACTATTGGGTGAATTAGACACAGATCTCTAACTAAAGTACACAGAAATATCAAACCTACCACAGTGAACCCAGAATGTGGTCCAGTCCAGGGAGGAATATCGGAGAGAAATGCTACTGCTGTTATTTAGAGCTACTTTTCAGTCCCAACTAGACGTTGAAAGGACCAGGAAGAAAAAGGACCGAGGGGAGATTCTGGAAGACAATTCATTTTTTCGCTCTTTTCTAGGCTGCCATATCTCTAGCCCACCCAGAGCCAAATATTTGTAAAAGTTCTCTGTCAGATTAAATGATATGATTCATGCAATTCGTTTTATGATTCCTTAGCCTGGCAAAACTAAGCCAGTAGCTATTTATATCACTGTTTTAGAACACTTCTTGCACTGGTTGATTGATTTTTAAGTTGTGGTTCACGCACACACATCACATACACACAACTGTAATAAAAGGGAATAAAACTAAAAGTAAGAAATAAACACTGTATTCAAATCTCTCTTTAACTCTACCAGGGGAAACTAACTCCAGGGCCCTCTACTCATTAGACCATATGGCACCATCTGTATAGGGTGTCAGATTCAAACTGTACCCTTATTTCAAGTACTTTTAGTAGTATTTTTCTGTTCTACTCCAAATGTGACATAGCTTCATCACAAACAAAACAATCTACTAAAATTAACGGCATAGCGATTCTTCTTGTTTGTTTCGTTAAATACGTTATGGAACTCGGACTAGGAGAAGTGGCTTGCATTAAAACAATCATTGCAAGAGTTTCATCATCGGGAATTAATACTTCCAAAATATCTGCATGAACAGAAGCATCTGAGGAAAATAAGTATACGGTGGGAAAGGATAATGATTGATTAAGGAGGAGGAAAGGCTCTGAAAAGGTTGGGGATATTGCTGTATAGGAGACCAGCGGGGTGAGTGTATCTTCAAGATTCAGCTACAGTTGGGATTGATGGGACTTCCCCTGTCCTGTGGCTCCCTAGAAGCCTTTGACTGCAATATGCTGCGTTCCCAGCTCATAATCCTAACTGAGGGAGGAAGTTGTAGTTTGTCCATGTGACGACAGGTTGGGAAAGATGATTTGCACTGTTAAAGATTTCATCCATTTAAATGAAGGTTTTGAAATTAAGGGAAGCTTAATATGGAAAGTTATGTTTGTTGTTTCTTTGATAAAGTGGGAGAGGAACATGAGTTAGGCAAGCAGCCAAATATCCCAGTAGCCTAGAATTCATCTGCAACCTGTCACAAGGAGATTTACTTATTGCAAATATGAGGTAGCCACGTACATTCTTTTCCACAGAAACCGTTTTTACATTTTATTTCCCCACAAAGATTGGGAGAGAGGTATCTGTAAGCCTCTCCCTGTGAGCTATCTTGAAAGAAATATATGGCCTGTTACAGAAATGACCCAAACTTTGTCAGCTACAAGAAATTTCTGGCAATATCTTCTTTGGGGAGTTAATGCATAATATTTTAAAAATATCATGAATAATTTCAGAATCTTTTCATATTCTTGCTACCAGTATCTCCCCCACCCCCTACCCCGCTTACCCCATGGCCAAAAAAGCAGATTTGTGGCACTTTAATATGAGCTAAGATAGAGAATAATTAATGTGAAAATGTCAAAAAGAGATTTTTCTTAACAGGGGAGTAAACTACCCATCAAGAAGCCCTCATTATTAGGCAGCAAACCATTTTCAAACAGAACTATAGAGTGAAAGATACTTCTGATGAAAAAGAAAACATGTTGTCAATATCAGGACTAAGTAAGTGGGCGCCTTTCAGATGTTTGTGATTTCAACTCCTATCAGCCCCAGCCAACTAACCAGAAACTTTTGGAGTTCTAATCTAAAACACCATATTGCCTATCCCTGCAGTATATGTAACAACTACAATTATACAACGGTCATGTACTATATGTACATGATTGCTCAGTAGTAGTTACTCAACCTGTACATCATTACTCAGAAGTAAAATGCATGAAGTTCTTAAGAGTTTACTCCTAGGTATGTGGTCACATGATTACAGTCTTGGCTATGTGTTTTAAACATGTAACACAAAGGAAAAGGCAATGAATTAATTCCACATCTGTTTTGTGTAGCACATGTGACACAACCCAAGATACAACATCTGTAGCAAGTAAACAAAATAAACAAAGAAATAGTTGAGAGCAAGCAGATGTTCCAAGTCCCCTGCCAAGGCACTACTCTGATTTGCGCTATTTATTGTATTTCCGTTCATTTATGAAAGGGCTGCTGAGTCTCAGGTTCCATCATACCATTATACTAAAACAGCTACATTACTCTTAAGAGCACGGTTAGGTGGAAAACCTTTTTTGCTGCTCCTGTCCCATCACTCGCCTTTCAGAAAGCAACAAATAACTTTTTTTTTTCCAGGCCCCTGCAGTCTGATGTTTCTCCTGGCTTTTTAAGTGTTTTCACTAATGATACTGCTGTTGTGTTTTTATTTTTAAAAAAATCATTTTACTGCTGTTTGTTTGAAATGGCTGAAAGATCTTGCCATCTTTTTTGTACTCAAACGAAATGAAATACTATTTGGGCCTGTGAGGGCTTCGGAGGTGTGGCATAGTGATGCCCTTGGAAGGGGGGAATTAAAATGTTCAGCCTTGGTTTGGGGGGGAGATGCTGGGTGGGCGAGATTTAAAAGTAAAATAGGTAAGTTAAATCTTTTGGGTTTAGGGGCTATTGTCCCTTAAATTTGTACAAAAAAGTGGTACTCTTGCCAGCGTGTGTTGATGGCACAAACTGAGGAGACGCAGGGGCTGCAAAAGGCAGCTAGGGAGCCTTGCATGGGTCATAGATTGCTCACCCCAACATAAGAGCAGACAACTAGGTTTGTTGGCTAAACAGGGTCTGCTCTTAGGCATTTTTATGCATCTTCATTTGTGCCTCAGGTGTTCTGCCATTCAGCGTTGCTTTGGCAATTTAAGAGTAAGTGTCTTAAAACTTAGCAATCTGCACAGAAAAACTGAGTGTCCGTTTGGCAAAAGGCACCTAAAGAGAACTACAATACCATCACATACAAATGTACTTAAATCTGACAAGTAACAATATAAGCCCTCATTCCAGAATATGAACAGGATGCCTAGCAGAGGATACACAGGAGGAGATGGCAGTGGGATCAGAGGAGTGATATTTTGATCCATCTCAGTCTCTTCATGTCTCAGTAATCATGTGAAATGAAATGAAAGAGCTTTATTTCGGTCTTGACCAGTAGTGGGATAGGCTGAATATCTAAGAGCATTTCAGCCTAGTATTGCTTTAATATGCCGTCCAAGGTGAACTGCATTTGTATTGAGATGTTAAAAAGCTAGAAAATCACTATTGCTCTAAAAAACTCATAAGCAACCACTGGCCTTGAAGAGATCATGGGACAACCTTGGAAAAAATGTGTGTAGTTTGGCAAAAGCCTAGATTTCAAGGGAATGCCTCTTCTCACTATCTAGTAGACAGAACTATAACCATAGTTCAGATGGAGCCTTAGTCGTAGGGTGATAGTTCTGAAGGTCTTTGAATCCTATGCTATTTCCATCTCTGCAACAGAAAACAAATCCAGTATAGATAAGAGTGTGAGTCTCTGGAAACAGGGTTACCATCCTACTGAAAAGGTTAAATTGCTTTATAACTGTCCATTGCTTTTTTAAAAAAAATACAGCTCTATGTCCTGAAGAGGTAATCTGCAGAAGCATGTGTTGGGAAGGAGGAAAGCCCCAGCAATCACTTCAGAGAAAACTAGATTGCATATTAAAACCAGAATACACATTAGGTAAAGAAGTTCAGTCAAATTAAGCAACCCTTGAAAACGGTTATGTTAGGGCTGAATTGATACCAGAAGGGCATTAACAGCTTTGGCTAAGGGAAGGCACTTCTGAGAACTCAAGTCATCCCAACCTAGGAGGCCCCTTCCCCCATGCCCCAATAAGCAGAATTATCTAATTCTCCCTGACTTCTATCCAATTCACTTGTTAATTGGAGCAGCAAGCAGATGTGTTCTTGCTAGCTTACAGATGGCTTTTTCTTTCTTGGATTTTGCCCTACCTTCAACTTTATCAGTCCCACACAGTTTCCCTAGCATTTGCTTTCCTCTTGACATGTTCTGCCTCACTATCTGAAGCCAACAGCCATGACCTGTGCAGGAAACAATCACATTTCGCATTCTTGCAAATGGAAGGCTTTAGATTACTGTACTCTGCAATGCAGTATCCATTTATCCTCAAGAGTAGGATAAAAACAAAAGAGGGAGGACAGGATGAAAAACATATATTTTTTTAATATAATAAACTGGAAAACGTTAAAAACATTGAGGCAAATGAAAAGATTCATAAAACCAACACAGTGGAATTATGGTTGAGTTTTATTACGTGGCTCTTTTCACTTCTCCTGCTTCATATCCCCACCTCCAAGGATAACCTATATATTTGTCTTAGATTTAAACCTTCACAGCCATAAAAAGGATAGGAAATTAAACAGAAAACAATAGATGGAAGTGTTCTGTTTAAGTAACAAGGGCTGGAATTTCAGCTTGGACAGTAACAAGGGCTGGAATTATGAGTTACATATTAGGATCTGAGAGAATAAAGAAGAAAAAGACCCCCCACAAATCCCCAGCAAAAACCATAAACCCAACTCTGTATGAAGAAGCATAAACAAGTGTACTGAATTTAAAAAATGAGTTTTAAAAGAATGCTACTAAAATACCTCAGCCCAATGCATAGTAGTTTTGTTTATTGCACAGCTGAAAACTGAGTCATAATAAACCATTTGGTAAATTAAAGACAATAAGAAAGGAAACATTAGACATTATAGAGCTAGCAGCATGAGCCCAGGACTGAACTGTATTTATTTTTATACCAAATTGTGCAGGAATTCATAAATCAGCAAACAAAACTCGCACACACAAAAGTAAACACATATTGGGCCTCAATCTCTACATGGCTACAGAAATAAACATACGTCTGTGCATTTCTTATCCTGGAAATAAAAAAAAAGCGTGTGTGAGATATGCAATGCCTTTGTTCTTTCCATACCATGGTTACTGTCATAATCCCCAGATACATTAAAACACAACTCTGAAAATCAGATCTGGAAAATTAAATATTAAGGATCATTAGATCTGTGTAATTGGATAGAATACTTGCTTTCCTGTTATGGCTTATTGATCTATTAGAGCAGGTCTGCTCCATCTTTAAGATTATGTCACTTTATGGAAACGTAGAGATGTGCCTTTTCTGTGGCTGTCCTTCAAATACCACATAGCCCTGACTCTGTTGTCTTTTAGGAAAGTGTTTAAATCATGGCTCTTTCTGCAGAGCAATTTGGGGGCCCTGCACTGATATTGGGATTTTATTCCTTGGTTCTTGGTGTTTTTGGTTTTGGTGCTTTTGGTGTTCTTGGTGTTTTTGATTCTTGGTATCCTACTTGGGACACCTGATGCGAAGACCTTGCTCCCTAGAGAAGGCTCCAATGCTGGGAAATGTGGAAGGAAAGAGAAGAAGAGGACAACCAGCAGCAAGATGGACAGACTCAGTTGCAGTGGTAATGAGTGCACAGTTGGAAGACCTAAGGACCAGGTTAGGAACAGATTGTCATGGAAAAAATCTATCTATGTGGTCACTAGGAATCAAAAATGACTTGATGGCACATAATCAATCAGTCAATCAGTCTTGGCATTTCTTTCCCCAGTATATTAATATATATTGCTTATTACTAATTACTATTACTAAATTACTAATATTTCTAATTTTCTACTGTTGTTTATTAGTTTTCTACTTCTGCAGCAGTGGCCAGAGGCAAAGTCAAGACTGTTCAGGCTCCCTAAACCCCCCCTCCCTTAGCTTCTTCCCTGCCCAGCAAGCAGTGGTGGAAGGGAAGGATAGGTCCTGCCAGAGATATAAACAGATTATTCTTAGAGGGCATTTGAAATCTATCTCAGAGTTGGTACTGATCTCTGCTTAACAGCTGTATAGCCACACCCCTGATCTATGCTTAACAGCTGTATAGCTAAACCTTCATGAAGACTGGAACCCATCCCTTCTTGCTGAATGGACTCAAGAATGGCCTATTCAAGGAAAGGAAAAAGGGGAAACACCTTTACACAAGTTTCAGAGCAGTTAGTGGTGCACTAAGTTCCCCATAATTGCAAACTGTCAGGCAGATTTTTACTTTCTGCCCCCAAAATAAGAGCAAGGAACATGAAACACATGGTACAAGTTTCAATCTCAGCAATAAACTCAATGTCTTTTTTTAAAAATACTATTTGTAAAAAGACACACGCACACACACAAAAAAGAAAGGACATGGAGAAATTTACACAAAAACTCATCACCCACAGTCTATTCAATTTTATATGTTCATATCATACTATACAATTAATGTGATTACATTTAAAACCAGTTCCTCTTATTACAGAAAAAGAAGGTAATTAAACACACAGAATAATATAGACAAAACACGGCTTTAGCTGACACTCCTGGTATTAGAATGCTTTTTTAAATATTAATTCATTTCAATTCATATTCTTAATTGATGGAGAATGGGGGTCCTCCCATCCCTATAATGCCAATCTTTGTGCAATCATAAGAGCTGCAATATCCACTGTGTTTGTTTCCTTATTAGTTTTATCAGAGTAACTACACAGTTCAAAATATTATGAGTGTCTACAAAAACCAGCTGTCATTTCAAAACAAAATTACTCTATGGGATAACTTCTTCCCAAAAGGAAACTCACTATTTTTTTAAATATAATTTTTATATTTATATAAAATAAAAATTTACATAAGATCAAAAAACTACAGAAACATAAAAGGAAAAGTAGAAAAAAGAAAGAAATATGAAAGAATAAAAGAAAAAGTGGAAGGTAACAAAAGAAAAAAAGAAAGATACCTAAAGAAGTGACTTCTGATCTTCTTTGCAGCAGTCAAAAACATAGTACTTACCATTTCTACCCTCCCACATTACATGTGATGGTTCCCTTCTTCCCATAAACAAACCTTTTTAATCAATAAATCCCAAAATCATCAATTCATTTTTATCAATTTTCAGCAAGCCCATAAAGGGTTTCCAGTCTTTTATAAAAATAATTGTTGTTCCCTCCGTAATCAAACAAGTAGAAACTCACTACTCTGAGTCATTCATATGTTCAAAAAAAAATCTGCACACAGCAATCCCATTAGTGTAGCTATGCAGACGAAAGTATAAGTCCACACCAACACTGGTATCCAGGGGCCATCTCTAATGCAAGATCAAAACAACTTTAAGGGAAGAAATATGTTGCGCTTTCAAAGGAACATGCATCAACGTGAAGGGCTTTGCCTGTATGTAATTTCCAACACTGACTAGAGTAGATTTTTAAACATAATAGAGAAGGTCCCCATCTTCAAGTGAAACCAACATTTGCAACGTCAACCTTTTATATGCTTCACTGTCATAAGGATTTCTGAGATAAAAAATACAAAGGGCTACCGGTTCTCTTAAAGCTTCTTAAGGTTCTGAACCAAAACTGCAGATATCAAAAACTGACAACTGGCTGCCAAGCATAACCAGGTTTTCCAAAAGCAGAAGGTGCTTCCATGCAGCCAAACTGCCATACAGTATCTACCCCTGGGCCGTCTCTCAATATCCTCATATTCCGGCTGCTGTTGATCCTCCTGAGATGACTAGGTCTCTCTCCATCTCAGCTGGCCAGGGGTGGAGTGCAAAAGTGACCCAGCTCTCTACAACCATGTTTCCTTTGTTACCTCACTAAATTTGTTTCATGGGGGGGGGGGGGGAAGACAATAGGTAGTATGTGAAGATGTGGCAGAGTCACCCCTTGGACGTCAGTAAGGATGGGGGAGAACATCAATAGGGATGGGGGGAGAGCATCAAGAAACCTTGATCTGTGGAGACAGAGGGGAAATCCCAGGAGTCAGGAGGTTGAAAGAGGAGGAGTTGCTGCCAATAAGCAACTGCTTACTCTGCAACTTCAGAGGAAATGCTACAACACTATCTTCACTGCATTTCCTCTGTGGCAGCAGCTCAGCTAAATTAACTTGTGAAGGTAATCGACTCAGCTTGCACAGATCTGCAGAAGTGTCATGGAGGCACAGGGGTGCAGCACCTTTCTCAGAGAAGTGCAACACTTTTATCTGAAAGGGGGTGTAAAACCACCACCAGCCCCGCACTGCACAAGCTGTAGAGAGCTTGTACTTTTCTACATACGCATTCTCATCATCTATAAAAATAGCCATGTGTGATCCTAAAGCCAACGTACATTATGCAACTTAATAAAAACCTTCCAGATTCATCTAAAGCAGTGTTGTCCAAACTTGGCCACTTTAAGATGAGTGGACTTCAACTCCCATGCTGGCTTAAAGTGGCCAAGTTTGGACAACACTGAACTAAAGGCTGAATTTCTGTAACTGACTCCCTAAAGGGAGTTCATTAGTAAGTATTAGTCAATATAATTCTATAAAACCTGAAAGGCGGGCTTTATTTCAAGAGTTTAAACAAATGCTGTTTTTGTTTCACCTGAGAAAACATGTTGCCAAAAGTTAACCCCTCCCATCACTGTCACCACCATCCACAGCAGTTTTCCTGCACTAACTAAATCATAAGGCAGTTCTCCAACTTGAAATAAAAGTAGAATTTGGACTCAAAGATATAGTCGCATCGCTGTACTTCTTGTTCTTCTTGTTTTTGTTAACTTCGTATGTTTTGTTAACTTCAAATGAAGATGTTCTGTTCCATTTCTTCTGTTCTTTAGATTTTTTTCCCCCATTTCCAAATATTAAAAAACTAAAACAAAACATGAGCTACATTATGAAGCTGGAGAAGGAAGGATGTGAAAGGCTGAATTTTCAATCATGTGTGGAAACACAAACACACTCAGATTTCCCTGAATACAAATTGGAGGTTGTATTTAGAGTCTTTGCTTTGTTCCAAGCATCCAGATTTTTATTGGCTACAATCCAGCCATAGTTGAATGGGAAGACATACATACTTCCAAAGACAGTAGTAGGAGATACACATTCAGAGAGGGAAGTACACAGTCCTATTCCCATTTAGTAAGGAAGGTGGTCAGACTGTGCACATAAATTCTAAATTTGTTACAATACAGATGCGTATCTTCAATTGTGTTCATTGGGGTTGCACATGGTTCAGAAACAATTTGGAAGAGGTACTTCAGACCACACCGGAGTACAGCACTTCTCTGCTATTTGTCCAAGCAGCTTTTTTTTCCCCCAGGCTTCTGTGTGTGCCTGAAAAAAGATCTGGCTGCTTTAAGGGATTGATTAATTAAAAGTAATGCTATTCTTAAAGCCAGATTCACAGAGAAAGCAGAAAAAAAAAGAGGGAATAATTTCATAAACAGTAATAGGAAGGTGCTGCTCACACAAGATCCAAAGTCTTTCTTCTGAAACATTTTTGAAGCACGCAAGGGTCCAGTATTTATATGTGGTCTGAGCATGTACTTGTTGATTCAAAGAAGCAAGTCCTCCAAGTTTGGAGGTATCCTTTTTTGTTTTTATTATCTTGAACAAATTAACGTCATCCACAAACCTAATCTAATGGTGTTTCATTCCTACCTTGTAATTAATTTATTTGGCACAAAAAGAAGAAACAGGAATTGTACCAAGGACTGTCTATGGCTTATATGTCAGTATCTTAGGTTGCCCATCTCATGACAATGGGTAAACATGGGAGTATCACAATTAACTTCAAAAGAATCTTAAGTTAATTGTTTAATACAAGAAGTCAACATCTTGTAACAGAAGTATTAAAATATCACCTATGGTAAGATAGCTTGACCTTTTTTAATTGAAAGGTTAATGTAATTGGACCATGATTGGATGTAACAACAGAACAATAGCCTAAAGTACTGAGCCTACAGCCTACTCAAACCACTTTGAGGAGAATGTCTGGGAAATTCTGTAGGGATCTTGCAAGTGAGCCTAACATTAAGACCCTCTAAATATTGTTAAATTGCAACTTTCTGCTTCCCTAACTGTTGAGAAAGTCAGGAACATTTTGAGGGGCACAGGTTGTCCATCCTACAATGCAACTACTGTTAGAGTCTAGAAAATGGGTTGCTGATATTTGACCAAAGCAGTTGTCCCAATTTAGTCATGGACTTTCCACACAGACTCAGGCAAAGCTCAAAGTTTCAGTTCTCCACTTTTCCAAAGGGAATTAGAGTATCTCCATGAGTAGATTCATACAGGCAATTTTGGGGTATCATGCTCCCTGCTGCACAGATGATATATGTTCATTTGGTTTTAATGTACCTACTTCAATAACTTTTGCTTGATATCACTAAAGAAAAAGTCCATATGAGGAACGCTCACATATACGCACGCGTAAGCACACAAACAGAGGAATATACCTGAAACCACATGGGTAGATCCCTTCTGTGTGTGATGTTTGGGCTGATTTTTTTGGCACAGTGTGCTAAATACAATGCCAAACAGAGGAGCCAGCTGATAATTAGGATGCCATGTGTCTTACATAAACAACATTTAACAGGTTCTTTCTTCTTTCTCCTGGTGCCTAAAACTCTTGACCATTTATTAACAAAGAAATGTTGTACAAATTACACAGCTCAGGTTTTCAACCACTTCAGAAATATGCATGAAAAGTGAAAGCCATTTAGAGATTTGCCTATAGCCAAATGAAGCAGTTTACTAAAACAGACCTTAACATAACACATTAGGGATTAAAGCCAGACTCAGTCAGACTTAGAACAGGCGCACTGTAACCAAAGGGACTTGTTGATCATGATTAACTTCACTCTCAGTGAAATCAATGTTATTCTAAGTCTGGAATCTGGGCTCAGTTCAATGTTTTGTTTTCAACCACAAATAACATCTTGTAAAATGGTAGGAAGGGGATTTTCTAAAATTCACATACACTACAGAAACCCCTGAACTTCAGTTTAAATATATTCATTAGCATAAAAATGTTCAGTTCCTTGGTTTTAAAACAGGCTAGTCTGTAGATACAAAAGGCCAAAGATGCTAACAAATAATAGCAAAACGGGGGGAAAAAGGCAGTTTGAATTCACAGCTGTATTTTCCATTTACAGTAGAAGCACCATGAAAGAATGAATATAAACGATCTTAGGTTACCATAGCAATATTACTTCCCCACACAACTCAACACCACAGTTTAATCCCTGGGGATATTGTGTGTTTTTTAAGTGTCTGAGCACAACAAAAGTTGGCCCACATTCCCAGCAAAGCCACGAATACTCTGAAGGTCAGCAATAAGCAAGGGTTGCTTTCAATTAGAAACCCTGTTCTGCTGGAAGATTGCCAGAAAATATATAGCTTAGCATGGGCTTAGTACATTCAAAAACCAGAAAAGAATGTGCATTTTCCATTTTGATCTGGTAAGCATTCAGCCATGCTTACTTTAGGGAAAGGGAAGGAAAGGGAAGGAAAGAAAAGGAAAGGAAACTTTGTTTTGTGGCCCTTATACAGATGGAGTCATGAAAAAAAAAAGATTATATTGAATAAAATCCTAAGCTATCTATTTTAACTAATACAGTCAATCCAAATGCATCTTCTGAATGACCCAGGGTTCTATCTATCATTCTTCAGTGCCAACTAGGTTACCTATTTCTTTAATGATTTCCAAAATATGGCTCTGGAAGCAGCTATAAACTGTCTTCTTGGCACCTGTTTCAACCAGTTGAACTACACAACTGCATTCTCCGCTTCTTGTGAACAGCTGCTGCTCCCTGGACTGACAGAAAACTTGTTTTTACCCCAGTAAACATGATCATTTAAGCATCCTTGTTAGTGAGCCTGTGATTTATCTGATGCCTGAAACATATACATTATTCTCTCTCCAGAGTAACTGAGAAATTTGCTGGAAGAAGAATTATATGAAACATTTGGAGGTTTTATTACAGGTAAATATCCATCTGGGATAATCATTTTTAGGAATGTGGGACAGAAGCCTTTGCCTTAACTGTCACTATTTTCCAGGTCTCAGGAGATATGTATTTAAAAAACACAGATATGGTTGTTTAGAACAGCATGTGGTCTAAACAGAGTTGCTTAACGTTAAAAAAAAAAAAAAAAAACACTTCTATTCCCTGACTTCCAGATGCAATTTGTTTGACGTTGACATCTCTCATTTTGCAACAAAAACAGAAGACCGTTCCCATGGTACTATACTTTGCCACGCTCAATAAAATAAAGCCTCATGTAGGAATTGAATCTGAACTAGATATCTAATTATAGAAAACAGATGTTAACTACAGAATTAATTGAAACATTTGTCGGGCTTTTATATCAGATTGGTTCTGTTACTGAAGATGCACAAAAGCTGGACCTTTCTCTACAAAGGTTTTCCTAATAAAACTCTGTTCAGTTTGCTTGCTAAAAGAAAATGTAGGCATTTAGCAGATGCTCAGCTCAGGAATTAGCTGCGCAAAAAAGGTGCCAGCTCCCATCTTTCTTCTGCTATTGCCTCTGAAAACATCAGATATGGAAACATGAGGACTGGTAGCTGGGCACCACATACCTCTGTAGTTTTTGACTGGCTTGCAATGCCCAGGCGAGACTGACATCTCAGCCTAGATTTCAGTGCTGCTAAAGAGCCTCCAGCCTCCACTAGCACATCGTGATGAGCTGAGAACAGAAATACCTCTTTGCAGATGGATTACAGATGGAGAAAAACATGACCCAGAGTTACTCCAAACTGCGCTGTGCTGCAGCTTACTGTTCTGTCCAAGCTAACCCATTAAAGCAAACAATGGCTTAGTGCAATGTGTGAACCAGGTTCAGTGTGTTATGGTAAATAATATTTCAGTCTGGGAAACCAACATTCTAATGTATGCTCAGGGGATTCACCCATGGATTAAATCACAGTTTGTTGAATAAAATCGGGGATTGGGAGTAGGTGGCACTGTGTTGTGCTGGTTCACTTCCTTCCTATAGAGCCAATACCAGTCAGTGTTAATCGGCAGAGAGAGATCCCGCCCTCGGTCCCTACTATGTGGGGTACCACAGGGTTCACTGCTCTGCCCACTCCTGTTTAACATCTACATGAAACTGCTAGGGGAGATAATCTGTCACCATGGGGCCAGCTATCATCAGTAGTGTGATGATACTCAATTGTACCTGTCCGCCCCTGGCAACCTAAGTGTTGCTGTCGATGTCCTGTCCTGGTGCCTGAAGGCTGTGGGGGCCTGGATGGGGAACGACAGGCTTCAGCTGAACCCTGGCAAGACTGAGTGGCTCTGGGTTTTAGGGCCTTCCAATTCTGGGACTTTACCATCTCTGGTGCTGGGTGGGGTTGCACTGCCCCTAACAGACCTGGTGCACAATCTGGGGGTCCTTCTGGACTCCCGACTCCTGCTCAAGGAGCAGATGGCAGTCATGGCCAGGAAGGCCTTTGCGCAACTTCGTGTTATGCATCAGTTGCGCCCATTCCTGGATTGTTAGGGCATACTCAGAGTTATTCATGCCCTGGTCATCTTCCGAATGAACTGCTGTAATGCACTCTACATGGGGTTGCCCTTGAAGAGTACCCAGAAGCTTCAGCTGGTACAAAATGGAGCGGCCCGGGCAGTTATGGGTGTCCCCAGAAGGACGCATGTTATACCTCTGCTCCGTGAGTTGCATTGGTTGCCAGTTCGCTTCCAGGTGCAATTCATGGTGGTAGTTTTGACCTTTAAAGCCCTATATGGCATGGGGCCAGGTTATCTGAGGAACTGCCTCTCCCCGATTACTTCTACCCATCCTATCAGGTCCAGCAGGAGAGGGATGTAGTGGATCCAAAAGGCCATTGCCTAAATTCACAAAACACGTGAAGCCAAAACAAAATAAGCCACATTATAGCTTACCATAGTATGTGGCCAGGTCCCTGAAGGGGGGGGACGACGACTCTGCTCTAATATTTCAATTTCAATATTTCTTTCACATTTGTGTGGTTGTGAACACCTAAAGTGATATATCTCCCCTTGTATAATCTTAGTTTAAAATATTATACTTTGTCCAGCTTATGTACTCAAAGATTTTCTATCTTTTTCTAAATCTTAATCCAATCAATTATAACTGTGACCGAGTTCACATACTGTGGTGCTTAACCATGGTTTCTTGAATAAGTCATAACTGGCTGAGTTCACATAAGACACAAAACAATAATCCATAATTTATAGACAACAGTGGCTAAGTCTGCCCCACTTTTTAAATCATGGATGGACAATTTCTGAGGAGGAAGAGACTACAATTCTACCATCCAGTCTTCTAGAAGGTACAGGAAGAAGCAATGCTCAAATTTTTTACCCATTTTTGGCTTTGGGTGGAATTTTAAGCAAGAGGCGCCTGAGAAGAAAACCACTACTACTTCTACTACTAATCCCCCTGCCCACAGAGTCTGAAACCATACCACTATTTGACCACTTTTAAATCCTGAAGAACTGAAGGGCTGCACATAGTTCAGGGGTTTGGGGTTGCTTCCTCTACAACTAAGCCAAAATCAATCATGATAGCTTAGCACAAGTGTCACCCAATCATTATCACCTAGACTGGCTATGGAGAGTGCTGATATTTTGAGTGTCTTTCAAATTAAGGGTCTGAAACTCCATCTGGCCCTTTTTCAAAATCATTCCACTTTTAAATCACTCTTCTGGAATGAGAAAATGTGTAATCTAAAGCCATAACTTACTTCTGAACAGTAAAGTCAATTTTTTCTAGCAGTGCCAAAATCCTGAAGCTCTTCCTGTGCCTCTGACTTGCTAAACTCAAGCAGATTCCAATGGAGTTCTTGCTGGGATTAACTCAGCTGTACTGATTTGGGGAGTCTCTCCCTTTGATGGGAATCTTCCTTTTCAGCACTCCCACTAGACTCCATCCCCTAAAGCCTTTTTTTGGCTAAGATGTGGGTTGAGAAAGAGGCAAAGCAAGACAGAATGAGAATGAGATATATAAGTGAAGGTGATGGCGTGGTGTCATGGCCCCTTCGATTCCTCTCCCTTTGGCACTGCCAAAGGAGTCTATGGCCCAACACAAACATTTGCTCTCATCTGCTGTAAGGCAAACCAATATTATTAACCCCCATTTTGCAGGGGAGAAACTGTGACTGGAATGCTTAAAGTCAGCTAATTAATTTGTGAAAGAGATGAGATCTGAAGCAAGGATGATCCAATTGATCCTACAGTTACTGTACCATGTTGTTCCATCCTATTCTTCTCTGTCATAGTAATCCATGGGCAGAAAAATTTTGATCTGCATCTACTAGTATTAGGGGTATTCAAAAGGCAACTCTTTACCTGCTCTCTGAAGCAGTTATGTTCTCAGCAACTCAACAACTCAGAGATACACTGAGTATTGTAAACCAGCCACTGCTATGAGGTAATGGCTGGTCTCTAATATAGACTTTTCTTGGATCAAGATCCTCATTTATTCTTCTGTGATGATGGAGGGTCACAGTCCAAAAGTGGGTGAGGTCAGAAATAAAATAAATGGTATCGGAGGAGGAAAGTGGGCAGAACCAAAGCAAAAGAAAAAAAAAAAGACAGGGCATAAATTAATATTTAATAAGTGAATTAAGTGAATGAAATATTCTGCCTACAACAGTGAACAACCAAAAGTGTACAAGTATTCCAGAAAAAATACTTGAGAACTATAGGAAGAAGGACATATCCTCTCATATTTAATCCTTTGAATTGCTCACCATTTTTCCTCTAAAATTCAGTTTAAGACTATTGAGAATCATCTATTTGCTTTTTTTAAAAAATCAAAGCGTACACAACCTAATCCTCACTAAATAGGACATTTGAAAAAAGTAAGAGGTACAATTTTAAAAATAATAAAACAGATTGATACCAAATTATTTCTGAAATATTACTAAATTTAACATTAATCTATAATCTGTAGATTCATGCCATTAAGCAAGAGAGAGATTGTTTTCCATTAAATCTATGGCAAATGATGATCAGGGTATTCTGGAGGCTATACCAACACCTTGAGGGGGTAAACATCCCTCCCCCCCGTTGTCTAACTGTGCACTGGAGTTTTCAGAGAGGCTTTAGACAGCAACAGGTCTAAAAATGTGACAAGTATAGGACAATACTCCTTTTTGTTTTGTTCAGAGATCAACCAAGTATATTTTCATGAGTGTCAGCAGGTACAGCAATAAATTTTCACTCTAGCCATTCCACCTAATAGTCAGGAACTTGCTTACAGCAGAAATTTATAAACATGACATTGTTATATAAGTTGTTTTATTGCAGATAAGATACAAGCCATATATGCACAGAAGGTCTGCCTCTTGTAGAATCACAGCAATCAAAACCTACATCATATTAGCTCGACATCCTTTTTGAGTCAATTAAAATGACTCTTGAGATTGGAAGACATTTTAATTAATGTTGCCATAACTGTTCCATCTAGCTTATTAACTGCTGATTTCCTCTTCTCCAATTTCACCCCTTACGGTAAGCCCAAATTAAAAAAAAAAAAAAAACTCAAGCAAAATTAACAGGCATTAACAGATGAACAGGAGTACTATGAAGGAGAGCATCAAAATAATAAGGTAAGCCATTTGTAGGAATCTTAAGATAGCCATTTTTCCTCTAAGCCCCATACATCATTCTGAATGGAGTTAAAACTACTGAACTCACCAAACAGATTAGACAAATAAAATGATAACTTGCAACAGAATGAGTCCATGTCTCATCTTTCCCATATGATGGATGCTGTTCATACCTTCTCCGGGTTTGTGACTGAGTTCAGGATAATAGCATAGGCTATCATAGCCCCGCTAATTTTAAGTGTGAATGCTTCTTATATAAGATCTATATATAGGATCTAGCAATGGCTTTTCTACTGCCTGAATCCTATATTCAGGCAGGGTATACAGAGAGCAGAAAGTGCTGCACTCAATATGCCAGCAAGTTTGGAAAACGCAACAGTGGCCACGGGATTGGAAAAGGTCAGTTTATGTTCCAATTCCAAAGAAGGGCAACGCCAAAGAATGCTCAAACTATCGCACAATTGCACTCATTTCACATGCTAGCAAGGTTATGCTCAAAATCCTACAAGCTAGGCTTCAGCAATACATGAACCGAGAACTACCGGATGTACAAGCTGGGTTTCGAAGAGGCAGAGGAACTAGAGATCAAATCGCCAACATTCGCTGGATCATGGAGAAAGCACGAGAGTTCCAGAAAAATATCTACTTCTGCTTCATTGACTACGCAAAAGCCTTTGATTGTGTGGATCACAACAAACTGTGGCAAATTCTTAAAGAGATGGGAGTACCAGACCACCTTACCTGTCTCCTGAGAAATCTGTATGCGGGCCAAGAAGCAACAGTCAGAACTGGTCATGGAACAACCGATTGGTTCAAAATAGGGAAAGGTGTACGACAAGGCTGTATACTGTCACCCTGCTTATTTAACCTATATGCAGAGTACATCATGAGAAATGCCAGGCTGGAAGAATCACAAGCCGGAATTAAGATTGCAGGGAGAATCATCAACAACCTCAGATATGCGGACGATACCACCCTAATGGCAGAAAGTGAAGAAGAACTAAAGAGCCTCTTGATGAGGGTGAAAGAGGAGAGTGCAAAAGCTGGCTTGAAACTCAACATTAAAAAAACTAAGATCATGGCATCTGGACCCATCAATTCCTGGCAAATAGAAGGGGTAGAAATGGAAGCAGTAACAGACTTCATTTATTTGGGCTCCAAGATCACCGCAGACGGAGACTGCAGCCATGAAATTAAAAGACGCTTGCTCCTTGGGAGGAAAGCTATGGCAAGCCTAGATAGCATATTAAAAAGCAGAGACGTCACCTTGCCGACAAAGATCCGCATAGTCAAAGCTATGGTTTTTCCAGTAGTAATGTATGGCTGTGAGAGCTGGACCATAAAAAAGGCCGAGCGCCGAAGAATTGATGCCTTTGAACTGTGGTGCTGGAGAAGACTCTTGAGAGTCCCCTGGACTGCTAGGAGGTCAAACAAGTCAATCTTAAAGGAAATCAACCCTGATTGCTCATTGGAAGGGTCGATAATGAAGCTCAAGCTCAGATATTTTGGTCACCTAATGCGAAGAGAGATCTCTTTGGAGAAGACCCTGATGCTGGGAAAGATTGAAGGCAAAAGGAGAAGAGGACGGCAGAGGATGAGATGGTTAGATAGCATCACTGAAGCAATGAGCATGAAACTGAGCAAACTCAGGGAGGCAGTGAAGGACAGGAAGGCCTGGCGCAATATGGTTCATGGGGTCACGAAGAGTCGGACACGACTTAACGACTAAACAACAACAACAACAACATACAGAGAGATACATACATTGTATGTCTAAACCCTTTACATAGTAGATTCTATATCTACAAATAGACCTGAATGTGTAAAGCAATCATCAGATGGAGAGACAGTTTGCAACAACACCCACTTTCCAAAATTTGCAGAACAGTATAATTCTCATAATTCATGAAGATGCTGATACAAAGGGCTTGTATTAAGTTGCATGCTCTTCCCCAACATGGTGCCTTTTCACAAACAAAAAGGAAATCCTAACTATTAAAAACACAGCTTAACTTGTAATTATCTCTCAACAATTCTTCTGGGGATTGGTACTGAAATCATGCAAATAAAATTTTCCTGTTTGGGGATGCAACTCCCTCCAACAAAAACTAGTTTTTCAAACTTATCAAGGAAGTCAGATCTTTGAAAAACAACCCATGTAAAAAATAAACCAGCACATTCTCTTTCCATCTTCCTAGATTTTTGTTTTCTTTAGAAATCACTGTAATATCAATTTCTGTTTTCATTGTTGCTCTTACCTCCTCAGCAATTAAGTACATAGGAAAGAAAAATGTGTCCTTTCTTCTACCCCTTCCTGATAAATACCTGTTTTAAAATGTAATTTCCATTATACTTAAATTTCTATTGCATCAAAATGGGAACATTTACAGAAGACAGAAATATAATGTCAAGAGTAGTTCACTTTATCAATAATATGTTAACTCAGTGGCCAGCTGTTCTCCCTTATTAACTAGCTGAGGAACTCGTGAACAATTTCAAAATGATCACAAACCATTCCCCTCCAGAAAACCGTTGTCTTTCAAATAAGCAGAATTAGTCGATGACAAAACAAAACAATTTTTTTTAAAAAAATTATCTCTTTTTAAAAAATATTTCTTGTTCAATGTCTGCTCTTCATCACATAAGGGAAGAAACTCTGCTTCAGTTAAACAGCAGCAGGTCTCCTCTGCAAAATACAAATAATCAGAAAGAAAACACAGAATCGGGTAATTTTGAAGCCATCTATTAATTTTACTTAAGGCTACAGCCTATCAAACAGCTAAATCACACATCAAGTAATAATCTAGCACCAACAATAAAAACATTAAAATAAGCTAAACTTCATAACCAAGAAATGTTGAGTATCTGTGCATGGCTTGTTAGAAGCCAATCATTTTTCTGGGGTCTTCGCTAATGAACATGCTTATTGTATTTGCTTTCTTAAACTACAAAAGAAAATAAGCTAGCTATCCAACCATTCATCCTGTAAATTTACATCAGAAACAGAAAAACTTAAGAAAATTTGACCAACAGTTCCTAAGTCCTCTTCCTCACCTCGTTGTTGGAAAAGTACACAAACAATGATTGCATGTGTAAAAGCCACTGCTGAAGACCAAGAATAGAATAATTGTCAAAGATTCAGAGTGTCTTCCCGAAGCAACACTGAAGCATAGCCCATTTGTCAGATATAGCAGCCAATCGAAACAAGATTCTGTTACTATAACCTTAGGCCTACAAAGTGTTTGTTTCTTAGTCTGATCTACCTTATAGGGATGATGTCAAGGCAAACCATGGCTGATCCATGTAGGCTGGATCTTTACGCTTCCCAGATTGTATAAAAGTTCTTGCACAAGTCCCTTTATGACAGACCTGACCAGAACTAACTGCCAAGACCGATGGAGCTGAGCACTGCTAGACCTTCTCCAACACTTTTGTTGGAATGAAAGAAACCAGTTCAATCTACTTGTGCTGGAAAATATAAATTATGCTCTACATGATATAAATTAATCCAATTACCCTAGAGAGTCCCAAGTTAAGGTTTGAAGGAAACATCTTGCTTTGGTTATCTGGTCATTCTACAACTTCATAGAGATTCAGAATATCCAGTTCCTTCCACAGGCTAGCTCAAATGGAAAATACTACCTCTGAAAAGTTACTGTTTCTCTAATGGTCTCTGTCGAAAATTTTACAAACATCTGGATTATTCTGGTAAAATTCCTGAACATCTTTCCTATCCATTTATTGTTTGCTTAAATTTGATAGCAGAATGGAAGACAATTAATTAGTATTTAATGCAACTACTTCAGAAAGGGTTTTTGAAAAGTTACAGCACAGTTCTATGCATGCCTACTCAGAAATAAGTCCTGCTATGTTTAGTAGAGTCAGCTACCATAATACGTCTCCATTTCCCTACATGCATGCACTCTTTCTGTTGTAGGTCTGCCAGATTAATTCCCCAAATATTAGTCCCTTATTGTACATATTGCACCCACAGAAGAACTGTCAATTATCCATAAAAGAGTCCAGCACATTGCAGTAAATGCTAATTTGAACAGCTGTTTTAGGAATAAATAGTTATCACAATAAGATATTGCGGCTGTGCCCTATTAACAAGTTCCCAAGTCTTCAAATGAGGTTCCTTTCCTATAGCTACTAGGTAAAACTTGAAGGGATATCTCATAGTGACCTTGCCATGATTTAATAATATAGGTATGGTTTCATCTCTCTCCATTAAAGAATTAGATTTTATAGTCTTTCAACATACATCAAACAGGCAAGATCCAATCCTGGGGAAAGTAACTTCAGACATCTCAGCAGTGGAAGTTTCATTACATTTAAACCTGTTTTTCTGGAATGCATAGCTCTCTGAAATTCCTCCATGATGACCTTTCCTGATTTGGAGACACATCTTTGGCTTCTTTTTACAATGGTCTAAGACAACTGCTTCTTTAGAAGATATACTTTAGAGTAGGAAGAACATATCTTTTGTTATAATAGGTGCAGTGGCTCCACTTTTTTAGCCCCAGTAATAGTTTAATATTGTAGTCAATTACAGTAATCTAAACCTGTAACTGAGCAAAGTCTGCTAGTTTTACTAAAACGTTTAGCATTATAAATCCCACAGATCATTACAGTTCTTCTCTACCTGTACTAGCAAGCATAACCAAACACACTCTATTTCCTAACAGGCCAAGAGTGCATCATTGTTTTAAGTATTCTTTAAACTGCAGATACTTTTATACATCATTACTGAATCCTCCCCTGAGTTTTGCGGGGGAGGGTTTGAGGACTTCTCTAGTATGCAGTATTGGTGTAATCTACATAGAGGATCAAATGAAGAATCCTGTTGACTTCTTTTTTCCCTTTTTACTTTTTATTAAGCTAAACAGAACAAGGAACAAGAAAAATGAAAGCACACAAAAGCATTCAATGAGAAAAGCACAAACTGAGAGTATGTACAAACACACTGATAATTTCACAGAGACCTGCAAAAATTTGTAAAATAATTATTTCATATTTCTGCATATCCTATTTAATATTTCTACAGAAAAGAAAGACTTTTGTCTACTGGTTGCTATAACTAAAAAGGCTGAGACCAAATCCAATTAAGAGAATTCTTAAATTACTAATTCCCCAACCAGTTGATACACACCGACAAAAGCTTTCTTATATTAATAATGAAATGAACACCTGTATAAAGTATTTGCCCATATCACTAACATAACCATTGATAGATTGATGATTTGATTTGATTTTGATGCTGCCTGACTCCAATTGACTCTGGGCAGCTCACAAAGAACAACAACATAAAAAACAATAATAGGAATAAAATAAAAATTAGTCCAAAAAAAAATTAAAAGGTAATTACAAGAAGGCAATGTGGACATCACACCAAATGTTATAAAACATAACAGCACCTCAAACAGAGGGATCTATCCACCTTACCCCAAGGCCTGGGAGAACAGCCTTTTTCAAGGCATTCCAGAACACTATCAGATCTCAGGGGGGACCTCGTTCCAGAGTGTAAGCACCACTACAGAACATGGCACACTTTGTGGGTCCCAAATGATGGCACTGTTTAATCAAGGGAACCCAGACCACGCCCACTCTGTCAGATCATACCAGCCAGACGGAAACCATGGAAGATGGGGTTGAGGGCCTCAACTCACCTTGAAATGGTTAAGTGTGACCTTTACTCATTATGAGTGGAAACAGGTATAAATAAAGTTGAATTATAACCAAAGCCCTTTTACACACTGTGTGCAAAGCAGCCCAGTAAGAGGTTTAACATTCCATAAGATTACCACGGAGAGTACAAGGCTGGTTTTTTCTAAAGTCTACTTCATTTGACATCCATTGAACTCCACAAATTAATTTTCGAAGCAGCAACAGATATAAAACAAAGAGGATTATAAAGAGAATTCTATAAGAAGAAAAAAAGGGGCATAAGTGGATACAGTATCAACATTATCCCCCAAATCCAGTCACATACTAATTTTACTGATGAAGCTCCTCTTTTGATCGGTTCACTTTACCATTTTGACAAGGTTGTTATTATAAGGTAGGGGGAAAAGCCACACAGCGCAATAATTCTACCTCTTTTTACAGCTGTTCCAAAACAAAAACAAAAACCCCTCATACACCTGTCCATCCATTGAACCCATGGAATAGTTGCTTGGAGCATTTGGTATATAGAGAATACGGGGTTATTTCATTTAGTGAAAAAAGCCTACAAAAAGGGGGAGAAAATAAAGCTAGGTTCAGATCATGTCCAAGGTACCATAACATCTGTCCCGACATTATTCTCAGAGAGTGAGATCACATGTAGGTCCCAGAGCCATATATCCTTTCTCTTTGCTCCTCATAAACAGAATTCCAGTCACAGATGTTGAATAATTAAGTTCTGTGCCTTCTCTTTCTCTTATAGGAAGGAAAGGTGCTTACAATCCAAAGGTCTTCTCTTGATTTTATCACACCATGAAGTTCTGGGAAAAGGTAGATAGAAACAATCATAATCTGAACAACAGATAACATTTGCCAGGAAATGTTGGCCTAGAAGCACAGACACAAAAAAAGGAGTAATGATAACTTCTCTCTCTCAATCCTCCCTGCTCTCCTCCAAGAACACGGAAAAGAGAAGTTATCACGGGATGCAATACCTTGGCCCACTGTGGTCATGTACTCCTCCAGATTCTAGAGCTCTGTCTTCAGGGTATTGACTCCTATTCTCTCCTGGATTGTACATACTACCACAAACAAAAACCTGCAAATTAGAAAAGGGATGCTGCAGCAAACACTACGTTGAGTCTGGATGCCTCTGGATGAGGATCCTTTGGACATGTATGTCCACAAACGCCTCTCTTGGCACCTAGCAGCCCCTCTACCCAGCTGCCTAAATTTTTGCTTATGTTTTTTTCTTAGTTTAAAAATTAAATGAGAAATTGGAACACTGCGGAGCAAAAGCACAAACTTTTAGCATCACCTTTATTCCCAATAATTCCTTTGGGTCTCATGTAGCTGCCATTAGTTTCCTTAGACATTAAGAACAGTGGGTTTCTTAGATATTAAGAAGAGCTGTAGTCCAGCGCTTTTACTGTTCATTTTACTGTTCACATCTCCTCCACCCCCTCCTACCCAGGGGGTGGAGGAGAAATGAAAGAAAGTATCCTAGGGTGTCACAAATATAGTAAGTAGCATCCTCAAAGTTCATACTATGGTAAATGGGTGTTCTACAACCAGCCCCACCCACCATGGCAGCGATTTTATAAAAGTGGGACTGGTTGTAGAACACCCATTTGCCATGAGTAAATGGGTGTCCTACAACCTATTTGCTCAAAATGTTAAATGTCCTTACAAATCCAGAAAGCCGCCATCTCTTTGGGCACTAAATTCCGTGTTATATATCATGAGGACTTTTAACAGAAGTGAATGCAGAAATCCTGCTTTCTAGACATTTAATTCCTCTAAGTACACATACAGAGCATATATAAGCTGAGCAAAATGCATTTCTGGCCTAAAGAATATTAGTGTAACGTTTATCTGCAGCATTTCGACTGGCCAAAAAGAAGAAACAAACGGCTGCTATGCCTTCTTGTTGGCAGAAGACCGAAACAGCTTCATTAACTGGCGCAGGGCTCTGAATCATTTCATTAGGATTCTTCTCTTTTGAATCATATCCATAAAACCAAGGCTTGTCTGGGGTTCTTGTTTAGATTTACTTGTGTGCTTCTCACTGCAGGCCTTCTCTGGTTAGCCTAAGAGAGGGATTAATGTAAATGAAAAGTGTCAAGGCTGCATTTTCCAACTGATGGGATGGGGATGAGTTTGGATTTAGGACTTGAAGGTGTAGATGTGGATTCCAACTAAGCTGTGAAGCATAGAGGGCCAGTGCAAAGCTGTTGTAGACCTGCCTACCCTATAAGACAGGATTAAGATGTGAGTAAAGTGGGACAAGGCTAGATACTAACCGAGCTGTGGGATTAAGACAGCAAAGTAAAACAGAGCAGGATTACCAATAATCAAAATATTGCTTTTTTAAATGTTTTTAAATGGCTTTGAATATTTTGTTTTAATTTCCGACCTAATTTTTAGTTTAAAGATAATGACGACAGCAACATGCTGGTCATTCTCCCAGTTACTCAGCAGTCACTCCTTCTTAAGTCTCTGAATCACTTTCAAAGCATATCAACCCTGCAAAGGCTGCAAGCGGGAATGTAATTAATTGACAAACTATACAATAAAAGTATTTTGGTGTGATTTTTGCTAACTGTAGCAAAACTGATGGCTCTGAAAGGTGCTGACAAAATCATTCTTGGGGGTTTTTTGGTCACTGGATTCTCAGGTCATGTCCTTGAGAGTGAATGGTTACAAATGTGAGATTCCAAAAGAGAGAGCCAGTTTAGTCACAACAACAATTATGGCTGCAAAGGAAAATTAAATCAAAGGAAGAGAAATATTTCTGGCACTAGTCCAAAACGCAACTGATGTTAGGGAGTGTCCAATCCAATCAACAGTAAATACATGCGCCTTTTAACAAATATAAAAGTTCAAGAATGAAAAGGAGCACACATGAACGCACACATCCCAATTCCTTGCTACTTTAAACAGTTAGTACCCAACACAATGATTTCCAACACAATGCTTTAAAATTTAATTTGAAGGGGGGGAAATCCTAGAAAACGTTTCACTAATAATTGCTCAGATGTCCAATTCACTTTTAGCAGAGACCTTTATTCACAAACAGCCAGTAAGTTCTAATCAGAATCCTTATTATGAAGCTTAAGATTAGCAGGAAGGAAGAAAGACCACCTTCATCCAGCAAAGACAGTGGTGTAATTTTTAGCATTCTTATCTGTCAAGCAATTGTTGGAGCACATGTCTATTAATGCAAATAGATAGAATCACATGGCATTTGCAATAATTACAGGGCTCATATAGTTCTCTCCTTGCTCATTAAAATAGAAAAACAGGTCACACGTAAACAGCGCTTCATTAAAATGGCAACATCTGCAATACAGTATGATGTGAGAAGTGCTTTGCTACAGACTCCAAGATCTACCTGGGCTAGCCTTCTGCTTTAACTGGAAGCCACTTAGTTCGCATTTACTTGGATCCAGAGCATCTAACAACTTAATGTTTTTTCCAATCTAAAATCTCAACATAGCTTGGCACAAAATCATACCTAAGTAAAAAAAGACAGATACTCCAGCCCCTGAAAAGGGTCCAGCATCTCTTTGGGCTGCCCTTCCTAAGGTTAAAATGGAAAATGTTTCCCTATCTAATGAGTCAAGCTTTGTGCAGACAATTAAAGGAAAAAAGGAAGCCAGAAAAGCCAACTTTTCTCTAGGAGATTGGTCTAAAGCAAAATGTTCTCATTTTGACACCTTCAGGAATTCCAGAAGTGCAGTTATTACTCCTCTAGAAAGGGCCAGATCAGGGGAAACTGGATTCAGGGAACAATCTCCTCCCTGATGCCAATAGACAGTTGCCATTAACCTGAGAGAAATCTGGACAGTTCCACTGTGGAATTTTCTACCACAAATCATATCTGCTCCTATTTTTCACGTATGGTGAAAATGAATGAGCAACTGTACACTGGTATCATAAGACTTGGTGGCCTGGATGGAGTTTATGCAAACCCCACAGCTGACATTTCTAGAGTGTAGTCAGAATCGGAGATAATAGCTTTTTTCTATTGTTGGTGCAAATACTTTTTCACAGCCATGAACTGCTGCCAGACTATGGTAACACAAATGGAAAATTCCACTTAGAAAGTGATCAACAAACAGCACGGGGGATGAATGCTTAAAAGACTGGTGTGATGATTGTACATACCTAAGTAAATGACAGCTTGTTAAACATTGGCTTCGGCATGGGGAATATACGTACCTATCAATTCCTTCTGCAGACAATCCAGCTGTTTAAGTTACAATGAAATGGTGTAAAAAATAAAACCCCAAGTGTTTTGCTTAGAAATGAAGCATCTGCTGTCGGAAAAACAATTGCTGTCCTGATGTGCTCATTAAAAAATGCTATTGAACTCCCACAGTTCTTACAAACAATAAACTTTTCCACTGGAATATATTTGCATGTGCCAACACCGTTGTTTAATACTGCTCAAGGTTTTGATTATATAGATAAAAGGCATTAAGTGCACAGACACCAGATGCTTTTTCTTTAAAATAATCTTTTTGGGTGGATTTTCTTTTATAGATATTAATTTTTAAAACTTTTCATGCATGTATTTAGAACTTTTATCAACAGTAAAACATATACTATTCAGCTATTACTAGTTTGATTTACTGAAAGCATTTTTTCTGCCATGGAAAATCTTGACCTATCAAATCTTGGGTCCTCAAATATTGTTTCATGATCATTCCTGTGGAGAACCAGCTTGGTGTAGTGGTTAAGGCATCAGGATAGAAACTGGGAGACTGTGACTTCTAGCCCTGCCTTAAGCAAAAAGCCAGCTGGATGACCACGGCCAGTCACTCTCTCTCAGCACCGGGAATCAAGCAGTGGTGAACTTCCAAAAACACTGCCAAAAACCTGCAGAGACTTGTCCAGGGAGCCACTAGGACTCAAGACTGACTCGAAGGTACACATACACACACAAAACAGAATAATCTTACCATCCCCAGTCAATGTGACAAATGGTCAGAGAAGACCATTTCCATTCAACAATATCCACAACAAAACACTGGAAAAGACAGGCCATTTAGAAATATGGGCTACTAGATGGGAGCAATTTACCAAGTTTAGATATTTGTGAAACTAGTTTGGATAATCTGAAACATATATGTAGTTGCCTCCCCACCCCCATCCCCCATTTTTTTTCAGCCCAAAGTCTCACAAATTAAATTTGGTCCTCAGTCATTAGCTGGGATAAGGACGAGTAAGCAGGAGCTATTAACCCCATTCCACATTGTAAAACAAAGCAACACTCAACAGAAGAGAAAATTTGTAGCTCAGGGTTGAACTGTGGAGTCCTCTCTGAGTGATTGCTTGCTTGCAATCCCTGCTTATCTGGGTGTTGGCTGCTGGAGAGGATGTGTTCTGGCCTTTTTGTTTCCTTCTTAGCTTTTTTATTGTCTCTTTTCAATGGTGCATAAATGTGGTTTATCTCTATGTGTCTATTGATGGCTGATTTGTCTGAATGCCAAGCTTCCAGGAGTTCCCTAGCATTTTTGGATTTAGCTTGGTCTAGTACGCTCACAGTTTCCCAGTTGAAACTATGGTGGAGTCTGTCCATGTGTTGTGAAATTAAGGAGTTTTCATTGTATCTTCTGACTGCTAGTTGGTGTTCATGGATGTGCTCTGCTAGTCTTCTGCTTGTCTGTCCTGCACAGTGGCTGTTACAGTCCTTACACTGTATGTTGTAGATGACTCCTGTTTTTTCTTCTTGGGCTACTGGATCTTTTGGTTTACTTAAGATATTTTGGAGGGCTTTAATTGGTTTCTGTGCTCTGGTGATGTCAAGTAGTTATAATAGTCTGTTGGTTGTTTCTGACATTTTTTGATGAGATGTTTCTGAGATGGCTTTGATCAATAGATGCATAGAGATAAACCACATTTACACACCATTCAAAAGAGACAATAAAGAAAGCTAAGAAGGAAGCAAAAAGACCAGAACACATCCTCTCCAGTAGCCAACACCAGATAAGCAGGGATTAACACCAGACAAACAATCAAGCAGAAAACAATATCCTAATCAAGGAACTACCAAGGAGAACACCCCACACCCACCAACACTGGTAGGACAAGCTACTGCATATAAACAGGGAACAAACCCCACACTTACTAGCACTGATGATGTTACTTAGTCAGATAATGAAATGTCCGCAAGCAAACAACCAAGCTCAGAGAGCACCAAGGACTCCACAAAGCCACACTCAATTTGACGTCATCTCCCACACATCCCTTGCATTTTTCAAAAGCCTCCAAAAACTAATTTTAAGAAATGTGGCCCCCAGTCATAAAAAAGTTTATCTGGTTCTGATGTGATAATTCTGCATTTTTTATTTGTTATGTTCATGGCATTCTTCTTTGAAGAACAGTTGCAGCAAAGCCTATTCCTTCTTCAGATGCAAGATCCACCCTCCCAAGTCCACAGCAGAAACTTCCAGATACGCAGGTCACCAAAAGGATTTGAGTCACCAGAGCATTATTTTTCATACAAAATGAGAACCTGTGTAGTCCTTAAAAGGAAAAGTATCATTAAGTTTGTGGGGAGAGGATAACCTGTTCTCCATCTCTGACAGTTGATGGCTTGGTTCCTGATAATCCAGATTACATGTACAGACAAGGCACAATGTTTTTCTATACAACAATATCTTAGTTTCTCTTCGTTCCTCTTTATTGAACATTTGGCCTTCACGTTACTGTTTTATAGAACTGGTATTTGTGTCTTTTTTTTTTTTTTACTGCTCCTATATTTTTTCTTTAAAACTTCTATTTTATTTCAGTTGAAAAAGATGTTTTACTTAGATGGTTATTTCATGGTTTTCATTCTTTAGCTAGCTGCCTTGAGCTCTTCAGTAGATAGAAGGGTTAAAAACAAATAAGTCAGTCAGAAACTTTAGCTAATGCAGGAACAGAAAGTCTGCCTCTTAACTGGTATAGATTAGTTTTCATGTATGTCACCTGTTTGAACTATTTGTACTAGCTATCCATTTCTTTCCAGTTTTTATTCAAGGTCACATTGCACTAAGCCAAAATGTAAGGGATGTTATATTTTCAATTCAGTAAAATTATATTTTCATTTAATTGAAAATTATTGGAACTACTGAAAATATAATCTTATTGAAATTATATTTATAATTATTGAAAATATAATTGAAAATATAAATAGATATTATGTAAAAATATGAACAAATACAAACACTGGGATCTGTCATACAGCCTCCCTTTCCATTTGGTAATCTTTACCAATATATCAAGGATAAAAAAAAAACAATTATCCAGGGTAGGATACCAAATATCGGTGACATAATCTACATATAGATCAATTTTCTAACAGGAATTATTTGTCTTCTTTGATCCTCCAAATTTCCCCATGGCTTCCAACAATGTTTTACTTAATTATTAATATTATACTTTCCCACCAAAAAGCCACCCAAAATTGTTGGGAGGCATACAAATTTAATACATACCTATGTAAAAATAAATTAAAAAGAGTAAATAACGATCTTCCATTTTAACTTCACACTTGTGTGAGACTGACTAGACTGAAATAGCGATGATCCAAGGTCTCCCAGTGAGGTATATGTAATGCCTAGTAGACATTTAAATTCAAGTCTCCTGTCCTGGCTAGATGGTATAATACACCAATGAGTTATGAAGATTAGGAACATATGAAATATTTCAATAATTGTATTGTTTGCTCCAATAAAATGTTTTCTGTATTGTATAGAAACAATTACATGCTTAACTGATTTATCAATTAAACTATTATAAGCATCGCATTCACTATTGTAAAATAAATCCATTATATTGATCCTGCATGACTTATTTATTATTCTTTCTCAATTTCTGGCTCTGTTATTGCTAAGGGACAAGACCCAATAGCCTATAAGTTTCCTTCCATCCTATGCTTACCTTCAAGGGTTCAAAGCTCATTGACTGGAATCTGTATATTAACTACAAACTAGAACAATGTGATTAGATATTCTGATCAGCTAGGAGTCAAAAATTATCCTGTTCCTTAACTTAAACTGTACCTTTAGAATATAAAATTTCTCGGGTTATAGAAATCATGTGAGCTATTTAAATCAAAGTTAGTTCCATGTAGTATAACACTGGTTCTCAGGAAAAGAAATAATACCCCCATCTGTCTCTAACTTCCCAGTGCAATCTGTATTAAATACAATGGATGAAAAATGAAATGTAATGAAGAATTGAGACTATTCAGTAAGGAAAAGAAAAACCAAGCAAGCATGCATTTCCTTATTCCCATTCAGACCCTAAAATGCAATTCACAATGTGGCTACTATCTGATTTTGTAATTTATTTTGCGATGCCACTGTAGAAGGCCAGTGAGGATTGCTTTCAATAAAGAGAGAGATAGAGAACACCAGCAGTAAAAATATATTATTTGTATTATTCTATTTCCAACCTTCACTATGGTGTAATATGACTCAGAACCAAGATGGAGAGATGAATGATTTTTTTTAAAGATCAAAATCATTACTACCACTCCGTTGAGAATCCTTCAGTTACAGCTGTGATTATACATGCCAAATAAAATTTTAAAAAGCAAAGAACTTTGCATGAAACTTTACTTCAATTCGAAGTATGAAGGGCAGTACAGAAATTTCAGAAGGTTACTTTATTGTACTGTTCATCAACATTTTGGCTATTTTAATTTGAGGTGTGGTATTATGTTAGCAAGGCAGCTGGGGCTTTAACATGGAACCTCATATTCTGAAGTTAACTAAGAAAACTTTCCAGAGACTTCATGCTTTTCTTTGTCTTCAGTACAAAATAGTCATAGGCATTTGCAAGGCTGATCTCTGTAACTGGCCAGTTGATATGACCCCCAGATTAGCTAGATCATGTCCAATACTTTGTTTTCACAACCATCTAGCCACGTACTGCTGAAGGCCCCAGCCAAGAAAGGTTTATAAATTCTTGTCTCCAAGAGCTCGTTTTTCCAAGCCCCAGTATTTGCTTGATATGCCACTGATTTATTTGTGACAAATAACTTAATGTTTATGTGCTACCACTGTAGTGCATTCTGTTTGGGTAAAATTAAGAAACTATTTGATAGTATTACAAGTACTTTACCATAAAGGATTACGGGAGTTGTTATCTCCCATTCTGGATTCCAACCTGTACTGTAGTTCAGAAATCCTGGAATAATAATTCTGATCTTCTATTCGGGGTTATTTGAAAGTAAAGTGAGAGAATGCATATGAAGCATTTTGAACACTTCTCAGAGCATTAAATATGATTGTTCGTAGGCAATACTCTATTTTACATCGCGCTGTAGTATATAACCCCTACAGTTAGCATACGTACCCTGTTTTTACAAAGGTTTGTTGCAAAATAAAATCATTACATCATCAAGGCATCATGCAGTGTAACCAACCAAAGTTCATACTGGCCGTGTGCCTTTAGTGAAGTTCAACACTGGAGAAAGTCCCAGATGGTTTAAAAGACATTCTTCAAAGAGTATTATTTTCCATGTAGCTGATGTAGAAAGAGGTCAGGTTGTAATGTTCTTTATTGCTCAGACATGTCTCCCAAACCAGATGGTCATTATTTCCACGATGAGGACATCCCAGATTTAAAGCAAATCATCCATCCTCTATCCAGTCTCCCCCACTACATCATCTCCACTTGGCCATTTCTCCGATGACCATTCCTGCCCTCTATATATTTGTGCCAGAACAAAACAATCTAAGCAACTTTATACTCGTTGACTTCAGAATTATTTTTAGAATGCCATCAATTAAGAAGCTACATGAAGTTTATTGCAGGTGGTAGGGATCTGATCCAACATATATTATTGTAACTTTGTACAACACTACAGGCAAATGTCTGTGTCTTAATTATGTGCCTGTTTCATTTTCTATCAGCATGGGTGGTGGTCAGGTGGCCACTCATGCCCTAGTCACCTCACAAATGGACTTTACATGAAGCTGCCCTTGAACGCCACTTGGAAGCTACAGCTAGTCCAGAATGCAGCAGTGTGGGCTGTAATGGACATGCCACAGTATGGCCATGGGACACCACTGCTCCGTGAACTGCACTGGTTACCAGTTGGTTTCCAGATACAATTCAAGGTGGTGATTACCATCTATAAAGCCCTTCATGGCATCAGGCCTGGTTATGTGAGGGACTGGGATACTTGGGATGGGGTTTGCCTATCTCCAATAGTTCCTGCCTGTCTTAAAGGATCATACAGAGGGATTGCGCTCCAGGTCTCCTTAATGGCATCTATTAGGACCTAAGAAGCATGCCTTTTCTGTTGTAGCACCTACACTCTGGAAGACTATCCCCCAGAGATCTGTTTGGTTTCCACCCTGATGATATTCAGAAAATCATTGAAAACATGGGTATTTTCCCAGGTCCTGGAGCAGAATGGTTGCTGAGCCCCTGTGGGATTTTTTTTTTTTTTTTGGTCTGCTAGGTATGGTTTTGTTCTGGATGCATATGACCTGTTTTCATTTTATTGTTTCCTGCTTTTAAAACTGTAAGCTGCCAAGAGCTATGTAGAGTCAAACAGCATCTTGTATGAATAAATAAATAAATAAATTTCATCATAAACCATCAAATCACACTTAAGTCATTATTTTAGCATATTTTACTACTACAGGAGTTCTCAAACTACAACACCCCCCATCCCCTGCAAAATAAATGAATTTGTGTGACTCCATACCATGAATAAAACTAATAATTTAATTGGAGTCAGAGCTGGACAAAAAATATATATAACACTCATTAAAAAAGATACAGCTTCCTTGACTTAATTTTATTTTCATCAGTACTACTAATAGAGTGATCATCTGTAGCTTTTCTCTTACCACCCAACAACATTTTTTCCATTTTGAAATTTAAAATAGTCACTAACACATACTGTTCTACAGACATTCCAAAGACTTTGGATATACTATTACTTGCCATGCGAAATTACCATCTGGTGTGAAATCACTCCAAACAAAGCTTTGCTACAATTGGTGGATGGTCCTGACAATGGCTAGACCCACGTTAAAACTCACTCCAAACTTTTCTCTCTGATGGCCTAAGCAAGCCCACTGCAAGTTCATCACCCAGATCTTCTTGGTATCATTATTGGAGAAATGTACTTTTAATGTACCTTTTAAATGAATTCATTTTATTATTTTTTTTACTGAATACTGTTTATATTGTCTTATGTATTGTGTATTATGCACTGTGTTGGTTTCCACTGTAAACCACTTCAAGAAGCTTCAGCACAGAAAGCTGTTTATAAAGATATTAAAAAAATAACAATTAATAAATTCAAACAGACCTGCTGTCAAAGGCATTGTCAAAGTTTTCCTCCCTGTTTTGCCAGCACAAGCCTCCTGTGGGCTTGCTCAGGCAAAGCAGGAGTGAATTTTGACAATGCCCCCGCTTTGTTTCATTTCCCAATCAGCTTAGCTTGCATTTGATTACAATCAGCTTTAAAAGATTTTGTAACTGTCCACTGCTGCTCATGATCTCCCCAAGGAGATCATGAACCTCTTCACCGTTGAGTAGAGATGTAGCTGTAGCATTCTCTACTTCCTTGATTCATTTTATCGTAAAGCTAGACAGAACGAGAGTATCTAACTAGACCTTTGAGTACAGTTGCTCCAAGCATTTAAATGAATCCTTTGTGAAGTACCCCTCCCTGAAATGCTGTGGTAAGCGTGCTTTCTGGATGGCCTGATATAGCTGCTTTCCCAGGTTGCCAGTGTATAGGTCTCGGTCTGGGTCTGTGTCTGCACAAACACTTCCACTGCAGCTGCTGGCAAAGTGAAGGGGTTGTGTGATGACCTGAGAAAGCCCTTAACACATCTGCCTCAACATGTTGAGAAGGGATTGTGCCCTCGCGCCAACAGACTGCAAAGCATCCTTTCAGGGGAGTTGTCCAGCCCTGCGATTCAGGACAGAAGCTTCTTAATTTGTGACCCACAGAAATATTACAGAGAACAGCCAAGAATATCTGTACTTGGCTCTACTCTTCTATTTAGTTTTGAACAGAGACAGACACCTTTTTTTAGAAGAGCCAGGTTCTTAAACAGGTTAAAAAGATCTTGCTTAAGGCAGGTAATTTTCCTCATACACCTCATGGAGCCATATTCCTCACGGAGCCATATTCTCATCACAACAAAGGTGGTCTTCTGAAGGACCCAGCCCAAGTGGTGTGATTTTTATAATTCTGCACTACGCTGCCCAAGACTGCTAAGAGGGGGAATTCCACAGCCTAGACCTGACTACAGAGAACATTCTCTGCCACATCCTATACAGAAAAAACTCAGTGAGAATTTCCTGAAGAGATTTCAATATAAAAAGGTTCACACCAAAGAATATAGTCAATGGGTAGACAACTTCACCTTTTTCAGTACAGAGAAGTAATTCAAGCACTTTTTTTCAGATCAAGGCCATTCTTACTCTTTGAATGGCATGCAGGGGAAATGCTCTGAAAGGTAGGACAGGAGCACAAGTAAATCTGCCTTAATTTGTTTTCCCTGTATATTTAATAATTTTTTCCTTTTGTCACAGTAGAATGAAAATTCAGGATCCTGGGAGTCACGTTCAAGGCTTTCACAGGCATCAGACACTGCACCCTGTTGTAGACTAAAATAAGTTCCTTAATGTTATTTCCTGTTATCTAGTCACTGCTGGATACATTTCAAATTATAATTCTATGTACAATGTGCCTTTAGTCAGTGTAATAGACAATTGACAAAATACTTCACACTGATTCTTTAAAAAAACCATTTTTCAAATTAAATGCTCATTAAATAAGGTACACTAAAGCCTAAATAAAATCAACATCTCTTACCTGCAAATGCTAAACACCCAATCATCAAAGCAAATGCTGGAAGGATACAACAGGAAGTCATTTTTGCCGCACCCCAAATTCTGCAATTATCTTCTTTCAGTTGTTCTTTGTGCCAGTGCCTGACCTTAGAAAAGGATTAATGAGGATGCTTTGAAAGTCGTCCAGCCTTTTAATGACCTGAAAAAGTGTTTAAAAGCCAATTTTAGAACATTGCTTAAGCAGACATGATTTTATGTTACCTTTCCACAAAACAAAGATGGCCAGCATATTTTAAAATAATCTTAGTTTCTAAACATCAAAGAGAGCAGAGATTGTCTTCTTGTCAAAAACCTCATTTTCTCTAGCTTCAGGGTGTAAGTCAAAGCCTACTACACTTCTGCATTCTTGATTCAGTGGAATACCACAAACGAGAAAGTAAGGAAAAGTCTCTTAGATAAGGAAAGTGGCTATAGAATTACTCTGTGCTCCTTTTAATAATATATTGTATGAAAGTCACTATGGTGCATTAAGCATTCATACATATCTGTCTAAAAGGTAACTGACCTAAATGCCCTTTATTGATTTGAAAAATCCAATCAGTGGCACTGTAATTCTTGTTTAGTGTTTTTTAATCCTTTGAATAACTTAGATAAGTTATAATACATTGCAACATTTTAGAGCATCTGTGTTATAAAGAGGGTAGCTTCCCCCATCTTGTTGTCCCTGAGATGAGCTTGACTTTAATTCCCAGAAACATTAGTCAATGGTCATAACTCTGTGCATCAGATTTTAACTGTAATGGTTTTGAAGGATGTAAAACCAAAAAAACTGCCTATTATCTATCATAGCACCTCCAAAATCCTGTAAGGTGCAGAAGATATTTTAATCCACCAACTTTCTTGATGCTCCTTTTACATTTTACAGGATATGCCATAAAGATCCTTATCTCTAACCCAAAAGGTCCCAATAAGATGGGAATCTAGTGGGGTTAGGTGGCCTTATAAATCAAACCAAATCAATAAATAAATAGATGGAGGCGTCAGAAGAAACAATTTTGCTAGGATAGGGGCAAAATGTCCCTTCCAAAATCTGGCAGTCCAGTGCCAAAACTGGATATGTTGGGTGATTTTCTTCTCCTTCTAATTGAGCCAAAAGGTTCCCTTTGTTTTGACTTGCCCCATCAAGCGACAACAGGACACCCTGCCACGGTCTCAAAGGTCTTTTTTTTTTTTAAAGGACAACCTTTAAAATGTCCACTCTGGATTGTGTTTGGATGTTTTTGTTCTCAGTGGCTTTAGTTTCTTTCTTAGTGACTTCTATTGGTATTATCTTGTACTACAGTTAGTGATTTTATTATATCATTTTTAAAATTATTATTATAAGCCCTTCAGTTTAAGGAGGGAATGTAAGCCATTCAGAATCCTACTGGGCTGCAGTAGCATATCTATCCCAAGGAACAAGTGACTCAAAAATGCTTGGTTGCAAATACCAGTGTTAACGCAAAGGGAAGACTTAGAGTATTCCGGAGATCCAAAACAGAATGCTAAACGCGAATACGTTGATATGCATGTTTGACATTTGAACGCATTCCCCAACACACACACAGAGACCACATGGAAAGCTTACAAGGCAGGAGAAGACAAGCCTTCTCCCTGACGTGTTCTTGGTGGTTCTCGATTCTTCCTCTCCTCCTTGCTACACACTCATGCGCAAATTAAAACCATCATTCTGTACATATGTAGTAGAAGAACATTTTGCTGTTGATTTTGGAACAAAATAATATGTTCTTCACAATTCATTCCAAGGCTAACCACAGATTTACTGGAAGTTCATCTATGGGTTTCCAAAAGTAAAAACATGTGAACTATATGAGGCTAGATATGCTTTTTTTCTTCTTTCAGAAAAATAAAATCCTTTTCCAAACAGTAAGACTGCATTTATTCTCCTAACTGAATCAGAATCAAATCTAGAAAATTGATTTTATGCTGCCCTGAAATCCTATTTGAATGAAGGCTGATATGTAAACGTTTTGAGAACAAACACACACAGGAAAATAAACAAACAAATAAATAAAACAGGTGCTATCAATGCAAAGCAAAGATTTTTTGGAAATGATTCCAAAACCCAAATATTAACTATCATTTTAGAATGCATAAAGTATATGCCAGTAACACTTCACAAAGAAAGTTATTTTTTCCAACAAAATGGGAATCAGATCATTTTTAAAGAAACCACCGTAATTTATGGTTCTGCATGCAAACTCATGTGTAGTAAATCCTAGGATGTAAGGCATAAACTACAACACTTATTATGTTCAGATGCTAATACCAGCCAGGTTGGGCCAGCTTTTGGTGGCCCATTGCATCACTGAAGAGTTTACGAGGAGGGATGAGGGCTGCAAAGTAGAAAGGCCAGGTAAGATAGTTCATACAGATGAGGCTGGGCAATTGGAAGAGGTTTGGTGGGTTCTCTTGTTTGCTATTCACCATGTTATGTCATTTAGGGATTCAATTATTCTTTCCATGAGTTTGCACCCTCAAAATGATAGTGGGCTGTGCTATCCGTTTTCAGCAATCATGTTCAGCAGTGATTACCTGCTCTTGTTCTAGTTGAGTGCAAGGAATTATGCTCGAGCCTGACATTTATTTATTTATTTATTTATTCATTCATTCATTCATTCATTCATTCATTCATTCATTCATTCATTCATATATATTTATCTGCCACCCACCTCACAAAACGTGACTCTGGGCGGTGTACAATAAAGCCATAAAACAGTAATTAATGTATAATTAAAACATTAATATTATTACTATAAAAAACTAAAGGGCTAGGGGAGAGCATTAGATGTTACAAGCAATGTAGCCACCTCATTAAATCCCCATTTCCATAAGACCCCCAAGTCTGTTGACATAACCAAGTTTGAGGGATTTCCAGAAGGACATCAAGGATGAGGCCAGTCTCACTTTGGGCTGGGGCCAGATGATGTTCCACAGGGCAGGTAGAACAGCAGATAAGACCCATCTCCTGGGTCCCGCTAGACGTACTTCCTTAGCAGATGGGACCCAGAGCATACCTCTTCTGCCAGACCTGATGGAATGGGTAGAGGTAATCAGGAGGAAGTGATGCCTCAAATAACCCGTCCCCATGCCATGAAGGGCTTTAAAGGTCAAAACCATCACCTTGACTTGGACCTTTACTGTGAAACACATGACCCACCCACCAGCAACACTCCATTATTTGAAACCACAATGACTGGATCAAAATATCCAGTCATGGAGAATCAGTTTCAAGCTTAAAAGAACAGGAATGGTTCCAACTGCTCTGACTCAGGGCTGACAGTACTATTAGACAATCTGAGGCAATCAACACAGGAAGTATACTGGAGGAAAGCAGCAAAAGCCTCTCGGTTATTTTTCTTGACCTTGCCAGTCTGCTGCACTAAACAACCTGTCCTGCACCTCCTAAGTCAGTATTCTGCCCTCAGGGGAAAGTAACATTGCTTTATATTCTGCATTAAAGTAAAAGTCAATAACCCAGATCATGTCTGTTCATGGAACTGAGTACTAAAGAGAAAGTTTTATTTTTTGGCCTCAGGCAATAAAAACATCTTAGGATGACCTTGTGAACTAGTCTCTTACCTACCTCAAGAACTGTTGGGCATTGCTGGAGCAACTACTGGTCATGCTCTGACCTAAATCTCAACTACACTAAGACTTTCCACACTGTTATTGGCTATACCACGCATCCCCAGTATAAGAACAAGTTCTATTCCCAAGATCTGTCCTTAAGTCGAATTTGTATGTAAGCCAGAACAGTATTATTGTATAATAAGTTCAGGTAGTCCTCCCTTAACGACCGTTTAACAATGGTCCAGAGTTACGATGGCCTTGGGAGAAGTGCTTTACAACCCCCACAGTCATGCAATCGCAATTTGTGACATTTTAACAATGGTTGTTAAGCAAGACATATGGTTGTTAAGCGAATCACTCTGGTTAAGTGGATCACATGGTCATTAAGCAAATTCTGGCAAAAATGTCCATTGGGGAAGCTGGATTTGCTTAACAACCATGTGACTCGATTAATGACTGCAGTGATTCACTTAACATCCATGTGACTTGCTTAATCTAGCTCCCCAATGGACTTTTTTGCCAAAATTCGCTTAACGATCATGTGATTCACTTAACACCATGTGACTTGCTTAATGACCGCAGTGATTTACTTAATGACTGTCATAAAAATGTCGTAAAATCAGCTCTGATTCACTTAATGACCAAATTGCTTAGCAACCTAAATTTCAGTCCCTATTGTTGTCAGGTAGCGAGGACTACCTGTAGTATTGTGTAATGAACCACTGTGTATTTAACTCGAATTTTGCTGCAATAGGCTCCATTCTTAACTATGCAAACCATGTGTTCTTAACTCGGGGACTATTTGTAGTGAGGAGTTCTCAATACAATGCTGTTCTCTTTGCATCATGCTGGTATTGATGTATAAAAAAAGGTTCAAGACACCAAAAACAATATAATGGTCACTGTTATTATATCTGTAATTACTCAGCTCTGTTGCAGTTGTGTGGGACTGGAAGGTAGAATGATGAGAGTAATGCTGAACTGGTGGAGACATCAGTCAAAAGATGGCACCTCAGGGAGACTTGATTTTGAAGAATAGAAGAGATAAGGAAAAAAGGGGAAGGGAATGTTGGAAATTATTTTGGCTGAGGAAGGTTGAAGAAGAGAATTGGAAGGGACATCGTGTAAGGCAGTGGGACTGACCATTGCTTGGAAACAGTGGTGGTGGTGAAGGGAAAGATGTGATTTGTACGTCACACAAGAAGCAAGGTATGAACAAAGAAGTACTTACTAAACGGCCAGATAGCAGGTTAATGGCAGATGGAAAACTGTGGCACTGACACAGTGCCAGAGAGATACCCAGGATATGCCACCCACTTCCTGAGCTCCCCATGGTGATTTTGGAGAGAAACTCTGGACTCCTCCACCCTAGGTGAGAACCAGGGGAGGGGGGGCAGAGGGTTGTGCCTCCTGGGATGATAGCCCTTGGGGCAATAGTAGTTGGGGAAGCTAGGATGGTTGGAGATACTTTCCTTCCCAGGAACGAGAACCTCCTGTGAGGTTCTACAGACGGGGAGATCTGATGAGAGGAGGTCCAGGGAAGGGGTAAGAGAATTGGGGATAAGACTGTGGTTTATCCAATGGAAGTAGCTTAGTGCTAAACTGCAGAATGAAGAGGTGGTTGGGGAAGATAATACAAGAGTCAGTTCAGAACACTTCTGGGAGCTTGAGTTAGGGAGCTGCAGATGGAGAGCAGGAAGTATCAGCATTGCAATGGGCAAAGGAAAGTATGAGAGGTGCATGAGGAAGCTGTTATGGGGAAGAGAAACTGAAAATTTGGGGTCAAACCCCTCTTCTGGCCTCTTAGCCTCTTCCCAGGATCCTAGATGTCACAGGATCTACAGATGAAGTTGGGTGGCACGGTCAACCTAGGAGTACTGCTGATGTACCACCTGCCCTGCTGCCTGACACTCTCCCTACCCAAGCTGCTGGACCTCATCACTGAGCTGCTCGTGGATTCCCCCCAGCTTTTGGTGGTGGGGAACTGTAACCTCCAAGCCATGTGGGTGTGATTTACTCGTGTTTTCATGGACTCCATGACAACCATAAGCTTCTGTCAAGTCATCATAGGCCCAGCATACATGGGGAGGGAACACAATTAATCTATCCTTTACTTTGGAGCAGCTGGAACATGTTTGGAAGGAGGAGGACATTACCATAACATAATACACTCCCTGTTGAGAAATGGTGAGTCAGAAAAACTTCCTTCAGGCTTCTGTGATCATTTTGCTAGGCATTTTGTGGACAAATTTGTTCATATTCATTTTGGATTAGAGGCCTGCTAGGCAGAGTTCAGAGACAACAGGGTTGATGTCTTGTGAGGTCACCTGGGACTCATTCAGATTCTGAGGAACTAGCAGGATTCTCTGTGGGACAAGCTTCACCGTGTATAAGATGGATCCTTGAGTCTCTTCGTTGGCTTGAGGTGCCAGTGAGGGGACTAGAGACTGGTTTCAGGAACTGGTGAATGCCTCTTTGAGAGAGGAGGCCATGTTTCTGGCACTGAAAGAGAGATGGTACACCCCTCTTCAAGAGACCATGCCTCAACTCAATTATTTTAGGCAACTACTGCCCTAACCTTCTTTTCAGGGGAAAAGTTACAGAGAAGGTGACAGGCATCCCTGAATGAAGTGAATTAACTGGATGTCTTCCAATCACGGTTCAGACCTGAACATGGGTCAGAAATTGCACTGGTTGCTCTTGTGATCAACGTGTATTGAGATTTAAACAGGGGACTGCACCTCTCCTTGTCCTGCTTGATTTTTCAGCAGCATTCAGTACCATCTATCATTATATTATTTTGGACCATTCTGGAGGGAGCATAGATTTGGAGTGGTTCTTCTCTTTCCAGAGTGGGTGGTTCAACTGGTATTGTTGGAGGAGGAGAGGTCAAGGTCTTGCATACTTGGCCCTCTCTCCCAATTGTTTCAACAGCTATTTAAAATTTAAAACCTGACCATCCATCAGGTTGGGGTGATTTATCATCAATATGGTGATGATACCCAATTAGGCATTTCTACCCCAGGTTGAGCAGGAGAAGTGATGGAAGTCTTGACCTGCTGCCTGGAGGCTGTGGGAGACAGATGGGATGGAACAGGTTTAATATGAATCCCAGCTTCTTTATCAGAATTTCTCTGGTTCCAAGGCAGCTCAACCTGGGGTAGAAATGCCTAACTGGGTATCATCACCATATTGATGATAAATCACTCCAATCTGATGGATGGTTTCCCCTAGCAATTTTGAATAGCTGTTGAAATAATTGGGAGAGAGGGCTTCAGAATGGATGCCACTTCCCCAAAGAAGCAGGTACCCAGTTTGGAGTTTTTCCTGGATTCAAAATTCCTGCTGGATCAGCAGATGGAGGCCTGGCCAAGACCTTCAGGTGGTACATTCTCTGACAATAGTGAATCATGTCCTTTTCATCTTGTATTCGGACTATCACAATTCATTTTACATGGGGTTGCCTTAACGCCTTAAGAAGCTATAGCTGGCGCAGAATGCAGCAGTTCGTCTATTGGTGTCTGATACAGCAGAATAATACTTATACTGCAGAAACTTCACTGGCTGCCAGTGGGCTTCTGGGTCCAATTCAAGATACTATTAATCACCTACAAAGCCCTTTATGGCTGTGGTCCTCACTCCTTCTGGGACCAAGGGGAATCTGCCCATTCAATACATGCAGGTTGTCAGGGCAAGTTGAGGATACCTCCCCAATGGGTTAACAGGGTGCAGGCTTGGCTGCAGGCCTTCTCAGTCATAGCCCCGTCCTCTGAAAGAGTATGTCCATGAGTTTAGGATGATTCCTCCTTGCTATGGGTATCAGGTTGGCTCTTCTGCAGAGTGTTTTGGAGCAGAAGATTCCATATAATTGGGGGCTGCTCTTCTGATGATGATGGATGGCAGTGGTAGGATCTAATTTTTATGTTATTTATTGTTGTGCTTTTACTGTATGGTTTTATTGGTTTGACAAGGTGGCCTACAAATGCATGGAATAAATAAATAAATGAAAATAGTTCTCAAACGATTTAACAAGATGCATGTCCTCTTCCTTATGTAAAGTCATGTGCATGCACATTTCAAACAAACATAAAAAGAACAGGAACTCCTTTTTTAAGTCAGCCGCAGGGGCCTGGATCATACAGCAGGGATCCAATGATTACAGTGGAGGGGCCCCAACATAATTACCAAAGGACCGCTCTTAAAGTATATTCAAGGGGCAACATTAAATTGATTTATTAAAATATATACGATATGTCATCATGACTAATGGATTGTTATAAAGTTGTGTTTCCCATTTTTATTCCCTCCACCTACTCATTTATGGCTCAGTAACATTTATATTTATCTCTCATACTTGCTAAGGATAACCACCTGAAAAGCATTAACTCAGCTTTGCAAATGCCCAGCTTGTAACTGACATCTTTTTGTTATTAATAATGAACTGACGAAATAGACAAAGTCCGCAGAAAAATTAAAGCAGTCCTCCCTTTCCAGAGACATATTTGCAAAGAGCCTTTTTGTAAAATTAAAACCAGCCCAAGACCTAAATCATATTACAGTTCCTAAATTCAGAAGGGCATTAACCTTAGCTCATTTTAATGCTCTTCTTACCCAGGTCCTGGAAGGGAAATTGAAAAAAAAAAATCCATATGTGGACAGATTATGCCATGTGGTGCCAATGCCATCAAATCAACAATTCATGTCCTCCTCCATTGTTCATTTTATTATGGACACTTGTCTCTGCCTTATTATATCACTATTATCAGATTACCCTGTGCATTCAGACTTATTTTATTTAAAACACTCTCAGATAAGAAACTATCTATCCCTCCAAACTTTGCATCATATTTGCATACTACAGTGGAAGCTGATGAATTAACATCTGATTGTTTATGCATTATAGCATATAAAGAGACCTATGTTATTTCACTACTTTTTTCTGTTATATTACAAGATCATGTTTTACAATGTTCTCTCACCATAATAAAGTTAATCTGAAATTAAGTACCAGAAAAAAAATCCATTTGGGAAAAATTCTGTGGAATATTTTCCATCCCACTTCATGGTTCTCAGTGTGAACATTTTTAATTGTTCAGGGGTCAACTTACAACATAGAATGCAAGTGTCCCTATTAGTCTGTGCCTGATGAGTGGACAAACATTTTTCCTTTGGTCTTCACTCCTCTAAAGAGCACTCTTATCTGACTCCTGATCCAGCACTGATTTTCAGAGACTGAACAAAACAGAATGCCGTCTATATAGCTAAATGATTAGCTATTCAGCTGTACAAGTTATCTGCTGGTACAATGGTGTAGAATCAAACACCTCCAATTCTCATGCCAGAAATCACCATTTAGTAAACAAGAGACATCAAAGCTGAGGCTTCAAAGCTGAGGGAGAAAAAAAAACCCAAAGTCTCTTGGCTTGTAAATACAAGATTAAAAAACCAAGGATTTGAACCTTGGGATTGGACATATAAGCCTATCTAATGCAGATATCCCGGATGCTGCTATATGGAGACCTTCTTCCTATGTATGGCTTCTTCATTCTCTGCAAGTAATATGACTTAACCTTGGGTCTGCTTGGGAATGAGAGGGACAGAGAGAGTTTTATCACTATGTCTGGCACGAAACCCTGAAAAATTGCAAGGCTGTGAAAATCCTCTGGAAAAGGACCTCCCAGAATATGCAGAAGTTCATATGAAGCACCTCTTCTGGAATCGTTGAAGCAGCTGCAAGTTGTTCAGGAAGTGGTTTCCAGCTATCTCTGTATGCCCAGCCACTTTGCTTCCCATCTCTGGCTTTTCTTCTCTCTCCTTCCTTACCACACTCTCTTTTCCCAGCAGCCAAGTCATCCTAGAAAAAGAAGCTGCTGCTTTAATGATTCCAGAAGGGGTGCTTTGTATGTGTGAGAGTGCCTGTCTCTTCCAAAGCACCTCTTTCAAAAGATTTGCACAGCCTTGTTAGCTTGTGATCACGTTCTTTAAAACATCAGAAAACTTTGCTTCAAGTGGACAGGAAAGAAGAGGCGCTGGGGCTACGACAACAGCCAAAATGCAAGAGAGAAGGGCTTTGTGGCTGCCACAAGGGCTGCAAGTCAGCAGTCTGCCCAGCTAGCTACTGCTGAAGACCAGAAGACGCAGCTGCTCCCAAACTCAGCTTTCTGAGTAAGACTGTACCAGAAAAGGAAGAATGTGAAACTGCAGTGGCTTACCATTTGCAAAAAGATGCTTCTATGCAAAGTTTTCCTAGGGTTTGTTTTTTGTTTCTTCGGGTGCCTTTACCTCAGTGTTGACTCCTGGCAACTACCTAGACAAGTCCCTGCAGTTTTCTTGGCAAGGTTTCAGAAGTGGTTGGCCATTGCCTGCTTCTCTCAGAGTGAAACTCTCTCAAATTGCACCCCTCATTTGGACAGTTACAAAATCCAAAGGTCCTGGGTCTTCAGCATTCCTTTATTTCAGCAACTGAATCAAACACACATTTTAAAGCAACTCAGCCCTGGATATTTTATATCATTTCAGTCAAATTACAAAGATATTGGCTGCATTCTGTTGTCAAAAGTTCAATTCTGCATCTTTACTTTCATTGATTACATTTCATTTATATTCAACCCTTTTCCCAGCAGAATCAAGGTAGCTTAACAGGATTTTCTCTTCTCAGTTGATCTTCTCTTCACAGTCTTGTGGGGGTTAGATGCAGAATAACTATCCTAGGATAATCAGTGTGGGGGAATGCAGTGTGGCAGGCTGCAGTTCTTCAATCTGTCTCTTGGCCTAACCTCAAAACCTGCCTATAGAAGACCAGCCAAGTCCCCTGTTAAGAGATGTCTGCCCCCCCGCCTTGAGTCTACTGCTTTGGAAAAGGAAAAAAAGAGGGTTCAGAGTGAAAATAGCTGTCCTCACCTGACTTCCCTTGCCCATCTGCCATAAAACCCTCAATGGGTTATCCCAGAGAGAATGCAGCCCTATCCTGGTCTGACACTTTTACCACTACCCCAAAACCCAAGAAAGTCTCTTACTGCAAAAACAAAATTCTTCCCATATCTTAAAGATATATTAATGAGACAAGATTTCATGGACTGGAATCTACGACCCCAGATGCATGGAGTACTTTTCAGATGGAGTAAGTAACACAAAGAAATGACTAATTTAAAAATTATCAAACCAACCTTCACAGTTTCTTAGTAAGGCAAATTGCTAGATATTCTTCAGTCCATGAATAAAACCATCAGAAACACTAAACTTGACACCCATGTCAATTTTGCAAAACAATGAACAGAGGAGAAGAATAACTAGCTACAGAAGCACTAAACAGAACCCCTTGAATAGGAAAATTGTAACCAGGGCTTAGATCACCCTCTCCTTAAGGTCAGCATATAATACAGCAATGCTCCTCTTTGTGGTGCAGGAAGCCCTTCTGAAGGGACATAAAGAAAGGAGTGGTTATGGGAGATAAAGCTCTTCTGACACTCATTATCAAAGGGCACAACTTTGCCACCACTTGGCATCAATAGGCTTTTACCATGAATGCCTTTCAGACTGCCGCCTCGGCCAATAAACTACCATCCAGGAAAAAATGCAGCTCACACATGGTGACAACTCGCTCCCACATTTCTGACCTGATCATACGCAATCGCATTTCTGAAAAAAGTGCCTGTTTGGTTCCATGGTTCTCTAGTGGTCTTTTTTTTTTTTTTTAAATCTCTAGAGAGTCTAAGTCTGAGCACTTTGCAAATACATTCTAAATTGTAAGAGTGCAACACGCAACTGATCGCATGGCATCTGTGCTTCCATTCAATGCATAATGTAAGATTAGGACAGAAGGCAGAAGGTTTTCATATGCTCAGTTCTTTGTACTTGCAGATAGCAGCCATGCAGTGCTGAAAATCTTATCCTCCCTGCAGCCAGAAAGGTCTGTGCCTGCATCAGGTGCTGTCCTGGCTCAAAGATGCTGCAAAGGAGCCAGCCTATCTTCTGAATATCATCAAATTTCTTTGCTTAACAGCATAACCTTCTGCACATCTCTCCTATGCCATCATCTGTTTCTTTTATTATCTCGTATTATCTTTTTTTTTCCTTCTGATTTTCCTGCTTGGTTTTCTATTTATTTGCATTCTATCATCTTCCTTAATTTTCCGTAGCATGAAAATCAGCTTCCTATTCCTGACTTCTTTAACACAGCCCAATTCTGAAAGCTCCCCTTCCCTTCAGTGCTGATAACCTTCAAGCTCAGTAGAGAAAGGATACCAACATAAGATTATTGTCCCCTGCTCTGCCTGCATTCCAGAACAAGCTAAACGTCTCTTTGAGTCAACTTCTGCTAGTACAAAGCTTCGCTTGGTCTGCTTTTTGTCTTTGGTTAAGAGTTCTAGGAGCTGCAGAACATAACTGCAAGGATGCCTTGTATAGAAGGCTGCATTAGATCACAAGGGGTTAGATTTACACATTGCACCAAGCCAAATCCAAAGAAATATATTAAGGCATAGCATCAACTGCGGACCAGACCTAAAATTCCAACAGTACGTGTCTTGCTTCCTAAATACCTGTTCCAAATGACGCACAGGGTGTGGACTGAACATGGAGAAGAGGAATGGAGAACAGAATCGAAATAGTTAGCTCTACTGTTGAAACATTCTAAAATCAGCCAAAGCACATATTAGATCAGTGCACACAAGGGACCTGACTTTTTGCTGGATCCCTGATCACATGTTCCTGTTTGCATAGGTTCTGTTGGGTGACACAGCAGAATCCAAAGAAGTCATTGTGAATAAGATTGCTGGTGTGGTAAGGACCTGGAGAATCATGCTAAGACAGAACAGAACTCATCATTTCTTTCCCATACTTACAAACTGAAAACCTACAAGCAGGACTCAAGGGAAATGGCCTTTTTTCACTGTTGTTCTCCAACAGTAGTGAGTCCCAAAAGTATTTACAAATATGGTTCAAGAAACCTTCTGTAATGGTATGTGGGAAAGACCTTGGGAGACAGGGCCAAGAGAACACTCAGATAAGAGACAGTATAACCCGCACCTGGATAGTGGGAGAGGCAAGGGGCTCAGAAGGGACCCTCCCTAGTTTCTCAGGCTGTAAAGGAGACAGGTGGGGGGGGGAGAGAATTGTACTTTCAGATTTGCAAGATTGATGTCAGCCTCACGGGATAAACCAGACAGGAATCACAACCAGATGAACTAATTCTACTTTATTGTTAAAACTACATGACATAATTTTGCACATCTAAAAGTACAATTCTCCCCCCCCACACAATCTGCTTTACAGCCCAAGAAACTAGGGAGGGTCCCTTCTGAGCCTCTTGCTCCGCCCACTATCCAGCTGCGGGCTATGCTGTCTCTTATCTGACGTTTCCTAGGCAGTGTCTCTTGGCCCTGTCTCCCAAGGTCTTTCCCACATATGATTTACACCTCCTTTTGATGACAAACAGAATACAGTGAGCATGTCTGGGGGACATGGGGGGGGGGGCAAGAAGGATGATGTTACACCAGCAAGCTCCTCATCCAAGGTCCACCATTCCAGTGGAACTCTGAACAGAATCAACGCATATACAACTACTATTCAAAGAATCATTTGAAACATTATGCCTACTCCCCATTCAAAGTCTGACCTTTACTGGATTTATTAGTTTCCCTCCCACGCTTTTTAAACCATTACAATTTGTGCTCAGGATGGGAGCAATTTTTAATGGGATGAGTATCTAAGGCTAGCATTCTTTTAAACATTACACATTCCTTACAAAGTGTTTTCTTGTGCTAGTTACTGCTGTTGTTGTCCAGAGAATATATTTCTTACACTGATCTTTAATTTTTAACATCTTTTAGAATTACAGAGCAGTTTTATGTAAAACCTAATTTCTTTAAAGAATACTTCAAACATGAAGTCTGGTACCACCCAAGCCCACCACCACCACCAAAGAAGAAACAAACAAAACACTATTACAGATGCTGGAATTATTTTGTTTAGGTTATGTTTTTAACTGAACTAAGTCAATTCATACTTCCCAGACTAATACATAAATCAGAAAACAATTATCTTCTTGTTTTACTCTTTTCCGAGCTTTGTGATAAAGTTTTCAGATCAAACTTTGCAAGTCAATTGTCACATAGTCAGAGGAAAACAACCTGATATCAGATCTGTCCATTACCAAAACAAGAGAAGAATGAAAACCAGGTCTCCTGCCCAAGAGGGAATGCCATCTAGCTCCTTCCATAGCTTGGATGGAAGTTAGAGGCATAAGACTTCAAACCCAGAGTTCACTATAAATAAGACTTGCATTTATTTATTATTCAAATTTATATAGCTACCCATCTCATATATATGACTCTAGGCAGCTTACAAACAATTAAAACAAATAACAAGACAATGATTAAAAAAAACAAGAAAAAACAATATAAAAGCATATTAAAAAACCATCATTAAAAGATCATAAAATTCATTGCCAAGGTAGTCACATCTAACAATAACACTCCATAAAACCACTGTGCTGGCTCCACCAGATTCCCTGTTTCCCATACCTCTTGGAAAAACCATGTTTTCAGGGTCTTTCAAAAGGCCTGCAGGGTTGAGGCCAAGCTAATCTCCAGGGGGATGATGTTCCACAGGGGGGACACCGTGGCAGAAAAGATTCTCCTCCTAGGCCCCGCCAGATTGACACTCCTTAGCTGATAGGACCTGGAGCATGCCTCTCCTGCTGGACCTGATGGGACGGGTAAATATAATTGGGGAGAGGCAGTCCCCCAAGTAACCCAAGCCCATGCAATCTGATACTCAGCAGTTTCACAATAGTTTCTCAGCTTTTCTATAATAAATTTTTACTTATCAGCAATCTTGGATTCTTGTGTACCTGTTTAATTGGAGTTAGTCCAGCCTGCTGGGGAGAAGCTTAACACAAAGCCAAAGATGCATTGTTTTAGGATCAAAAATATATAACAAATGTGAAGTTCTGTGGCTTTTAAAGATAAAGTGTAACTGCAAAACTCACCTGAAGCTGATAAGGGAATATAATGTCTCAGCAATTAAGTACAGTATTTGACTCATTGGATTATCTAATTGCAATGTGCCTCTGATATAACCAGTGTTGGCATTCAGAATTATGCAACCAATTATATGATTACTCTATGCTCTGAAAATGATGAATCCAGATTATATGCAGAAATATTTACAGACTTTATCATTTTCAAAAATGTTAGTAGTAACTGGGAAGCAGCTGTATGAAATCTTTCTAGAGAAACAGTGTTTTTTCCAACATGAAATTCTTAAGTGCAGAGCTACAGAGTTCTTTAGGCAGTCTCTATATTAAATTCTCAGTTCTTTCTGCTGAATTTGCTCATAGAAGAAGCAAAGAAGCAAAAAACGTGATTATTAATTATTACTAAGAAAGTCCAAGCAAATAAGAGTCTTCTTTGCAGACTGAGCCATGAGCTTGATCACCGAAATCATAAACAGAAACTTTTATAAACTCTTGGGGAACGGGCTGAACTTTACAAGACCAAGGACATTTCATTTCTAGGAAGCTAAAATAGTTCTCAGTTTGCTAACAAAATCCCAAAGAGAGAATTGCACTGAGGGTTGAGAGTTACTCAGATTCAGCTACGCGTAATAAGACATTTCCACAAATCTCAGCTAAAGGCTATGGGAACTGGAAGAGTGCCAAAACTGGAATGTTATGTCACTCCCAGATCTGCCTCCTTCTACTCTCACATGATGCTTGAAACTTTTTTCTTTTTAAAGGTAGCACACGGCTGTGTGTTCTGTCAAATTGCAGGAAGCCACAAAATATACATAATTATACCCTGAGAAAAAATGGAGGCTTTTGTTTTTCCTGCCTGCTACAACCCAAATTCATCCTGTTCTGCAACAGATAACTGCATCTAGTCTGCCATTCCAAGGACAGTTTGCAAATTTATATTTCTGTGATACAGCATCTCTTTGGTACAAAGCGTTCCCCAGTTCAACCTCTGGCAATCCAGGGAGAGTGGCTAGTGTAGATATTAATCAGCTGGATCAACCTAGCCATTCTAAGACCAAGATACCTAACCTGGCTCCCTTGCTAATGTACCCTAACAAAAGTAGGAAACATTGTGGGGCCTAGAGAAGGTGAGAGAAAGCAATCTTACCAGTTCAATTTCTACAAATGGATGTTTGTGAACGTCCACATGACATGCTCTCAAAATCACCAATATGCCCCAATATTGAGGTTACCCACCCTAGGCTAAACGAAGGAACACTCTGAGATCATTTAAAATAGCTTGCTACGTTCCTAAAATTGACAGGGCTAGAAAAGCTGCACTGAAATGTTTGGTCAATAGCAGGGGCCTTCAACTTATTCAGAACAGGAAATTTGCCTTGGCCCAACTTTGTATCATGGGATTCCACCATATGCTTTTATGTCAGTAATGCTCTTAATCTGTGTGAGATAGTTTAGCTCAGGCCACAAGACAATTGAGGGTTCCAACAAGGTGATTTAATACAATGTAAGGTAACATCTAACTCACATACAATAACAATAGGGAGAAAAACATTTCTAGAGTAGTATTTGATGCTGCTTTACTTCACACCACTAGCACAACTTAACAGTGCCTAGTTATATATTCTCTCAGAAATAAAATTTATCCATATTACTACTGTATTTAAAACCAGGATAGGCAAAATTTCCACACCACCAGACAACACATACACAAACACACACATCCCCCCTTTCTGATGGACCTGACTGGTAGTTTTTCAGAACTGGGTAGCCCACGCTATTTCATAATAGAGTTAGTCTCACCCAGCCTTCTATCTTTATCTCCCTACGTTTCTCTGTGGTCCATGGGTGTAGAGAGCCACAGAGATGATCTGGAGAAGTTATGCAGTGATGGTTACAAAAACATGTACAGAAGCATCTCTAAGCCTGGGAAATAAAGAAACCATTAGGAAGAAACATTAGGAAGAAACTCAGACTGGTTCTGCCCTAACTCTGTGAGGTATAAGAGGAAGGGAAGGGAAAATGCTGTCAGGCTTTCAAGATTCTGTTAAGCCTAAATCAATAAAATGGGGTTCCAGACATACTTGCGGAATCAATTTCCTGGTCTGGCCTACCTCAAAGGGCTGACATCATTTGCAGCATTTTCTTAAAATCCTAAATGTGCTCACCAGCCTAAAAAAAAAAAAATCCTATTTTAAACCTTCAAGGATGATGCATCTCGCAATGATGGAAAAAGTATACTGTTTAAAGGTCAACGTAGACAAGAGACAGAAACCTTTAATTAGTTTACCTCTTGCATATTTTAAAGATTAATTGTAATCCTTAGAATCTAGATTTGGATAAGGGCTAAGGCGACAGTGGAAGAAAATTAATCCTTCTTTGCATGCCTATTTCCCAGGTTTGCATTACCCTATAAATGTATTTACAGTATCTGTTTAGAAATCACCTATAGGGAAGATTGCACAATCTTTTGTCAACATAGCACCGAGCTTACTATTTGGCATACTTATTCACACAACAGCCCCTTTCTTCCATGAAGTCAGTTTTCAGGGTTGAAACAAATTCTCAAGCAAGGTCTGAAGATGATTACGTACTTCTATACATATTTCTCGCTTTCTGTTTTGACCTAATGATCTGTTAATAGGTACAGAAGAAGATTCCTGGTTTTGGCATATCATAACACGGGCTAAATCTAACTTCTAAAAATCCCATTAATCTTCTTTCAGTTTGGCTCAAACCAAAACTGTGCATAGGCAATCACAGCAAGGGATTTTATATTCATCACAAAACAGCAACACCCACATGATATATTTTATCATGTTTATTTAACTAGGTAAAAAGGTCTTATCTAAGTCACTGTCTCATAACCTTTGATGCAATTAATTTTCAGAGATAAAAGCTCCTAATACTATCTAAATAAAGTTTCTATGGGAAACTCCCTATCACAGAAACAAGCCAGCTTAATCTTTTCCAGATTGGCCTCTCCTTCTGTTTTCATACCCTCTTTACGGTTTTTGCAAATTCGCACCCAAAGGTTGTGCACAAACAGGGAGGAGGCCTGCAGTTGGCTAGGTTAAATATTAGAAAGTTTGCTACATTACACACACATCAGTTAGAACCATTTTGTTCCGTAGACGTCTCCAGAACAACTAAAGCTAACTTTCTGGCATTAAGGGGGAAAAAAAAGCAAAAACAGTCATCTAAGCAACTTCCCACAAAAGATTAAAAACGTGTATCGGAATTAGGAAACTTCTCCCACACATGTGGAAAAGGCTTTTAAGTGCAACACTTCTAAAACAATGAGTCAAAACGAACTTCCTCTGCAGAGGAGTCATCCTTTCTCCCTCCAATTGTGTCTTCTCTTAATCGCAAGTCTAAAAGTGAAACACTTGCTTTTGAAAAAAAAAGTAGGAGGCTTTTGTTGGAGTTGATACAGAAGGCGGATTGATCAGGTTTGCTGTTGTCAATCTAGGAAGAGTTGCACCGAGACAAGACTTCTGAGGCTGGACCAACCTTCTCTGACCTGATGTTCCCTGGCACACGGCACTACTCTCCACCAGGCCACAGGGAGCTGCTGCCCAGCACGTCTGGAGGGTGCCAGGCTGGAAAAAATGGTGACGCTACTTTAACTTTCAGAGACAAGAATGTACTCAAAACTGAGCTGGACAAGAAACGGTCTTCGTTTTCTCATATAGAAGGTCAGGCTCTGCTTGCCTTTAATAAAGCTGGTTGTCAGTATTCCAGGAAGAGCAGTGAACCATATTGAGAAAACAGTATATTTGAAGCATCAGAAAAACAAATGCTAAACTATTAGTAGAAAAAGGAATAGTTTTTGCTCATATATTCCTTTCATGTGTGCTCTATTTTGTCTCCAGAAGCTCAAAGAACTACACAGAATTTTTCCCTCCAATGTTATATTTATAATATTATATTTCTCAGGGCTGAGAAACACTGACTAGTTCAAAGTCTCTCAGTGAACTTCTAAGGCTCAGCGTGGATTTGACTAAGACCTGGATCTCCCAGGTCCTTATCCAAAATCATAACTACTAAATCTACTTTTTTGAAATGACATTTCAGAGCCTTGACAGAATTGCACAACTTATCATGGACCTTCATGCTTTCCAAATGGTTCAGAGTGCTTAAATACTTGGAGGGGGGGGGGTACTCAAACCATTCGACACTGTATGAGCAAGCTGCAATGCAGCTTGTTTGGGCGTATGCCTTCTATAAGTCTAGCACTGATTCATATAATCCAGAAGTATAGTCAATCAATTCTGCCACCTTCCTTGCTGGCTGGCCGTTTCTCTCCATAAACGCCTATCCTGAAGTGGTGTACTCTTCAAGCTTCTGTTAAATTGATTGCCCTGTTTGCTAAATAGCCAGTTGTCAGGCCTTTGTTTCTTCTTGCAAACTTTTCGGCAATGTAAGCCCCTTACAATCAATTTCACCCCTTCAGTGACTGCTAGCTCACGGTCTCTGCTGGCAGCTGAGATTGTATCTCTTCATAGTGCCAAACAGCATCTCTTTGGCACTAATTTTGGGTGGCTATTCCATGCCCACTACAAGATGAAATGGTACTAGCGAAGGAACTAAAATAATTTCAGCTCTTGGCCATTCATATGGGCAAGAAAATCTCTCTTCTGACTTAGATGTTAAGAAGCAGCTAGATACTTTTCTTTATGGCATCATTATAATGCACCAGAATCTACTATACAGTACATATATACAGTATGCTGCACGGCAATCCCTTTATTCCCCAAAGAACGTAGCTTGCTTCAGTGGGAAATATATTGCTCTCTACTAAATCGATATATAGGTGGTCCCCAGTTTAAGAACAAGTTCCATTCCCAAGGTCTGTCCTTAAGCCGAATTTGTATGTAAGCCAGAACAGTATTATTGTATGATATTGTATAAGTAGCATTGTGTAATTCACTCGAATCATTGTGTATTTAACTCACATTTTGCTACAGTAGGCTCCGTTCTTAACTATGGGTTGTCCTTAAACTGGGCGTTCTTAACCCAGGGACTACCTGTAATTGGAATGCAATAAACCCAATTCAATACTCAGCCATAGCTCCCTCGGCCACTGGTTATTGCACCACAGATGCAAGCACAAAAATATGTCCTCTTTCTTTTAAAGAAAACTCACTAGCTGCAGATTGTGACCTTCAGATAAACTATTCTCTTACAATCCAAACACGTCTTTTTCAAGGTCCAAGCATAACCAATTTAATCTCACAGCCTTAACACTAAATCATCCTTACATGCAAGAGCTAAGAAACTGGCTTTGGCCATCTGCTCAAACTTGAGCTAAGTGCTTCTTATGGAAAAGAGTAAGATCTCTTGGCACTGAAGGAATACTTACGCTGTTGAGAGGAAGAGTTCCTACATTACACTGTAAATGCAGAATTGCTGTTGTCATTAACATTCCACATAGAGTTCATCTGTTGTTGTTTTCCTCCTTAGGGTGCAGAAGGTTCAGCCCAAAAACCTTCTAAATAGTGGATCCGGGGCTTTACATGCTAGCTAATCAAGAGCTACACTAGGAGGAAACACACTGCTGTGTAACTACAAGGCACAGATCGTAAAAGTTGATACTCCCAGAGAGAAACAAAGGCCAAGAAACTGATCCAAAGACAGCCCCCAAAGTGCTTTTAAAGTTTTTGGTCATGTAAAACAGCAAGTCTTATGGCATAAGAGAACAAACTGCAATTAGATAATCATGATGCAGTACCCTGAATTATATCTGTTAGAGCAAAATAGCATGCAAACATTGTTCCAGCCTGGGGTTCCTGTAACTGGCAGGCCATAGCCATGTACACAACATCCATATAGTTCCTTACCTACAGAGGTTTGCACAGCCACACACATGTATGTGCACATTGACACTGCCGACACTTCCATGATTATTCTGCAAAATTGCAAGAAAGGAAGATACCACAAGAAAGGGCATTTGCATACGACTGACGCACAGCAGTAAGGCTTCCTGGGCTTCGGTCCCAGAGGGTGCAACACGGCAGCTTTCCTCTGCTTCTCCCATGCCAAGCAAACTCTGCTACCAGCTACATATTTGGGCCTCATAGATGGGAGTTCACAATCCCCCTCTTGTTGCAATGGCAAAACAATACCCACAAACCCAAATGTTGTGAACTTTTTGCAGACCTTAAAAACACAACAGTAGTGCATAATCAGACCCCGTTAACACTTCGTGCTGCTCTTTGAAAAACATCTTTGCCACTTTGCAGAAGTGAAGATGATTTAACTGAATGCGAAAGACTTTCCAATCTTGTCAGCTTTACCACTCCAAACTGGCTTCCTGTTTAGTGGAAATTAATTGCAATCAAGATAGGAATTCCCAGACTCCTCCTCCTGCAGTGAGCCTCTCTCTTCCCATTGCCTTTGTACTGTACGGCTATCAAACTAAAAATGCCAGATTAGGGCTAGGGACTAAGTGGGAAGCTGCTCTCATTAGTCTCCAGAAATTACTGTGTGTACCAAATCCTTGATGCATGCTGGGGAAAACAGACATTCATTGTTACAAATCTTGAGAGATTCAGAATGTTCTACCTGCTCTATTGAAACTCATTTTAATGCATGTAGAACACGGACTAAGTCTCCGAACAAGTGAACACAGCCTTATTAACAATGAAGATGAGTATATTAATGTGACAATTCCTTCTTGCTAAGAAATATATGTAAATATGTGTGTGTGTGTGTGTAATATTTGAATAGTTTCTTTTACATCAGTGTATTTTTGTTGTTCAGTCGTATACGCTACCCTATATTCCAACTGCCAGTGGCTTTCCTGACACTGAAAACATTTCTCCCTTCCAAAACTGTCAGGTGGACTTACAAATATGAATCTCTCAAGCTTAGACATCAAGCTCACAAGGAAGAGGAATTGGGAAGGAAGAGGGAAAAAGTAAATTCAGACACCAGTTCAAATGGGTGTTCCTTCTAAAAGTGACAGGCAGAGCTAACTTCCTGCAGCTGCTCTCCGATAAATACATATAAGGGCCAGACTGGTCTCCTCCTTGCAGGGGTGTTGTTCCTGGGACATAGCCCCCTAGTGGCTCTGTACTTCTTTGGCTGGTGGGCAAAGGCAGATGGCCAAGGTTTTCCTTGTCATAATCTCCAGTGTGGTATTTCTCAGTTCCTGCTCTCCAAGATCTTCCCAATGGAGATGCCAGGAACTGAACCTGGTCCTCTATACATGCAGAACACATGTACCAAGTCTTCCGCCAGCCTAGCTACAGAGACTATTTCATTAGACTGGACCCTTCAAATGGTATGTTCAGGAAAAGTGTTCCCCAAATTGGCATCCTACACAAGTGCACAACCACAAGATTTCCATGATTTCCAGTTAAGAGGGCCAAAACCACTAGGTTGGGAAAGGGTGCTTTAGAAAAGGACAAGACTAACTTATTGGTAACATCTCCCACTCCTCCTCCTCCTCCTCCTCCTCCTCCTCATCATCATTTTCAAGAGCCAAGGCTGCAGGTGGTAAGCATTCATACGGAAGAGGATACATAGCGATTTTTGTTCTGCTAGTTTGCCCCCCACAAGCACATGTGCACAGACACAGAGACACACACAGATATACTTTTCAAATATGTTAATCAAGGCTAACCACCTATTACTTTTGTTCTTTTTTGTTCCTCCCTGAAAATAGAAAGGCTATGTTTTTTAATGGTTTGCTAACTTTGAGGATTTGATGGCTTTCGAATTTTAGTAGTACAAGAACAGAAGGCTCCAGGGGGCAGGTGGGGCCACATATTAGCTGGGTTGACACCTCTGCTTTAGAACATTAGTATTGCATTGTGCAAATAGAAACTTGTAAGGGTATCCCACCTGCCCAGATCCCTCTGCCAAATTATTATTAATGATACACCTACAATAGTCATAATTTTAATTCAAAAAATTTGGATGCATATAACTGTCACATTTGGAGATTATTGCCTCTCTAAAAAACCAAAACAGATGTGTGAAAGCTGTTGATCATTTTGGAGAGTTAAAGGGTGCTAGTTAAAATCACATCGAGTGTTGTTTTCTACTGCATTTAGAGAGCATTACTTAAGAATGTACAGTATTGAAAACAGTATTTTGATGCATTTTATTGTTAAGCATCAAATGTGTTCCAAAAGTAAAAGGAGATCTGCTCGTGGAGACATACAGGCATAAGCTCCTTCTTGGCCCAATTACAATTTATGATTGGATCAGGCCAAGAAAATGTCAGTCAGCTGATAATACAACAAAGCTGCTTCTGCATGGTGGAGAAACTTCTATTCTACAATTTGAGTTCCTCACAATCCCTCCATTAAAATATATTCTTGACAATATTTTGCCTTTCCTCCCTTTCTTTCACCTGCTTGCCCTAGGGCAAGGACAAAAAGGGAGCTTAGTCTAGGAAAAAGGATACTTGTTTTACTTTAATAGCTTTTCTTGGTTTAGGAAACTATGATAGAATTTGAGGACACCAACTTGAGATGAGCACATAACAGGGAAAACACAGCAGATAGCACAGATCTAGCTGTCTGACATTCTGACATACAATCAAGGAGCTGATAAGGTGGCAAGAGGGTAAAATGATCCCTGCTCTATTTTTTTTCACATGTGAGCTGAGCCAGCATACATTTTTATCAGCGACAGATTGAATTTCTTCTCAATTAAACCTGAAAACTATGTAAATTGCACAGTGTCAGACCTACTGCTATAAAAGCTACCTTGGACACCACCACAAAGAAATTAGGAGAGGTCTCCAATTTTAGAGAGCCAGTTTGGTGTAGTGGTTAAGGCATCAGGCTAGAAACCAGGAGACTATGAGTCCTAGTCCTGCCTTAAGCACAAAGTCAGCTAGATGACCCTGGGCCAGTCACTTTCTCTCAGCCCTAGGAAGGAGGCAATGGCAAACCACTTCTGAAAAACCTTGCCAAGAAAACTGCAGGGACTGGTCCAGGCAGTTGCCAGGAATCAACACTGACTCTAAGGTACCCCCTCCTCTTCTGATTTTAACACCAAAGCAAAGTGGTTCCCTCACCCATAAGATTTTGTTCTTCCATATCTCTCTCTAACCCCATCATCATCCATGCTCCAACTGAACATTGTGCAACAACAACTGAGAAGGATCTAGCACCCCTCATTCTCCTCTGGGTGTTTAAATGGTCCCTCTACCCCTAGAATTGATACGTGATTGCAACCAATCTGGATTTAAGCACACAGATCTGCTATTGTCATGTCCAGTTCGACCCAAAGATTCTCCCCACTCAAAGAAAGACCTTTTTCTCAGAGGAAGCCTGGGAGAAGAGATAAACTTTGTAACATGCCCTCAGGGTCAATATCCTTCTGCTCAAGAAACCTACTGGGGAAAAACAAATTCCAAACATGAAGATCCTTTGCTGCAATTTTCTGCAAAGCCTTATTGCAAGGCTCTTCCAATAAGCCAGTGAACTTCTGTGGCTGCAAAACACTAAGTAGAGAAATAGCTGATATACAAATGTCTGCCTTTGAACAAATTATATTAGAGCAGGCTCAAATAAGAGGACAGTATTACTTACCACTGGTTTTTTAAATTACTGAAATACTATGGAGTTTTTAAATTACAACTTCTTTAAAAAGTGTATTAAACACCTTGTGTTGTATAAGCATACTGCTTAATCTTATGAATAATATCAAAGAGCTGTTCAATGTTTTTAAGAGAACTATGAGTAATTAAAGACTGTCAACTGAGAACAGCAACTTTGGAATATTGCCCTAAAATGTTAAAATAATTATTTCTGTTCTATCATGGTTTATTAAAAGAGCAATCAAGAATCTTTGTAGAAATGTTGCACAAGTAACTATCAAAATAATGAATTCGCCAATTGTACTCCAACATAATTATGACAGCTTTTAAAAGCCACATTATACTGTACATGGGATTACAGAAGATTGCCTTATAACAGGGAAGGCTGTTGTCCATGTAGCTCTTTATTAACCTGGTTCATGCATCACATTAAGCCATAAAGTGATTTGCTTGATTTCAGCATAGCATGCTAAGCAACTGTGCTATTGTGGTTTATAAGCTATGGCTGAAGATGCTTAAATGTGGTTTACCTAATGAACGATGGCTAAGAGTTTATTGGATAAGCCACAATGTCTGTACTTATTGGCAGCTCCTGTTCGCCCAACATTTCCGCTGCAATTCTTTTTCACTGACTGATCATCAAGATTGATACTGGGTCTTTATAACCTAAAGCATGTGAGTTATGCCACAGCCCTCCCACTACATTTTATTTATTAGTTCTTCTTAGGCAATCATGAGATATTATCAGCAAAATCTTGCGGGGTAATCTACCTGTGAACCAGCGCATTTTTAGAATGACTTCTTCATTATGGCAACTGCACAGCACAGGGATATATTTTGGATGCTACAGGACACCTGTATACTTTGTGTACATGTCTTCAACTCATTCTTGACTCCTGGCAACTGCCTGGATTAGTCCCTGCAATTTTCTTGGCAAGACTTTTCAGAAATGGTTTGCCATTGCCTCCTTCCTAGTGCTGAGAGAGAGTGATCGGCCCAAGGTCACCCAAGGCAGGACTAGAACTCAGAGTCTCCCAGTTTCTAGCCTAGTGCCTTAACCTCTAAACCAAACTGGCTCTCACAGAACATTTTTAGGCATCATCAAACAAAAAGCCAATCACAATTCCCCAAAGTCTCACCTTTTGCTCCTGTGCACTTTTATTTAAAAGTCCAGTCTCATTTAGATGAATTGGCCTTGCCTCCAAACATACCAAGGATTGTAGTCTTAGAAATAAATGCAATTACAAAATATACTTAAAAGCTGATAACTTATTATCCCAGCACGGCTTCTAAGCTTATTACAGCTGTGTGCCAAGCAGCTGTTTTATGGGTAAAGCTTTTCCATCACCATATTTCCAGAGACTGGAAAAAGTTTTCCCTCCAAAATATCTGCAGTTGTTACACAAATCCCTCCTTTTGGAGTGGGGGGGGGGTGGCAAATCTAATTGAAATGCATAAGAAATGAAGTACTGATATGAAATACACAGCCATTGCTTTCTGAGTCAGTGACTGCCAGTGCTAAAGACTGATGCGAGAGCCTCAGCAGACAAAATTCAGCAAGCTCAGTGAAGAATCCAGCTTCTCATCATTAAAGCAGCATTACTTTCCTTGACTCTACCAGCTTATGGCAAAACAATAAGGGGGCAAATTACCTTCTGTTTAAAGACAGATGAGCAAATATGTTTTGACCCGCTGAAAATAAAAATCTGCATTCATGGCTAAAAGGCTTGCCGTGCTAGAGTTTTATCCACAAAGCAATTTTATTAATATCTCCTATCCTAAAATTACTCCACATAACCTGATCCAGATGCTGGTACAGGTAGTCCCCAATTTAAGAACGAGTTCTGTTCCCAAGTTCTGTTCTTAAGTCAAACTTGTATGTAAGCCGGAACAGTATTATTGTATAATACTATATAAGCAGCATTATGTAATTAACTTGAATCACTGTGTATTTAACTCAAATTTTGCTACAATAAGCTCCATTCTTAACTGTAGGTCATCTGTAACCCAGGCATTCTTAACCAGGAGACCACCTGCACTTGCAATGCCAACACGTCCTTCTCTGGATTCACACAGCCCATTAAACCATGTTTTAGTTAATAAGGGTTTGTAAAAACAAACAAACAAAACTGCCTGGATTCACATGTTGGCCTTGCTTAAGGTGGGAATCCACAGTCAGTTACTGTGAATGCCCTGAAGGAAAGAGAGGCTGTTTAGAGAATCACCCAGCAATGAAGGCACTGGATGAAGAGTAGGGAGACCAGATTCCACTCCATCCTTAGCCATGGAGGGAGGCTGGCTGACTTTGGGCCAGCCACTCTGTCTCAGCCCAATCTGCCACACAGGGTTGTTGTGAAGGAAAAGAGGAGTAGGGAGCATTATGCACACCACCTTGAGCTCCTAAATGAAAGACAGGCTATACGTCTAATTACGCAAATAAAGAAAATCCTATTCAAAGCACACAAAGTTGTATTAACCTAGAGCAGTGTTTCTCAACCTTGGCAGCTTGAAGATGGGTGGACTCCAACTCCCAGAATTCCCCAGCCAGCCTTGCTGGCTGGGGAATTCTGGGAGTTGGAGTCCACCCATCTTCAAGCTGCCAAGGTTGAGAAACACTGACCTAGAGTGTAGCGTTAATGACAGAGATGGCCACAGGAATGAAACTGCAATCATCATTAAGCTCTTGTTGTCTAAAAGGCATCTTATACTAAATCGCTCGATCCCAAACCACAAAAGCCAATGTCATCCAAAATTCATCAACTAACCTTTTCATCTTGGGATGACATTGGTGGGCTTCCCAGTGGTTTAGCTGGTTGTAACTGCAATTGTCTCTAGGGAAGTATCTATCACCCGCTCAGGTGCAGGATGCCACACTTTTCCAAATGCTTGCATCCCACACACAACGCATTCCTGAAAACGTGAGTTTACACTCCCATAAACTGCTCCCTTGTAATTTCACCTAGCAATTTTAAAACGCATATCTAACTGTTCACTCCTCCGTTAGCTTACGTGGAATAACTCCAACCAAGTTTATTGTCACATATTTCCAAGGAAGTGGACCCAGGGCTCCAGTTTAGTTCACTGGGTCCACACAACCAGAATTGCCCAGGGACACACAGAAAATTCAGTTCCCTTCCTGAAGACAGAACCTGGGATTTTTAGGAAGCGTAATGTGAAAAAAGCCATTGTGATCTGATATTCTGCGAACCAAACTGCAGCACTATGCAGTTTTGCTACATGGTTTAAAAATAGTGAAGAATTGCTGTTAAGTAAGAGCTCGGTCCCTGAAGTTTAAGAGCATTTATCAAGATCTAAACATAGTAAGAGTGACATAGTTCAGATGCTTTCAAATCAAACCTGTAATCATAGCCAAGAACTCAAGTGCATAATACTAATTGTGTAATAGTAAACAACATGCCAGGACAATGCAATTGCTCTGGTCACTTGCCTAAATTTGTAAGGGGGGGCCGGGGGTGGAATCAAAATCAAGGGCCAATTAGCTTCTGTTAATTACCACAACCCTACCTGAACTGAGCCTTTGTTTATTTTTAAGATTAAGTTTCCCCTAAAATTTGGCACCCTGTAAATGGATTACAATACCCATTATCCTCACAGATTGTAGCTGCAGCCCACCACGCACTGTGCAACACCTTGATTCTAGGACAGCTGCACAGAGCTCGGTTACACTAGGCCCTGGGCTAACTAGCTTGCATCTTGCACTGCAACATTTTTCAGCTGGGCTCCAGAAGTCTGCAATACTATTTAGGAGTAAAGCTTAATGCGCAGTTACCTTGGAGCCGATCTACTGAGCCAGATCGTTCTGAGGAGGGGAAACCCTCCCAGGGAAGGTGCGCTGATGAAGGGATTTGAAGGCATCATTCAAGGCAGGACGCGGACTGCCCGAAAACACACGCTGGGTTCACACGTCGCGCTAAGCCAGGGCTTACTTAACCACCGTTTACTGAATATACCCAACTGGCTACATTCACACAACACAGGAAAGCGATCTCAAACAACCACATGATGATGGCTGGGCGCGACACGCGACCGTAGCCGTGTTCTGACACTCCAGGGAGCTGTCAAACGTCCGGGGGGAGCGGGAGGCTTTCAGCTTCTTTGCAGAATTACTGAACCGCTCCGTGCCTGCGAGTGAAGCAACTTCGGGGTGAAAGGGCCGGGATCTGCTTCTCCCGTCCTGATCTCTTACCCCGGAGGAACCCCGGAGGGGGCACTCAGCTCAAACCCCTGCCCCGCAGCCGAGCCCGTCCATTGTTCTGCCCTTCCCAGCGCTGCGCGCGCCTCTTATCTCCGCTGACCTAAGCCTGCCAGGAAAGCCACTCGCCCTTACTACAAAGTCCGGGCGTTTGTAAACACGCTCGCGCACAAACTCGGGTCTGCGCGTGGGCAGTCAACCCAGGCAGCGTGCGTGCTCGTGGCTGTTCCCGAGCGGCGAGGACAGAAGCGGAGGAGCAGTCCCGGAGCAACTCTTGCCCGAACAAGCCAGCATCCTTACCAAGCACGCTTGAAAACGGGGATTCCCTTTCAGAGAAGCCTAGCCAGCCTCCCTCGCGCAGGACCAGGGCGAGCTGCTCCCCCTCCTCCTCTCCAGAGATCTGTCAAGGCAGAAGTTCGACTCGGAGGAAGCTGCCTCCTGCAAACTTTTTCCACGGCGCTTCCACGCGCAGCAGCGTAGCCCGCCGCCGCCGCCGCCTCCTTGTGTGCCTCTGTCGGACGGGGCGGGGGGCGCTGGACAGGGGAGCGCCAGCCCTTTGATGCTCAGTTGACGCTCCAGTCCCGGGGACGTCCGGGGCGCGCGTCAAGAGAAACGCACCAAGTTACTGTGCCCGGACTCCTCGGTTAACCCCCTCGTGCTAGGAGAGAAACATCCCCTGCGGGGGACTCGCGCACGGACCCATCAATCAGAGCGGCGCAGGCCTCCTATTGGGCGGAGGGCGGGGCTTGGGCGATGATGGACACCAAGAGCCCGTGTCAGAGGAAACTCCTCCTTCCTCTCACTTGGCTCCGGATTCTTTGCTTCCTTAGATGAGTCGGAGCGCGATGCGGAGGGGGAGCTGGTTTCCTTGCGGCCTCAGCGCGGGTCGGTTGGCCGAATCCGGCTTGGGGAAAATGTGCGTTTCTTCGGAAGACAAATCTTTCCGCTTTTGGTAAATGTCGGCTGCAGTTCAGTTTGCCAGCTATCTAGATGGCTGGAATGCTTCACGTTATGCAACGTTTCGCTCACTTCTTAGAACTGGCAAGCCAAGTTCAGTTTTCTCCTAGTTCTGACAGTACCGAGGTCAACATTAACAGAGCGTATTGAAAACAACAACCGTCCCCCGACCAAACCCCCCTTTTTAGCTTTAATCGAATTGATTTGATTTTTTCGCATTCCGCTGCTATTTGATTCTCGCTTAACCATTTTTTCCCGCTTTCCATGGCACGTCTAAACCTGCCAGTTGAAGGTATGAGTATGCGTCTGATGAAGTAGGCTTCTACTACTACCAGCCATAATAACTGAAGGCCGAGCTGCTTGGGGATAATAGGAGTTAAGAGTCCAACGTGTTTGGGGAGCACCAGGTTGGAGAAGTTCGCGATGAATGTGTAATTTAAAAAAGTCTCTGAACTGTTTTAGTTGCAACCCATTCGTACAGCCACGCCTGGAAATCATTTTTGTTTCTGTGCCTTTAACACTCCCCTAAAAGAAACTCATCAGCTATCCAACTGTTCCGGACATTGGAATTTAAAACGTTTTCGCTTGAGCTGGATCATGCCTGTGCAGCACAAGATTATGTATGTTTACTGAAGATTAAATTTCACTCCATTCAACAGCACTTGCTCGGAAGTGTGCTGGAGGGATTGCTGATTTAACATCAACATCAGGGGTTCTGCAGGATTGTCATTCCAGCAAAGTTGTGCAAGTTTTCTTTTCCAAACAGGAACTACATGCAACTAAATATTCAAACCATGAACAGATGGATTTTATATGAACGTGCAGAGTTAAAACAGCAAGCATTTATGAAGTAGTTAATTACTCTTATATTCTGACACACACACTCCCACACCCATTAAAATTATGAAACTCTTATCCAATGAGAAGAAAGTTGAGGGGTGGCTTCAAGTACAAATGGAGCCCCAAAACCGAGTCCTCTAGGATGGATTGCATAGTTTTAATTGCATTCAGGCTCTCCCACTCCCCCCTCCCCAAAATTAATGAAGCAAGGGGAAACAAGATCACTAAGGGCTGATCTGCCACCAGAAACCCTCACCTGATTCATTACCATCTGGAGGCGAACAAGGTTTCCTTCAGGTTTGCCACCACTAAAGTCCCCCCAAAGTGTGGTCTAGCTATGTCTGAGTAAACGATGTGATCTACAAACAGCATTTGGAAACTCATAGTGCCACAAAGGGAGGAGGAGGAGGAGGGTGTGAAAAGAGTACTGTAGAGCAACTCCTTGTTTGTTCCAAATGTTCCCTACTGGATTTCACCACCCCCTGCCCCCACCCCCTTTAAAATGCTCTTCTGTGCTCCTGTTGCAACACTGCTAGTTAGTTAGCCAGTTTGAGTTCAGAGGTGATGAATGGACTGTGCGACTTCAGACTTGATCAAATGTCATCCAGAAGAAGATCACATTTTTGGACACTTCCCTGGGTAAATACTACTGCAACTAGCAGTTGGTAAAGTAAATTGTATATAACATTTTTCCTTGACATGCTGCCTTTTATTTGCAAAGAGGGATGAGATTTATTTAGTTGGTCAAACGGGGCAGGGAACAGACAGCATTCCAATCCCGCAGTATGAACTGAAATAAAACACTGTCACCTAATTGTCCTGCTCCTGCAGACCAAGATCTCAAATAGCGCTCTGTGCATGACTTGAAACTAAACCCTACAGAATTCAGGTGGTCTAACTTGTAGGCTGTGTTGGTACAACCCATTGAAGGTTAACTTATTCATGGTTGACCAACTGAGATGTTAACAGAATCCCTTGTACTTCCTGCTGCTGATACACCTTTTTAAGGTACATATCAGGAGACAAGCTCCAAATGAGTGGATCTTAAATATTTCAGGCCAGTATCGATTTCTTTCTCATAGTACCAGATAGTTTTGAGGCTGGGATGAAATGTTCTCAGTGCACCTCATGGTTAAATAAGAAAGCATTTGTCCAGTGACAAACTACAAACTTACAAATATTCTAGCCATGTTTCTGTTTTCAGAACACACATACAGAAAAGTAATGTGGAAAAACAAGTCCTTTTTCTCAGGGGGAGCTCATTCTCCTTTTTCTCCCCTGGTGTTCATACCTTTCCTATTTTGTTTAAGTGATATATAACAATGAATGTTAACTTGTAAATGCTAAAATTGCTTTTGACATAGTCCTGAAGGACCTGCTCTGCCTTTTGTTCTGCCCTAGCAGTTTCTCTATTTATGGCAGATGGATCAGTTGGACCACCCCAAATAAGCCATTCAGATGCAGTCAGTATAGAGCAGTTCTCCCTGGAAGGAACAAGTCACATCACAAGCAGAAAGTTCCTGGGCACTTGCTCAAGTGGAGAACTTTAAGGAGACAGACATCAGGATGAGCCTCAGCACAAACTGTAAGTGTAGAAGGAGCACACAACACTAAATGAGCATTGAAAAAGAAGTTATTGTGAAACAGTGATCATCACCAAATACCCTTGAAGTCAAGTAAAAATACAAGCCTCTTCTCTTTTTCTTTCTTTCTTTCTTTCTTTCTTTCTTTCTTTCTTTCTTTCTTTCTTTTTCTTTCTCCCTCTCCCCTTCCTTCCTTCCTTCCTTTCCTTCCTTCCTTCCTTTCCTTCCTTTCTCTTTCCTTCCTTCTTTCCTTCTTTTGTAGCTAATCATTTCCAAGCTGACTCATGTTAAGAGAATGACTCACTGTATTTTGCAACAATGAAGGAGCGTGCTGGTTGGGAGTAATGCGGTCTTGCAGTAGGAAGTTTCATTGCCAAGCAGATTCCCAGAATGGGTTCATTTTTTTTTTCCTCCTAACAGCATAGCAAATTAAGTTCTAACCCTGTTCTTAACTTGTATAGCCACATTTTGTGACAATATACAGTGGTACCTCGAGTCATGAACTTAATTCGTTCCACGACCCGAATCAAATTTTCCCATAAGGTTCAATGTAAATATGGTTAATCCGTTCTGACCCCTCCGAATTTGGTCGCCAACCGATTTTGGTCGCGTCCCGAATCAAATTTCCCCATAAGGTTCAATGTAATTAGGGTTAATCCGTTCTGAACCATATGTATTTTTTTTTAAAACCACAAAAATATGAAACAAAATACAGTACAGTACAGTATGAAGAGAGAGAACACTAACCTTGCTCGAGGCGACTTCTGGCGTGGAGGACAGGAAGGTGGGTGGGGAGGCGGTTATTGCTTGGAGGGAGAGTCCCCCTCCCTACAGGAAGCCACAACCACGTGTCACGGCAGGGAAAATGGCCACGGATCCTGTGCGTTACCCGATGCGGAGTTTGCGGACGGAAGCAAAATTTTGCTAATGGTGCTGTTCGTGACCCGAATTGGTCGTGAACAGAAGCATTCGTGACCCGAGGTACCACTGTATTTAGAAGCAAAAACTGCCCAATTCATTTATGGGGCTAATATCTGATCTGCAAATATCCACATACAGTAATCACTATATGACAACAGTGTAAGGGAGGAGTTCTGTATCTCTTTGCTACCATCTGATGGCCATCCAGATTTTGGTAGTCCATATCTGATAGTCCTAATGTATTGAGAATTCGATAGTTTGCTTTTTTTAAGGAAGCACATGACGTCATGGTTGGAACAGGATACCATGTATGAGAAATTAACTTTTCCTCTGTGTGACATAGCTCTACTCAAAACATACAAGGTACTATTAGCCCCAAACTATAAATCTTGTGATGATAGATAGATAGATAGATAGATAGATAGATAGATAGATAGATAGATAGATAGGCAGGCAGGCAGGCAGGCAGGCAGGCAGGCAGGCAGGCAGGCAGGCAGGCAGGCAGGCAGATCACACACACCTTCAGGTTTTCCTTTTGCGGTTCATTGGAGTTCCAGGGAAGTAAAATGACATCATTTTCTCCTTTCCCACAGCCCTCATTCAAATTAGGGGCTCTGCAACAAAATTTATGAAAATATAGTTTATGTCAAGAGCCCCAACTTAAGAAATGGCTTGCGCATCATGCTCAGTCACAGTATGTTCATAGCTGACTGGCATCATACAAGGTAAACTATAAATTGTAGTTCACAAACCATAGTGATTGAGTGTCAAGACCTGTGGATCTGGCAATCTCAGTAAACAAGCATTTGGATTTCTGGGAAGATCTTTATAGATAGTGGGGCAAAGAAACAATACCTTGAAAGCCTACCAGAGTAAATCTCCCACAACTTATACCTAGTGTAATTAAGGTGGAGTTATTCTGAGACTCCAGAATCTCTTTTGTAATGGCTCTGTTTCCTCCTTAGCACTCTTGCTGCCCCCTCAATTTGTTAAGCATTCCATCACACTGAGTTCACAAAATGTACTAACCCAACACCAAGCAACAGCAATATAGAGACATTATAGTTTAGCATGTGTTGTATAAAGTAGGCCAAAAAATACTTGGATCAAGTTTCCACTTAGTTAAGCTACAGGACTGAAGCTCAGTTGCATTTATATGCTTATAGTTAAGAGTGGAAGGTTTAAGAATTCACTGGGCCTGTTTGCATTTCATGATAAGCCAGAATTATTATTAAGTGTGGTGCATTTTGTCCAGTGATTCTCACTTCTATTAGTAGGAGTAGCTCAACTGATCAAGGAACAGCTCTCTAAAGTTTGTTCAGCGTTGTCTTCAAACTCTGTGGCTTGTTGCTCTTCTAAGAACCCAGAATCAGGAACTGGGGCTGTCATTACACAATGGAAACAGGATTATGATGAGACTTAATGATCTAGTTTATTAGGAGAATGACAAAGTAAAGATCCTGATTCTGAGATAATACTAATTAAACCATCAACTGAGGTTTCCTGGCTTATTTAAACCCTCCTGACTTCAGCAGGATCCAAACAGTGGCATCCATTACAAAAAGCAGTGATGTCAAAATGGCAACATGTACACAATAACATCATCATGAAAAGGTTGCAGTTACGTTTTTACACCAGGATGCTTGAAAAAAGCATGTAAATTGCAGCTTGTTGAACAATGACATTATCACACATTTATCATCATTTCTCCTTTATCATTTCTACAGACATCAGCAGAGGCAAATAAGTAGCTTGAGAAACAGGTATGTTTGATCTTATTGTGACAGACTTCAAGGGGGGGAATATCTATTTTAACACACGAATTGACACCCTGCATTAGCTTGTAATGAATTAATCTTAACATCCAAGCTAGTCCACTTCCTTGTATAGCTGGATAAATTGTTACATTTCAGCTTTTTTAAATGAATTAGTCTGGCCTTCAAGGGTCTCAAGTGTAAAACTAAAGCTAATAGATAGATGGAATGACAATATAGTGTCTCCAGCTACTGTTGTGGATTCATTCTGTAGAAGGAGCACAACACTGAAAAGAAACCATGTTTTTTGCAATGATCATAGGGGGGCAGCTTTAGAAGAAAGAGGGGCCCTGAACAATGGGAAAGCAAATGTTTTGATAGAAGTTGAGGGCTACAAGGCAGGAACTCCTAGGGAGCTGATTGGCTGGCCAATTTTGGGGAAGCTAGGCAAGTTCCTCTCTGTGTACCTGATATTATTTCTATTGTTAGGCAAAGAGGCCTAACAACATAATAATCGAAGCTGGGGAAGTCCATTGTTAAAGGAGATGAGATGCTGAGATCAAGCTGATGGAGGATGGAACAGTTGGGGCTTCTCTGTGTTCCAATTTCCTTGTTAGGGCTGCTCTTGGGCTGTGCTGGGAGCTGGTGAGGAGGCTTCTATTCTTTAGTAAGACGGGATTGCAGGGGCCTTTGTCTGGGGGCAGGGAGGGTCAGTTGGGGTCTGATGGGATTAGGCAAAGAGATGAGCTAGGTGTGACCCTGGTTATATCTAAAAGACGGGGCAGGGGGAGAGGGTGCAGTCTCCATTTTGTTTTTTAGATTTAACAACTTTAATTTAACTACAGCTACCTCACAGCATACAAATTTGATAATAAATTAAATAAATAAATAAAATAACTTCTATTTCTAACATATTCTAACCATTGGCACAGCCCATAATTTTTATTCATCTTTTGAGAATGCAGTTGAAATAGAAGTGAACTTTACAGGTATGTGTAGGGTATATGACTATAAGAAGAAATCAGGTTTGTTTTTACAGCACTCATAGTTTCCCCACCTGCCTTTCTCACCTAATCCATTATATTTTAGGTTTCAGTCCATAATCACACTCTCACTATCCAAAACCATGGAGAGTGATATAATGCTGCCCAACCAGTTGCATCTTTAGTACTATGTCAAAATTTTACTTGCACTGTTTATTTTGACAGAAAAGAAACAGCATTTTTTTTCCCAAAAGAGAATAACATCCTATTAAATTGGGGAAGGGGGCTGGGGATTCTTGCTGCCTTGTTGAAGTGGGTGTGAATGTCCTGTTTCACAATGTACATTACTCTGTCTAGTCAACGTCAGATCCCCTGGTTTTTAACATTTCAGTTAAATCCTAAGAGAAGACATCAGCAAGGAACTCTTCCTATGGGCCTTTTTTCAGATCAGGAAGCATAGGAAGCTGGAGAGGCTATGGACTGATGGAGGACTGGTGTAATCAAAACAACCACAACCATCCTCTGACATTCAGAACAATACATTTTCAAGCTTCCCAAGATTGAGGTGGGAAAAAGAGTGTGCTTTTCTTTAACAAAGGGATTGTAGAAGAAATTTCAACACGGCCCTGTTGAATTTTGGGACATTCTGTAGCCCCATGCTGGACAGTTTGGTAGCTAATAAGTAATTGTGCTTATACTTAAACAACACCCAAAAGGCAATCAGTTTGTGATAGAGTAGTTCAACGAAGTGCATAGCCAAGAATGATATCAGCACACATCCATCTAGTTGGATTCAGGATGACACTCATTATTATGGTTCTGCACAGTGTTGAAAGAAATAATGTGGTATAATAGCTGAAGGGCATGGGCCTCTCTTGGGTTCATTTTGGAATACAGTACATACTAACTCATTCTCAGAGTAAGAATAACTATATCCTTACATCATCAAAGCAGCTAGTTACTCCTGAAAGTGATATCATCAGTAAGCTTGGAAGAATTCCAGGGTATGCAAAACTACATGAGAGAATGAAAGAAAATGGGAGAAATGAAGAAGAAAACCCAATTCGATAGTGATAAGCATAGTTAGGGGTCACAGAATGGTGACTATAGGAAAGGGATGGAAAATGGAGGGGAAGCAACATGGAGCAGCTTTGGAAGAAAGCATCACTGATTGGCGGGCTCATCCATGAAGAGCCACATTCCCTGCTGCAGCAAATGCCACTCGCATTCCGGTTTCTCTAGGGCAGGGTTCCTCAACCTTGGCGACTTAAAGATGTGTGGACTTCAGCATGGCTGGCTGGGGAATTCTGGGAGTTGAAGTCCACACATCTTCAAGTCGCCAAGGTTGAGGAACCATGCTCTAGGGTATTCAATCACTTTGAGTCTGTGGTATTGGGAGATCACCAAAGCAATGTTCTCCCAGATTCCTGAGTATGAATTTTAAAGTGAAACCATGGTGAGAATATCTCTTAGAAGCTATACAGTCAAGATAGGATTGATTAATCAAATAAACCTAACCAAGAAAGCTGCCAGAACTGATGGGACACAAATGGGGTTAATACCTGGCACATTTCTTTGATTTCTTTTCAGCTTGCTGGAACATTGTGCACTTGAAGTGTGCCATCAGAGCTCTGTCTTATCATGGCTCTGCTACTTTTAGGAGGCATACAGTAATCTCTGTCTGACAAGAGAGGTGTTGGAGAGCAAGAGAAGGAGTTATAAAATGATCACTTGCAGCTCCATCTGCAGATTTTAGTGTTAAAGCAGAGCTTAGTCTCTAGTCCACTTTGATTTTTCTCTAAGGATACTCAGAAGGTTTATGTGTATTTACATGCTAATTTGGAATACTAGTTTGTAAACATGCCTCTAAAAGGGAGATTTGATTATAGCAGAATTTTTTTCCTTCCACAAAAGAATCTGGTAAACAATTGCGCACCTATCACAAAAGCCATAATCCAGAGTATATTTTTGTTTAGTTGTATTACTTTGGTAATTTGTAAAATTGCTATAGGGGCTCAATATCAGCCCTTCGTCCATTTGGGTCAGAGCTGGGCTTCTCTCTGCTTCCGGCACAGAGAACAGATTCGCTTTGTTTGCGCGTGGTGGCACAGAAGGGACGGAGAGAAGTTTGGACTTGGCTTAATCAGCCATTACTCTTCAGCAGCAGTTCCCTGTCACACGTGGAAGAAACCCAGGAAAAGATTTGAGTGTTTGTTGAGAATAAAGTCACATCTGGAAGTATTTCCATTACTTAAACACTTCACCTGGAATGTGAAAATGCACTCTCTGGAGGGGTTAAACTGCCAAGCAGCTTCCCAGCCTTGGTCTCCCTCCCTTTAGATAGAGAAGCAAGGTGGATGGATGGGAGCCAATTCTTCCTTTCCACAAAATGCTCCAGTTCCCTGGTATATGGAAATGGAATGCAGCAAATTAACAACTTGCCCACCTCTGTTCTGATTATGCTTTTCCATCCGTGGGTATAAAACCTGTGGGTAGGGATGGAGAAATGCAAAAGATTTTAGGATCAAGTAGAAGGTCCAAGTTTTAACATTTTCCATCCTTCCTCTAATCCCTCTCAGGTGTAAATCATTCTCTTTTGGAGATCCTCTGGAGAGAAGCAGCCATCCAACAACAAGTAATGTGTAGTTTGACCCTTAACATGAAATTATAATAGCACAATTGCTTTTGAGGCAATAAAGAAATTAATCATAATGCACCTAATTTCTTTTCTTTAAAAAAAATGAGAAAACAATGAGAAAACAAAGGACATGCCTGGAATCCTTTGGACTAAATTAAACCTTAGTAATGGTTGATCATGTAAACAGGTTTAAATTAAATAGGGCAGGATGTAGGCAATGTTAAGCCAGTTTAATTTCCATTGGTTTTATAATGCAATATTTTAACATGCCTAAACTCCATCATTTAAATCAATTGAACTTTAAAGTGCTTGATTTTAATGTTGATCAAATATCTTGATAGGGAAGAAGATTTATGGCTTGTTCTTTGAACCAAATTATTTATGGCTTATTCTTTGCACCAAATTAAAAGACTCAAACTATCCTACTTCAGACACATTATACAAAGATACAGTTATCTGGAAAAGTCTCTAATGCTGGTAAAGGTGGAAGGAAAGACAGGAAGAAGACGACCAGCAGGAAGGTGGATGGACTCAGTTACAGTAGTGATGAGTGCACCGTTGGAAGACTTGAAAGACCAGGTTAGGGATAGATCGTCATGGAGAAAATCTATCTATGTGGTCGCTGGGAGTCAAAACCGATTTGATGGCACATAATCTTTGAACCAATTATTATGGTTTGTAAATGATATTTTATGGCTTAGCATGTTGTGTGAAATATGGTTTATTCATGAAATAACCGTGGGTTAATATATGAAAATATGAATATATGAAATATATAAGTTCAGAATGCATCTTCCAGATATGTATTACATGTCAAAAATAAAGAAATCATAGATGAGCTCTAGCTTTTAACAAAATTGTAACTATATTCTATTTTCAATATCTTACAAAGAGGCATATGTTGAATTATATTATTAGTACATTTATAAATCACTTATAGTTTTCCAGTCAGTGTATGGAGCAAAAATATTTCCTACCAATACATTTGAAGTCAAATGGGTGTGATATAAAAGCAACAGAACTGATGGGGCACAAGCAAATTTAGTTACAAGTTCCTGATTGCATTACATAGTTTTGGCTGGGTCTGTTGAGTAAATTAACATAACAATGAACTATAAAATAGATGTCCACAAGCTCAGCTTCTAAAATCCTTAGGTGTTGCCTACAGAGACCTCCAAACACTGTCACCAAATTTAATGTTTAATATGACAGAAGGGGAAAGATCATTAAATACATGACCAAGGAGGTATTGTACTAACTAGATTTCATTTCATTTAGATTTCAATATAAATACAATCCCATCAAATTCACTTTTTGGGTTGTCCCCATCCACTCCTTTCTAGAATGTCACTCAGAGGCAAAGTTATGCAGCCACATTGTAAAACATGATATAAATCACACAATGGCTAGATTCAGCTGGCACCTTAAAAAAAACTAAATGAACCATGTTATGTCTTGGTACAATGTATGAACTCAGTTATAGTGCAGTAGCTAAGTTAAATAATTTTCTCCCAGCCCTCTTCACCCTGGTGTCCTTCAAAACTTCACTCTAATCCTTCACTCTTCCAACTGGGCGCCTGGGGTCATGGGAGTCAATCACACATCTGCTGGGCACTGGGTAGGGGGGAGTCTCAGCTGTGCTATTGAAAGGATTTAGCAAAAGTTCAGCCTCCTTTTATTATATTGGTATGGAAGAGAGAGATCACAGCCAAGTTATAAATTAAATGCTCTCTGGAAGTACTGAGCACATTCTGAAACTGGCACACTTCTCAAGTTCACCTTTAACTAATGAGTCTGTTCTCTGCTAAGCCTGTCATAAATGTCATAAGTGCAAATAATGGAGAATACTTTAGAATGCCACTGTTTCTAGGCCATGCGTAACAAGACAGAGTCACAATTGCCTTCTTTCATATATTACTTTTCCTTAAATGTCAGGGAACACTTTACACATTAGAAGAAATCAGGGGGTGGGGATAAGAGAGAACAAAATCTGAGAGGCAGATTCACATTCTCATCACCACTAATCATAAAAAGCATAAATGAGTTCCATAATTGAGCAATAGCAGCAGAGAGGGGCTATTCCCTATAGAATTGATCATGAAAGAGTAGCCTGAAGAAAGCCAAGACAGAACTCTCTATAATTTTGTATTGTGAAAAGTCAAAATCAGACAAGGTTCTAATCAAAAAGAATCACTTTGGCTCTGATGCTATGTTTTGAACACATATATTAAACACATGGAAAAGGAATCATAGTGGAAGATTTACATATTTACATGGATAGTTGATCTGTAAAAATCAGCATTCTAATTATGTATTATTTGCAATGCAATGTCTGCAGGCGGAGGTCAAAAAAGTTGAAGATGGTGGCTGCAATTGTGTGATCTAAGCCCCAACTTTTTTATATATGTGTGTGTGTGTTGTATGAGCCGCACGTATTAAAAAGGGTGGGGCTTCAATTACATAGCCACAACCAGCATCTTGACTTTTTTGACTTCCCCATGGAACCCCCTGAGTACAACTGATTATTGTAGGTTAATTTATAAAAGAAGCAGAGGGCAATCTGTCTCCTATAAGTGACATGAGGCTTTGCAACTTGTGTTTCTCAGCATGTAGAACACTAAGCTGAAATTTAGCAACAAAATAATTTATGGGGGGGGCAGGTTGGTTATACAGGTGGTCCTCATTTAATGTCCACTCGTTCAGCAACCTTTCAAACTTGCCACAGCACTAAACAAGTGGTACTTATGACCCATCCTCAAAGTTCCACCCGTCGCAGCATCCCCACAGTCATGTGATTGCGATCTGGGTGCTCGGCAACTGGCCTGGATTTCTAACTATCACAGCGTCCTGCAGTCAATTTGCAACTTTCCCCTGCCTTTGACAAGCAAAGTTAATGGGGAAGCCATCAGGAAGTGACTATCATGCGAGGTCTCCGCTTAACGATGGTAACCAGGGACTGCCAGAACTGCCATCACTAAGTGGCGCAGTCACATGATGTCACACTTTACGACCGCATCGCTTAGTGATGGAAATTCTGGTCTCAATTACTATTGTTAAGTGAGGACTACCTGTACTAGGATAGGATACATGAAGCCTTGCATCTTAACTTTAAATCCCCTAATATTGTACCCTTCAAAACAATCAAGCAAACAAAAAGTCTGACTTTTTTCTGCCCTGGTGATCCAGTGACATCACTACATTACCTGGCCCCCTGTCTTCAGCGCCCATAAACATCATCTTTAAGGCTTCCAAAGGAGTATGGCAAACTGAAGACAGCTCTGTGAAAGCAGAACTGAAGACCACAGCAAAGAACCAAGGAACCGGTGAGTAGGTTGGTTCCTTGGACTCCGGATAAGGAGAGGACAAGAGATCACCCACATGTGCTCCAGATGTCTGCTCCCCACAAGGAGACTTCAGGATACCAGTTTTCCATGGGTTTGAGCACCAGGAGATGGGATTAGCCATCTTGCTCGCAACTTCAGCAGAGACTTTTAAAGGACACTGAGTTCACAAACCTCTCTTTCTAATCACTTTCAGAAATTGCTCATTAACTATTTCTAAGCTATTCAGAATGACAAGTCTGAAAAACTGGGTGAGTCTGCCTTTAATCCTGAATGAAAGAAAGCTCTAATTATAAGCTTAAGAATTTAAAGAATCTGAAATAAACAGCAAAAAGCTAAATAAGATTTTGATCCTAGAATGTTATAAAATTAAGGGTCCAGATAAAATTGGAATATTGAAACCTTAACAATAAGATTTTGAAATTAATTATAAAGTATAAACAGCTTCTTGTGTGAAATAAATCCTGTTTTGTTTTTTACAAGACACAACATAGATAATTTCATGATTTCAAAAACTGGATGCTAGAGGGGATTACAGATTTTAGGTAGAGGAAAGATATACAGGCCTGCAAGATAGTTATGACAATAAAAATACTGAAGGAGACTTTTGAAGAATGGAATCAGAAAATAGTAGCCACAATATCAACAATGTCAGTAATTATGTCTGCTTCTATCAATAGACTATGTCCAAAAGATGTTATTGAAGAAATGGCAGATGTAGAACAAATTTTATCTGACAAGATAGAGATGGTATTGAAAGTGGATTTACAACTAACAGCCAAGAGAATGATTTAGAAAAGGATATTTCACCGGATCTACAAAGGAAACTGGCTGAGATTTTAAATTTAAAAATGAAATACACATGACAAACCAAGAGAGTGACCTAGATAATTTTTTCCTACTGGATTTACAAAAGAGGCTTGTTAAGGCCTTGAAGAACTCTGTGCAAAGAAGAAATGAAGAGAAATCAAATCCTACTACAATATTTGAAAGAACTAAAGACTGTTAGAAGTAAAAGGAAGGAATATAAGTTGGTTTATTTGATCAAGGTTAAAATAAGATATGTTGCTACCTCTGATAGCCCTTTTTGGACTTTCTGCTGACACCAGGACTGAAAAGATAATGTTTTATGAATTTGTTTATAGATAAGAGATGGGATATGGGATGAAGAGATAAATGTTTGTAACTTTAGAGAGAGTAAAGAGTTACTAAATTTGTTTATACTTGTGATGAAGGTTGGAAGTCACTTCTTTCTTTTCTTTTTCTTTATTATATTCTTACTTTTCTCTTTCTTCTCTTTTCTTTTTGCTTGCACTTTTTGCTCCTTCTCTCTATTTTCTTTTCTTTCTTTGAGCATGGCTTGTATTGGATTTTATTATTATAATCAAAACTCTTAATAAAAATTATATTAAAAAAAGGAAAGAGGAAAAAAAGAATAATCTTTAATAGCGTAGCCCCAGGGCCAACACAGGTTGCCTGTCCCTGTACTTAAGCTTAATTTAATGACCTAGTAAATTTGCTGCTAAATGTTTAATTGGTTAATTAGTGTGGTTGCAAGTTAATAGCATGTCATTTTTTAAATGGGTATTTTGTTTCTAGAATGAGTGTTTTGCTCCTTAAAATGACAAGTGGTGCTAATAATTACAATTTCTGGCTCTGGAATAACTGACTCTCCAGTGAACAGGGTGTATTTGATGCCTTTTTAGCACTTTCAAGAAGAAGCAACATTTTTCAATTTTGAAACTTTCTCTTCATGTGATTTTTTAAAATAAGCCTAGGAAGGGACTTTTGATTCATAAATGAAAATGTCTACGACTAGCTCAGGATCAGAAGCAAATAGGTCTAGGTGCTCAGGCATTCTGCCCAATTAACTTTAGATTATTGTCATGGCTGTCTGGTCATAAAAATAGTCCTCTGTCTTCAGCTATAGACACAACACATTGCCTACTAAGATGAAAGACAAGGAAGCCCCCTCCACCCCCAGTTCAGTCTTTCCCAGTCTTATATCTCTACATCCACTTGACTGCAATAGCCATGCTGGCTGGGGATGATGGGTATTAAAACCAAACATTTCTAGAGGTCCTATTTTGGAGAAAGTTGCACTAGATCAATGGAATAGTGTCTATAGATACCTATCAAAAACACACAACTCTTTTTTTAGAATATCATTTTTCTCAAGGTGGGTTTTATGATAAAAATCCATCAACCAGCTCTGTGATCAAATCAAAGCAAATTATAGCACAGCATACATTCATTTGAATAGATATGTAACATATAGCACTTTTATTCCAAGTAGTCCACTGGTGACTCATATCAAGCGTGCAAAAAATATATATATCCTAGCACAAAGACATTTTGTTCAGCTATTTTTAACTTGGTTTGTTCCTATGTGAGAAGTACTTGTTGACATTTCTGTGAAGGGTGTGAAATAAATGTAAGTGCTCCTTGAACTACTCCATTAGGACTACTTTAAAGCAAAATATATGAAATATTTGCAACAACCAGAAGAAATTCAGCGAGAGAGATAACACTTGTAATGATAAAAGTGGTCTCCAAACACGAGGACCATGCATATGACAAAAGAATTCATATAACTTGTACAAGGGTGTCATAGCCTCATCTGAGGAACATTCCTTAGAAGAAGAACACACATCAGGCTATCCCACCAAGCCCTTTCCAACAATCAGAGTAGACCCTAACATACCCTAGTCTCAACTTACCTAGGACTAGGGCAACCACATATGATCAACCAGAGGACGACAGCAGAGAGATTAATTTTATTGCCTATATATGATGCCTACACAGGATCCTTTCACTAAGATTCTGATCCATACTTACTAGTGCAGCCATCCAGCCCATCTGAACAATTCCACCAGAAATGGAATAGCAGAAGATGGTAGGAGGAACACCTTGGGAATGATGATCTAGTCAAGAGTAGCATGATACATCAGGATGCTCTTGCAGTTACATTCAGCTTAAAAGAATACCTGCTAATAAGGTGAGTAGCTGTCACCTTTAGCACAGTCTTCCCCAACCTGGCCACCCTTCAGATATGTGAATTAATTCCTGGAATCCTCAGTAATGGCCACAATGGTTGTTAAATTCTGGAAATGGTCCACACATTTTGAGAATGCCCAAGCTAGTGAAAACTGCTGTAGTACACTGCCTACTAGTTGTTATTCTTGTTTCCTAAACCCTAATGGACCTTCATGGTACACTGGCTCTTTACTGCCTAGATCAGTGTTCTTCAACCTTGGCGACTTTAAGAGGTGTGGACTTCCCCAACATGCTGGCTGGGGAATTCTGGGAGTTGGAGTGTACACATCTTAAGTTAACAAGGTTGAAAAACACTGGCCTAGACTCTGACCTTTCCTCTCTTGTTTTACACTCTGGAACCTCAACAGCAATCAGTCTAATTTAGCTTTTGACTTCTGGATCAACTTACTGAACACTCTTCTTTATATCTCTCTGGCTGTGAGTAATCCTTTTTGGAATTAGATCTTGGATTGCAAAACAATGCTTTTTCCAATTCCTGCTCCAAGACAGGACAAATGGATTATTCTACTAATGTAGGGTAGAAAAGAGGTGGGGAGCTGAATTATTACTCTCAATACCCCTCATCATCACCTGGAGCTGTTTGGATTTGTAACTGAACAGTATCCAGAGAGTCCTTTTGCAATTCAATGCAACCTAATTCTTCCCAGCAATATTTCCATCTGCTTGACGCTTTTTCTGTTGGTCTTGTGATGGTGTAATGCTCTGCTCCTCAAGTCCAGTTAAACCAGCTCTCTAATGTCTTCTTATTGGCTCAGGCTTAAGCATTTTGCCTTTCTCAATAAGGGCCCCTAAAGTGTGGGGCCACAGATTTTGTATTTGCTATAAGTTTCCACGTATGCTATGAATGTATGCATGTCTCTTCATTAATGCTCCTCTGGAATGCTGAGCCCATCTGTGCAGGGAATGGGATCAGGTAGGATAACTAGGGGACGTGTGTTGCTACTGCTGTCCTGTGCAACTCTTGCCTGAGGTGGCTGCTGTTTTTTGTCTAATGGCTGGGCTAGGCTTGATTTCAATGAACCTATTTATATACCCCTCTTAAACTTGTCCCTCCTAGGTCATTTCTGTCCAGATCATGAGCTGGACCTTAAGAATGAATGAAATAATTATAAAATATAAACCAGAGTGTTATTTTCCCTATTAATGCTTGTACAAAACTATACCCTTTCTCTGCATTTAATTTTTCTTACAGGGTGTAATGGGCTTTGAGAATAACCTGAGAGACAGGAGGAAGAGCCTCAGCCTAGCAACGGTCTGATGGTCCAAAAGAGGGATGGGGTAGAGAAAGTGTCTCAGAAGGGACCCTCCCTGGTCCTCTGGAAAGCAAAGGCAGGGAGGGGGGAAGTGCCTTCAGACTTGCAAGATTCTCTTACTGTAACCTTACAATAAAGGTAGTATTAGTACTCATGGTTTTGATTTCCCGCCTGACACAGGGCTACTTGTAGAAGTGAGGGAAAATATATTAATAATTCAAACTTCACATCTAAACTCTTCTGCTGGCCAGTTCTGTTGCCATAGACACCATTACCGAGAAATTCCAGGAATGAAGCAGCAGAAAAGGTGCTTGGAGCAAACCTGGCAGAAGACTAAGAACAAATCAGGTGTATAACAGCTTCTCTGCCTTATTACAACCATGGAGTGCTATCCAATGGCTTTTTTTTAATTGACGTGGACCTTGTTGAGAAAGAATGGGCCACAAGAGTTATTGAGCGTCTACTGTGCCATGTGAGCTGAGTAGTTCATGGATAAAATCACTTGTGTTTGCTCAGAGTTAGAAGCCCTCTGGACAGAGTTGAAAAAATTGAAAGGGAAGAGTTTGATGCTTCTGATGCCAAGAAAGTGGACAGAATCCTTAGTGAGATCAGCTGGGCCATTAGGACCTATTTCCTGTTCCATCTGCCTAATACAAGCCACCAGGGAGGGAACAGGGAGCTGGATTCAGGCTGAGGTAAGTGCCTTCTTGCAGGAGTAGAGGAATCCATGAAGAGGGAGTTGGTGTACCATTTCCTTCAGGGGCCAGCCTTGGATAGAGGTATACTGGATAATTACTGCCCAATTTCCAACCCCCATCCCCACCTCCTGGGTGGCAGTTACAAAGGGCTCTAGAAGAAGTGGATTGTCTGGACCCTTTTCAGTCAGGATTCAGTCCAGGGCATGTGTAGAGGAGTATGGAGATGACCTTGAGGAAGGAATGCCAGGGCAGTTACATTAAAAACCAGCTTAATCCTGAAAAGAGAGAAGGTGAGAAAGAAACTCAAGATTTCTCCACCTTGATTCTCTTGGATATAAAAATGGGAGAGAAAAACTGTCAATTTTTCAAGATTCTTCAACAATAAAGTAGAGTTCTAGTCTGTTTCCTGGCCTGGCCTGTTTTAAAGAGCTGACAGCATGGGACAGAAACTGCATTGGTCATTCTTGTTGATGACCTGTGGCAGGACTTACAGGGAGCCTGACCCTACTTGGATCTCTGATGGCCTTCAATATCATCAAGTACAGTATCATTCTAGTCCATCTGTGAAGATTAGGAGTACCAAACTATGGTGGTTCCACTCCTTCCTGAGTGGGTGTATAGAGGGAGGAGAGCTCTCAAGTATCCCAATTTGGAATGCTGTAGGGCCCCTCTTCCCAATTTTATTTAACATCTACATGAAATTGTTAGGATAGGTCATTTGACATATTAGGGGATGGTATCATCAATATATAAATGATACCTACTTATACATAACTACCCCAAACTGAACCAAAGATGCAAAAGAAATTTTGACCTGCATCTGGAAGTGGTAAAGATTTGGATGAGAAGAAATGGGCTGAGATTCGACCCAAACAATTTGAAGTGGCTATTGATTCAGTTGTTGACTAAGATCTGGACAGTTCCACCTTTAGCTTTAGATGGGCTTGTGCTTCCCCAGAAAGAGCTTGTCCACATTTTGGAGATTCTCCCAGACTCATAGTTCATGATGGAACAGCATGTGGAAGCTGTAATCAGAAGAGCCATTGCCCATTCCACTTGGTGTGCACGTTGCAGCTATTCCTGGAATAAGAGGCACTGATAATGGTCACTCATGCTCTCCACATCTTGGAGATTCTCCCAGACTCACAGTTCATGTTGGAACAGCATGTGGAAGCTGTAATCAGAAAAGCCATTGCCCATTCCACCTGGTGTGCAAGTTGCAGCTATTCCTGGAATAAGAGGCACTGATAATGGTCACTCAACAAATGTAATTCACTCTATGTAGAACTGTCTTTGAAGACACCTAGAAACTACAGCAAGTACAGCATGCAACTGTCTGCACAATAACAGGAACAACTCCATATTTCCATATAGCACCAATACTGCAAAGAGCTGCATAGGTTGCTAGTTGGTTTCCAAGTACAATTCAAGGTGCTGGTTGTAATCTATACTATACTTCATGGTTTGAGTCTTGGATATCTTCGAGACCACTTGTTCCAAATAGAATCTGTCCACCCAAGGTATGGTAGGAGAGTCTGTACTGAGAGGCTCAACTCCCCATGAGGTGCAGTAAGAAGAGACTCAGGCATGAGTATTCTCTACCCAAACTCCCCTACTATGAAATAAGTTGCTCCCAGAAATAAGATTTGCTCACTTTTAGCATTAGGAAGGTTAGTTAAGACCTGGCTGTTCTGAAGGGTTTTCAGGAGCTGAGGAATAAAAGAGAGATTACACCTAGAACATAGTACGACAATAGTTATTGCTATTACTGAATGTTGATTTATAATTATATATGTTGTTATTATTTATTATTTTATCGGTATTATTCTTATATACAGTAAGTTGGTTCTGTAAGCTACTTAAATAATGTGGATTGAAGTGGCATAAAAGTACGTATGATAGGGAAAGAGAGATAAATAGGACTACCCAGAACTGGGTGCAAAAATCAGATTGATCGGTAGATGTCAACAAATAGATATAGAAAACACCAACCCTTTGCTGTCATCTAGTGGTTGTCTATAGGTTGGCAAGAGTGGCATAGGTTGGTCATGAGTCTTCCATTGCTGGGTAGCATTTTGAAAGCTCCAATACTGATGAGAAGGATTTGTTTTAAAGAACTATGCAGATATGTGTGTGTGTGTGTATACACACACACACACACACACCTTTCTTATAAAGTTAAAAATAAACATATTCATCTGCATCTTCCACTTGAGGAAAATGTCTGGGAAATAGAATTGTGTATAGCATTCCAAACCTGCTCTCTGATCACTAGAAACCCCACCCAGCTTGGGCTGAATTTGAATCAGATATTGCACACATTTGTTATGCTTTTTTAAAAAAAGTTATAAATAACTGAAATTGGCAACAGCTTGGGCCCCTTCCAATTCTCTAAACGATATATATTTATCCATAGGGTGGGACTGTCCCATGGAACTTTCTGCACCACCTCCACCATATAACTTCAAATGTAATTTGTTTCTATCTAAAACTCTATGCATAAAAGGTTAAAAGTTCTGCTGTGCTGATTAATGCCTTATGTTGTATATTTATTTTTCCAGCGAATCTATGCAAGTTCATCATCTTGGGGATTATGACTTCCTTCTCTTACAGGCTGATTATTAACTCTAAAAGGGTACAGTTAAAAAAAAAAGGGCATCATTGCAGCTTTTGCTATTATTTGCAAAAGCTGTTGGGAATCATAATGCAACTACATACAATATTTAATAGGACCCTTTTGAATGCCTGATGGTAGACATCAACACATCATTCAGTTTGGTTCATTTTACTCTGATTACAGCTGGATAATATTTAAAGCTTAGAGGGACATTAAATTTCATTTGTTCTTTATAGCCTACTACATATGGAATATAAAATACCTTTAGAAATTCCAAGGTAGTTGGCTAGCCTGGGAAGTCACAAAATATCCAAAGGAGTGTTTTCATAACACTACCAGGAAAATAGCAGGATGCAATGAGGTAGAGGTGAGCTCAACTTTACCTTTTTAGTGGCAGGCATAAAAGAACATCACTATGCGTTTTGATCTGAACAATTCATAAGGAATTAAAAGTTAATTTAGTCCCAAACAATTATACTTTAGGGTATAATTCTAAGTATCCTTACCAGGAAGCAAGATCTGTGGGATTTACTTCTGAGTAGGTATATAGAGAGTTGAAATATAAACTAAGGGTCACATGTGATTAAGGGAGTTAGGCTGTCAGTTTCATAAATGAGAGAGAAGCTGAATCAAGGTCACAGAAAGGCTCCAATTAAAATTTTCTTCCAGCCTTTCTCTTATACCTCCAGGCACTCTGTACATAGTATCTTCGGATATTTTAATATATAACATGTAATGAAAAACTCAGTAGTGAACTTAAAGGTCTGGGGAAAAAGTATCTTGCAATTTCAGACATTATAATGATCATGGAAACTATAAATCATACGAACAAACTAAAATTTAGAGCAGAAATTATGAAACCTTAACATACTTGTGAGGAGGAGTGTTCATGGGGACGGGGGGGGGGGGGGGGAGACAATCAAGATGGCAGCTGCGCCTGTGAGTCAGAAGCTCTGTCTCTTTCTTCCATGTGTCACCAAACTGGAAAAAAGAAAGTTGGACTTCTAAAAATGTTTAATTAAATTAATACTCCATGCAAAAGATCATTTGATGAACATCAGTATGGAAAAAGTAATTTAGAGCAGGAAGCACAGTCTGTGATCTTATCTTCTCTTGCACTAATTCAAGAGCCACTCTTCCAAAGTTGTTTATCTATCCTATTATGGAATCTTGTTCTTGCTCTTCTCATTAAGATAGGATTTTTGTCCATACTTTTGTTATCAACAAATAGAAGGCTATATTAAAATAAAAAAATATAGGCCACTAGAAGCTCCTTATTTTGATTAACTTAAATGACACTGGGGAAAGTTGTACTTCCAGAACAGCTGATGGGTTGCATCTCCCAGCAAACACAACCACATGTCCAGTGCTGGAAGCCATACAGCAACATCTGGAAGGCCACAGGTCTTCTATCCCTAGTCCAAATAATTAGTGTTTTTTTTTTCTTTTTCTTTTTGGATCTGCATCAAGATGGATTGTGTAAAAGAGATGCAGAAATACTGGGACAGCTGATTCTACTGAAAAATGGGATCCAGAAAAGTGTATGCAGAAAAAGGGGACATGAATTGGATAATAATAGAAAATAAAGAGCAAAAGATAGAAAGGCTGAATTATTGACAATTTTGCCATGTTTAAGTCTATACAACAAAGATCTTATTTAGGATAAAGGTTGCTTGATCTGAAAGACTATGCAGGCTCAGATTATGCAGAATAAACTGGAATTTACTTTCAAGCGAGGGGATTTTTAGCCATCTCAGTTACCTTGAATGTATTGAGGTTTCCAAAAAATGGAGAAAAAAGGATCAAAGGAGAAAGTAGGAAAGATATATCAAGAACTCAGAAATTAGGGCCTAGCCCTCTGATGAGGAAGCTCCATAAAGTAGTTCCTATTCAAGTGATTAAATGGACAAGGATTAAATGTGAAGATTACTAGGAGGTTTACCTAAGGATTATTGGATCTGCTTTTCAAGGAGGATGTTTACATAAACAATAGAATGATCAGCATCTGAACATTCAGCTCAGGAAGAAAGAGAACAAGGAAAATAGCAAGAGGAAGAAGTAGCCATGTGGACCAAGAAGGGGGAAAATCCACACTAAGTCAATACCTTCGTTACTGCAATTGAAGACTTAAAAATAGTTGAATGTTTCTGGAATTTCTAGGAATTCTTCATCCACCAAGATGACTAAACATTCAAGGGGTAAGGGGGAAAAGAAAAGAATGCAGATATTCTCCACCATATAAATATAAAATGAATATTATCAACTTATAAAATATGAGTCATATCACATAATAGTTGTATTCACATTAGTTCTCATAAATCCAGAAAGGGACTAAGGAAAATGTACACATCATGGTTTTACCTTCTTGCCCATCACAAGAGAGTCATTAAGCAGAACTGGAGGCTTACCTAAGGATTAGAGTGTCAAAATAAAACTATAGAACTCAAGGAAGCTTACTCCAACTATACATTCACTCTTATGTCCAGATTTTTTTTTCACTATAAGTAACCTTTCCAGCCAAATGTTACCATAATATGAACTTAACACTACAAATAATCATAAAAAACACACTCAAACTTACTCTACCATTATATTCAACCATAGATCACAAGGAAGTCTAATCCATACCCTCACTTCCCCTTATTTCCAATAGAAATGTTCTAATTCAAAAGATAGCCTAGCAGGCAGTCTCTACCATATCATGAATGTATGACTACTACTAATCATAAAAACACCCCTCACAGCTAACTCTGCTGATAAATCTTAGACATCAAGGAAGACAGTGGAGTTAGTTTTCAATTATTCATTTCCATGGGCAGAGTATTGAAGTTAGAGTTAGGGCTATCTTTCCTTGATCTGTATGGTAAAATGTAATGATACCATAAAAACTTCAAGTTTTTATGATTAGTATAGTCTTATGTTCATGATACATTAGGAATTTCTTGCTCGGTTACCTTTTGGGGTGTATAATTTGATTGGCTTTGTGGTGAAGTTAGGGTTAGGCTTTGTTGAGATATATGATTCAATTTAATACCAGGGTTACCTTTGGGTTGATGTTTTATGATCACCTGTAATTTTACATTTATGATATGGTATGGATTATCTGCCACGCTACCATTTGTCTTACAACATTTCTTTTTGAATTAAGATGAAGTTAGGGTTAGTGTTAGACTTTGTGGTCCATTGTAAAATTTAATGGTATAGTTAATTTTTAGGTGAGTTTTTATGATTGATTATGTGCCATCAAGTCAGTGTCAATTCTTAGTGACCACATAGATTTTCTCCATGATGATCTGTCCCTAACCTGGTCCTTTAGGTCTTCCAATGGTGCACCCATCACCACTGTCACTGTGCCCATCAACCTTGCTGCTAGTCATCCTCTTCTTCTCTTGCCTTCCACCTTTCCATGCCATAGAGCCTTCTCCAGAGAGCTAGATCTCTGCATATTGTGTCCAAAGCAGGATAATTGGAGCTGGCCACTTGTGCCTTGAGTGAGAACTCTGGATTGATTTGTTGGTTAATCGATTTGTTTGTTTTCTTGGCTGTCCGTGGCATTCTCAGGTGTTTTCTCCAACACTATTTTATGAATAGTGGTCTTATGTTCATAATATAGCAAGGATGGTCTGCCCAAATATTTTTTGAGGCGTATAATTCTATTGGCTTTGAGGTGAAGGTAGGCTCAGGCTCCGGCCTTTTTTGGTGGGGGGAATTTTTATTGATCCTACTACTGGTGCTCCTGCTGCTCTCTAACTTTCATGGAAACAGCAGATCTAAGTTCCAAACACGGAAACCCAACCAAAAAGATTACTTTGTTTTCAACCCATCTTCCCCTTAAAAAAAAAATCCTCCTTTTCCCCTCCCACTATGTACCCTACTGCTCTCCTTATCCCTCCCTTTCCCCACTGAAAGAGTCCCCCTTCCTCAGAGCCACTAAAATCTTGCTTTCAAACTCAAAATCAACCAAGTCATGTCCCCATTGGCACAGGCTATCACTATACCACATCTGCCCCAGTGTTGCTTTGTCAAAGTCTAACAATCATTGTAGATTAAGTGTACATTTCTGCTAACTCTCAGTCCTGTGTGATGGGCAACAAAAGGTGGTGACTCTTCCAGGGCCAGATCCTTTTCCATTTACCAAGCTATAAACTCTCCCCTGTTCAAATTCTTTTTTTCTTTTCTTTTCTTTCTAGAACTTTTTTTAGATCAACTGAATGTTGATCCATTTGTTGCAACAGGAATTGACCAACTGGCTTGTCACCCACCCAGCCGGCTTTCATGCCTACGGTGGGACTAGAACTCACAGTCTCCTGGTTTCTAGCCTGGAGCCTTAACCACTAGACCACACTGGGTCTCAATCTCCTCTGCTCAAATAAGATATTCAAAATGGAGAAGTGTGGCCTTGGATATTTTGTCCACCTTCCACTGCTCTATATCTTCCATGATGAGGCTGATATTCACATGGCCACTGTTATCCGCATAACTGTCCTTGCCAACTGGTTTACTTCTCCCCCTCTTCCCCCTCCAGCCTTATTGTCCTTCCCAATTTTCTCCCATCCTCTAAGATCAAATATAAGGCTACATTCTTAAGCATTGTATGCTTTTGCGGGATTTCATCCTATAGCTATTTCTTTTTCTTTTTTTGCGTGTGCACACACACATGCAAAATTTGATTTATAAATATAAATCAAATGTTTCAGACCTCTATATTTTGGCAATCCAGGTGGTGACAGACTCATCTGTTTAAGAAGCTGCTCCAACTAAGTATAAAAGTGATTTTAAAGAAAATTATTATTTTAGCAAAAAGTTCTCCACAGGTGCAAAAGTGCAAAACTTTCCCCATCCTTTATAGCAGCCCCTTTCCCACTGTCTTTTTTTCTAGATGGACTTCAGTATAGTACAGGAAAGTAAATCTAGCTGAGTGAAAAGCATGAACGTGATGGAGAAATATGCAGCAAACTGTCTTTTCATTCTTCTAATTTCTTCTCCTTTAAGATTAGATTCCCTGCCACACCCACTTTTTATATGGGATTAGAGTAGCAGAAAGACTTATGTTTAAATAAACAACAGATATACTGATTTTGCTTGGAATGCAGATAAAGCTCAAGAGTATTTTTATGGGGAAAAAAATAAAAGTATAACTGAAACCCAGATATACTTCTGTGTATTTGTTTTAACTTTGGCATTTCCAGAACTACACATTCAGCTGTTTTTATTAGAGTTTTCTACGTTCCACTTCCAGTTTTAGAAACATAGGTTTCTTATACTGTCCAAACCAAAGTCATAAGCTCCAAACATTAGTATTCTCTTATATGTGCTGCTATGTTGACTTTTTTTCTTTTTAATCTGTAACCATGTGAGTTTCTTAAAGCAGCAGAAAGGGGGTGGGGACAGAATCATTTAGCTTATACTTCTTTTTCCATATGTAGTTACACATGTGGTGAACATCTGTATAAGCTGTAAAGTAATCTGTCTATACTGCACACTCACTGTGGTACACAGGTTCACAACTGTATATTAAATGACATCTGAAGCAAAAGAAATGATGCCTCTATATTAAATACACAAAGTCATACAGAAAAAGAGAGATCGAGTAAATATTAACGTTTGGTAAATAAAACCACAGGACATTTTTTTAGCTGATCAGAACTACAGATAAAGAATAAGTTACTTAAACAATTCCATTTGATCTAAAGTATAAAATCACTACTCCTAACAGTGGAAAATAAAATGTGTATTAAAAATACATTTTGACCAGGATTTGTCATCCAATCTGGTTCCACTAGAAAACTGAGCCAAGTCTCAAGAAAAAGTGGGATGCTTTTGAGCACTTATTGGCACTGAGTGTCTTAATAAAATATTCTGAGTAAACAGGGTATCTTGGCACATTGCATCCATGATCCTTTCTCTTCAGAAAAACTGCTGCAGGCAATTTTTTTAAATGAAGACTAGAGCTTAGGGCTGCAAAAATCATGATGACTACTAGATGAAAGCAAAGAGAGTTTTTGTAAGTCTTTGCAGTATATCTTGGGGTTTTCCTGACATTCTGCAGCCCGGATCTAGTAGTCCTAGTAAAGCAACAGAGGACAGGTGGTCATCTTTCCACACAGACATACACACTTTGGCAGAGGAAAACCTGAATCACACATTTAATTTAGAAAAACTAACTAGTAAGCTCATAAGTAGAAAAATAAAGCTTACTCAGAAGGGAGCCCCATACAGTTTAACAAGACTTCCTGATGGGGTGGAAAACTTGTAGTCCTAGATATATTAATAAGTCCAACTCAGCATCTTCACTATCAGCCACGCCTACAGGAGTTGCTGGGAGTAAAAGTTCTGCAAAACTCAGCAAGAACAGGTATCCTGAGCATAAATAATCATGTTAAGAAACCATGGTCTTCATTCCAAAAATAAACTTTCAGGAGTCATTGCAATGAATTTACTTGGATAGATGTTCAATAGGCTATTTGAATCAATAATGATAAGCAGGAAGTGGGGACACAACAATTTCCCCTCCAGACTCTGAATTTAATGGTGTTCACAGTCACTTTTGTATAAAAATCCCACTCTGGGTGCTTCCTTTCAGCAGTATAATTTAGGGATGGTAGAAATCATGTTGTTGTTGCTATTGTTCAACAGCTGGAGGGTAGGGAGGTACTGAATATATATCTAGTGTAAATCACCATGAGTTCTACAAATACAGAACCAAATCTATCTTCAGGTTCCAAATACAAGCTTCTGCGCTGTATTTCTTTATGTTCCAAAACTAGTTTTTATGATGTCTGTTGGAGAAAGTTCTAACCCAACAGCTAGATTGGAATCTGAGGCATTTCCATTCTTGCAGAACTTGTTCAGAAGAGGAGCACATTAAAGCTGTCCAGTGTCCCATCCTCCAAAACAAAATAGCCTGGATTGCTTTTATGCTGTTAAGAGCAGCTTGGTTTGCAGACGTGAATGATATTTTCCTCATTGAAGAGATATACCTGCTAATATTTGCTGAACAAGATGCCATTAAAAGTTGATTACTGAGTTGACTGGTCTACAGTTGTCTTCTTAGCAAAACACTATTAATGTGGACCAGCTGGTCATCCCTAGTATTAGGTTTAATGCAGAATTTATTTCTTGAACTCACTGAGCATTAGTAATGAAATCAGCCTTTACATCTAAGTTGTCGATGGTATAAAACAGTGTTTATCAACCTTGACAACTGTAAGATGTGTGAACTTCAACTCCAAGAATTCCCCAGCCAGCATGTTGGGAAAGTCCACACATCTTAGTTGCCAAGATTGAGAAACACTGGTATAAAATAGTTATATCTCACACTGAATGAAATACAGATTGTAAGAATACTTCAGAAGCAGCACCTTTCTTTATGATACATTTTCCATAGGAAGACCAGAAAAGCCCAGTTTTAAGCTCGTGCACAAAAATGTTCAAATCTTCCCTCAGCCTTGAACACAGTTGGTGACTTTAAACTAGTGCCTCTCATTTGGCTGAACATTTCTTTAAATTAAAAATAAGAGAGAAGCGGCATGTGATCCTTCTGTCTTCTTGTCTAGAGAAAAGAGGGGGAGGTTAGGTCCCTGGTTCAATTGCTGGTGTTTCGGTTTGAATTCCTGGAGGACTGGGGCCAGCTATTATACTTGGCAATGTAGGAACCAACGTTCTTATGTGATACAACCCACTTCTTCAGGTTTAAAGAGAGAAAATCTCTGTGCAGCAGGATATTATTCTTATATTAATCACAAATTCCCACTTTTAGGTCCTAATTACTTTATTACTCAACACTGATTCCTCAGATCAAATGTGAGCAATGGGGAAAAAATCTTAGTTCTATGAAAGTCAAGAAATCTATTTAGTCCATAATGTGCATGTGTATTCAGCATTAGCTCTTCTGAAATATACTGTCTTCCACTAATGTGTGGTTCTCATTTATTTAATCCATAGTTGATGGATTGAAAAAATATCAGATTTCCTCTGACAAAGGATTTGTTCTTTTAGCCAGCATTCAATTTATCAAGGGGAAAAAAATATCTGCAAATAAGGATCAGCATTTGTTCCAGTAGTATTAGCTTACAGTGGTGCAGGTGGATTGAAGAAGCCTCTACTGAGACTGAAATAACTAATCAATACCCTTCATTTTTTTTGTCCCAAAGGGAAGATTATCTAGCTTGGTGTATATCTAAAATTGCTTGTACTAAGTTACATTAAATTTAGTAGCTTAAGCCTGTCTCCCTTCACCTGCTGTCTTCCACCTATATAACCCTCCTTCTTTAGGCAGTATGGGTAATAGCTTAAGAAGCTGAGGATAATTGGGAACTATTGTCCTACATATTTGGAGGGCAGTAGGTTGGGAAAGGCTGGTATGAAACAACCCCTTTTTCATATGCTTGTTTGGGTATCAATTAGTATGAGTATGTTGGGGTTGGGTGTCTTCAGAGTTGCATCTTTTGGCATCTAAAAGCATTATTTGCCCATACACTAAAGCATCTTAGGACTCCAGCACATGCAGTTCAGTTGTATCAAGGCCTTGAAATAAGGGGAGTAGGAAAACTAAGGAAGAACAGAAGAACATCAGGCATTGCCATACACATTAAAAGATTTGTAATTTAGCCAGTCCTGTCTGTTTTGACTTGTATCAGCTCTTTGAGGTCTCAGGAACAGGTTTTTCATATCACATGCTGCCTGCACATTTAAATGTAAGATACCTATTTTAAAATGAGAATAGAACCGGCATGCAAAGCTCATGCTTTATAAGTGTCCTATGGAAGAAGAAAACAGACCAGACCAGAAGGAAATTCAGGACAGGATGTGGAACAACAAGGAGAAGTCAATGGACCAAGGTTCAGATCATTAATTCCATTTTTCAGGACTCTAATAGAGCAGAGCAATCTGTGGTTGGGTAGCTGTAGATATATGAATCTATGGGTGGGAGGAGGAGGTTAGGTCAGCTACATTGGCCATGATCACTCCTTTCTAAGTGTCCATTGTATCCAAATGAACATAGGAATAGGATTATAATTAATTAAATCTATGACATTTAATATCAACAAATCAAAATGTATACTTCAAATGGTCTCATCTGGGAAACATTCACTAGAATTGTTTCCTTTCTTTTTTGAATCTGGATTATGGTGTGTTGCTCTGCCTGTACTTCTTTTACAACTATGAGAAGCTCTTTCAGAAATAAATGGCTTTTCTGATTTGTTTTGTTTTGAGCCAACCAAAGCTATTTTATTTATAATAAGGAAAGATCATGGGTGGGTGAGTTAAGCCACACAGGGTTTATATTCCAAAACCAGCCACCATAGACTGAGTTTTCTTAAGAAATTCTCATTAATAATCTTGGCCCCACTTCTACAAGCAGAAAGGCAAAAAGTAAAGGAACCTGGAGCAGATGAAAAGAGCATACCCAGGAAAGTGAACTGGGGAAAAAGCAGCTGCAGATTAGGCCAGCAACACATGAGAGGCTGGTTTCACCTACTGCCTTAGGCTATAATGTAGTTTGCTTGTTGAGTAATCATGATTACCCAGCAAATTATGGTCAAAGCTGGACTTAGCGTGACGAGGACAGAACCCACTCTCTGTATACACAAGTTATTTGTAATAAGATCCCTTATTCTGTGCCAACTGAACTAAGAAATGTCAGGGTTGCAGGCAAGGTCTGAGCAGGGGATAATCCCACAGCATTTGGTTGATTGGGAAAAGGAAGTTGTTGTAGACAGACTTGATTCTGATTTAGCAAAGTTCTTAAGTGGCAGAAGGAACAGCAGGTCAGGGACTTAAAATGGCAGATAGACCTGCAAGGATAAAGAAACTGTGGAACTCTAGGAGTTGGTAGATTGGAGATGGATAATGATCAAAGAGGATGAGAGCTGATCCAACAATATCTGAAGGATCACAAGTTCTCTTCTAATTCTAATAAAGGCATGTATCCAGATTCAGGCATCACATGACCCGGATGAACTTCTCTGTAATAGCTAAGGTTAAACTAGTGAAGTCCAAAACTGATTTTTTTTTTAATATTTCTTCACTTCTAGAATAATTAGAAAGATTGCAAAGCAGCACCAAAATGGTAAAAAGAAATGTGTTATTTTGCTACTGTATTACTTTGGATTGATTTCAGTAAAGATCTTTGGAGAAAGAACCATCTAGTGCTGTCAGAAAACATTCCACACAGAAGGTTGGAACTGCCAACTTAAAATCTGGCTACTCATTACTTCTGTACTCCTCACAGAGAAAAGTCAGTAGCCTTCATTACTCTAAGAAATTCAGAACCACAAGGCAAATGACCTAGACTTGTGGTTATGATAATCACAACAGTCACCCATGGAGCTGTCCTTGATCTGGGTCATAACACCAATACTGATGACATCACAATTCAATATAACAACATGGCATTTTCTTCCTGTGATCTCCCACAGAAGTCCTACAGATACAAACTCCAAAATTAAGGAGGTCTAAAGGTAAGAACAGAGTCCTGTATCCTTAGATCAAACATAGGTTTGAGAATCAATGTTAGCTGCTTAATATCATTTAAGATATCTGTATAATTTCTAACTATTTCTCTGTTGTATGTGCAGTTGGTGTAGATTTTCACAGTGGCATGCACAATAAGATGCACAAATAGGTTTGAGAACATACAAAACAACTACACAACTTAATAGTCTGAAGTTTCTAGCTTTACACTATTAAGCTGTGTTTACTGATGATGCTTAGCCATGATATGTGTGCTTTTAGGTTAAAGTATTGTATAAATCTAGCCATTGTGAGTTGTAAACCGTGATTTATGGCTCAGCATAGTGTAAATGCAGCCACTGTGTCTTATTCAAAAAACTGGTTAAAACAAACTATGGTTTAATGTAATATGCAAACCCAGACTTATGGCTTGAACAAAGTTTGGTGGTATTGTAGGCTTTGGAGGATGTGAGTGATGCTAGCCAGATCAGGACCTTGGAGGATCAATATTAATATTAACTAGTATCTAACACATTAGGTCCATGGGCATCCATAGGGAGGGGCAAATGGGAAAAATGACAAAATGTATGTTGCAATGTTGTGATGCAAATTCTACACCTTTTGTACCTGTATCACAGCAGTGCATGCGAGTATGTGATGGGCAGAGCTTGTGTTATGACATATATTTTGTTATTCTGAGAAAATTGTGGCTTTCTGCAGATGCCTATGGTTAGGCCAGCAATATAGTTAACAGCCCAATCAAGTTTTTATTTTAATGTATGTATATGGACAGGACGGCAGATTTCATTAGGACCACATGGTACAAGGAAGTTTTACTCTTCTTTCTTCAGCTGTGATTTCAACAAACATATACAAAACACCTTACATATAAACATAGAAAGGAAATTCATTTTCTATGTTAACTGCAGGGTACAGGAGTTTTCTTTCATCATGACTATGGCAGAAGATGGTTGGGTTAAACCCCAATCTGCTTCAGTGAAAATTTCTTCCTCTTGCTTAGACTTTAATTTAAAAATCCAATGATGCATCTGAAAACCACACAATTAACATATAATGAGAGTAATTTGGCCTTGACCAGAAAAGGAATTCAGGCCCAAGTTTCCCATAAAGGAGTTTTGGAAAGTGATGGGTAAGTTGAAAGAAGGTCTACAGCACTCTTTAATTCATTCCAACCGCAGGTCATTGGAAGATAAAATTAACTACAGATCAAGGGCAGAGAAGTATGAAATAGAAAAAAATCATAAAAACAGTTGACCACAGGAAGGTTTCTGACACATTCTTCCAGCCACAGAAACAAAGGAAATCACCTTTTCTATATTTCTATTGCTGCTGGGTAAATACTTCAACTTTTCAGCCTTAAGTCACACTGAACTTGACAACTGTCATTCAGAAATTGCTCTTCCTTCCAACTTTATCTCTGCCTTCTCCAGTTTCTTTAGCCAAGTACTCTCTTATACTTAAATCATCAACAGACATACTATGAGGCATTGTCAAAGAGTATCAGCGAAACTAATTAAATACTGTCCATATGATAACTCCCCAGGTACTTAATAATTCCCCTCTTCTGTCACATTTTTAAATGTGCCATTTGATTCCAACTTGAGAAAGGACTCTGGGGCCTGCACCAAAAATGTGACATGTAATCTCAGTGTAGATTTTCTGTGTGTTGGGTGGCTGTAATTTCCCTCAGCCAGATGAAGGGCCACAAGGGGTATCACTAAAAAAGGGAGTGACATCACAGAATGAGACAGAAACAACACTGGGCAGTTTTAAGAGCTGAATGGAAACAGAAAGCCTCTGGAAGATAAATCATTCTCAATTTTATCCTTAAAAAGCTCTCCAGTACTGCCACCCCCACTCCCAAATTCAGTCCTGTGTTTTTCCTTCTAGAGGTCTCCTTCTTCAATTTCAACCCATACTTTTGAGGAAGCAAAGAAATAAAAATGCATTATTGATATTCATTTTTCCATGACTTTTGATGGCATGATCTTGGATGCTGGGGGCACAAATGGGACACTGGAGATCTGCAGATGATCCATGGATCATTGATTGTTTACTCCAATATAGACAGTGCTATGAGGGATGGATTCAAAGCCTGATTTGGAATAAGGCAGCTTCTTATATAGGAAAGTCAGCATGCGAAATCAAGAGGGAAGAGAACTGTTGATCTGATCCGTCTTCTACAAAGACATTACTATACTTTCAGCCTTAAGTCACACTGAACTTGACAACTGTCATTTAGAAATTGCTGTTCCTTCCAACTGTATCTCTGCCTTCTCCAGTTTCTTTTACCCTAGTTAAGTGAAGTCATAAAAAATAAGACTGAAGAAAAATTCTTGGCATATACTTTAAATTGAAACTATTGTCTTACTGAGGAGCCACCAGTTGTCCTTGGCATGCTGACCTAAAACATTCACCCCAAAGATACTGTTTTCAAGATTTTTCAGGATCAGGAATGCTGAGATATGGCTCATTCTTTTCTTCCTCCACTAAGCAGAAATAAACCCTAGACTGCTGTGCCAACAGCAAGAGAAAAATATGTATATAGCCCAAGGTGCTTCTACAGCTTTAAAAATAACACTAGTCACCTGGCTAAGCAGTAAGACTACATTGGAAAGTATCTGGGCAATGAGCCACAGCAGAGATGGGGGGGCCTCTGGCCCACAAGATATGGTCTCCCAAGCCTCCCCACCTCATTTGCCAAGGCACCTCCTCTGAATTGGGAAAGGGGTGCTGGTTCCAATGGGAACCACCATGAAGTAGCATTTCTGAAGACTCGGCTCATCTCTTGACTTCAATGAGTGAAACCAGTTTCTGAGCCTTGAAGCAAATGTGCTCCAGGTTTGCCTATCAGCCTTCCTGTTGGGGCAAAATGAGCACTGAGCAGAGACACCTCCATGAGGCACTGCTGCTGTGGGGCCTTGAGATAGCAATTTCTCAGGGTTTTGCTAACCCCTCACCACTACTACTGGGATCCGATGGACATGGCTTAATAGAGAATCCCTGCATGTTTCCAACTGTGTCATTAAAACTGGTAGAGGTGAGCTCCCTCTCCCTTCCGCTGTGTGGTTCAACACTTTTCTGAATGAGATGGGCATGCCTGTGTATGAAAGAAATTGATCCCCCCTGCTAGGAGGTGTCTTCTCCCAACATCTGGTGCTGGCTGTGGTTCTTGAGCTAAAAACAGCCTTAGGTATTCAATCAAATTGTACCTAAGGTAGCCTGGGTGTCTTGGTTTGCAACTTAAACACCTATCCAAAGCGGAAAATTGCTTTTTGTATAAAAGACTGGAAACCCAGCACCCTCTGTTTAATTGTTGGGGGGGGGGGGAAGAGTTTCTAAGGAAAAAGCAAACCAAACAAACAGAGAGCTTATATGTATGTCTCCCCCACCTCTTGGCCAAAGTAAAAAAAGAAAATGTTCAAATATTGTATTTATCAAAAAATGCAACTGTTTTGTGAATATGGTATCTCAATAATAGAATAGACAAATGTGATGCCTTCCTTCATTTGTTTTAATTAAAAGCAAAAATCAAGCATTCAAAATGTCAGGGTTAAGTAAGTGATCTGAGCTGTTAACCATGGCAAATCCAATCCTGCTTAACTTAATTTCCTAACAAGCAGCAAACTACACTCCACATTTGTTCAATCTCTTGTAGCTTGACCTGACGTAGGCAAACAGGACTAATAAATAATAGTGCTGTAGATAAAGCACCACAAGTATTTCATTAAACAGAAGTGCTCTTTATCTTTGCCAAACATCCCAATTCAAGTCAGCACTAATACGGAAATAAATTGCACAGGCTAACTCAGTCTCTTCACTGCACTATCCATAAATGGCAACATTATCCATAACTATAAAATGTGGTGTACTGTACTTTTTCATCACTGAGAGACAGCAAAACATGAAAATTGTTGCATATACTTTAAAATAGGCTTCATGTAGCTGAAGAAAATAACAAAGACAACCCTTCAAAATGGAAAATCTCTGCCCTGCCCCACCTTGCATAGGATACAATCAGCCCAATTTTCACTGCAGTGCGCAAACCCAGCCATCCATTGCCCTGGTTCACCCTTCACACATATGGCTTAATTATGGTTTGTTAAATAAATCACAATAGGCTGGGATCACCCATCCTACTAAGCTATAAATCAGGTTTTACTAATACTTGTGGCTGTGTTCACACAATAGCCTGTGCCCAAAGCAAACCAACCCCACTTGGGCTTAGCATATTGGGGGACCCCAGTGAATGAGTATGGCAACTTGGCAATGAACAAACAGTTCTTGGCACTGAATGAAATCTGCATTATCGAGGGGAAAGAGGGTGTGCTAAGCACACTACCTTTCCAGCAACTTGCTATTACTTACCTGTGTTGTGGCTCACCCAAAACCTGGCTCACCTAAAGCAATCAAATCACTTGGAATATACAACATAAATGAACTAAGCATGCAAACAAATACTCATCTGATCTCTTGGCATTTATATTTAGAATATCATGGTGGTGGGTGTCTAGCACCAGGTACTGACAAGTAGAAAGCAGTCACCAATGGAAAAATATGGGAAGTGTGAAAAGAGTGATACAGCTTTTGTTTACTCATAGTGAAAGAAAAACTATCTAGAGAAATGTGTCCTTTTAATGGCTGTTTTAAAAGGACCATGAAGTGAAGAAGAAAAAAACAGAAATTAGCAGAACAGAGACAGTGACTCTAAAAGTCAAGGGAAAGGTTCATTCATGAACTGTTCTGAAGCAAAATATTATCCCATCTAAGATTTATCTAGACATATAGATGAATCCAAAAGCTCCTACACAGCGGCATTTTCTTGTTGAGATCTCTGCAGCCATTAAACATCTCATAGTGCTATTACTACTACTACTACTACTACTACTACTACTATTTCTGAGGGGAAAGTCAATATTTTGCAAAGTGAAAGACGATTCTGGGCAAAAGAATTCAACCATTTGGAAACTAAGATGAGCAGTATCAAAAGTAGTAGTATGAATGTAATGTAATGTAATGTAATGTAATGTAATTTTTCTCTACACAAATAGCCTATTATCCATTTTTTGCTATAGTCCCAAATATGGGTCTTTTCTTTTTACCTTACCTGTTGCCTAACTGGACATTATTTCTCTTTAAATAGAACCATTCTATATCTCTATAGGGTTTCTTGAAAAATTCCACTCTGAGGGAATTATATGTTTAGCATTTTATGTTTTTTAAGGTTTTATATTGTGGTTTCCCTTTAAATTGTGTTCATGGTGAGAGGGGCAGCCATATAAAAACAAACAAACAAACTTCTTAGCCCCACTTTGCACTGAGGTAATACAGCTATCAGGCCCTAAGCCCTCATTTTGTGTATCATCTATATATTATTTGCTCTTATTCATCCAATACCCATTTAACCAGTATAATGTATGCACTGTAAAGGTTATAATCAGCCTCATGTGGAAGAAAATCTGTACCAAGGCATCATATATAAGGAGTTAGTGTTCAGTAAAAGAGTAAAACACAGATTTTGCAGGTTTTTGAACGTTCAGATACTTAGAACATTAGGCTTCACTGAAGCTGGATTCACACATTGCACAAAGCCATTATGTTTTTTTGGTTTTGACTTTGATGCTGTGCCCACCTCTTTTATCTACATTCTCATTATTCAGAATGTCATGTACATATAGTTTCATGATTGACACAGATCTGAACTTGTTCTTCATGGTAATCAGTTTCATATATCCACTTTTGGCACACAGTTCTGAGCAGTCCACCATTTTGCACATGTACAGAAATGCAGATCTGGTCCTCACCCCCACAATTTAACATCAAACTCAGCAACTCTAGCATTCATACATTCTACAGTCATCTTCTTCCTGAACGTTATTTCCTCAGATGTAAGAGAATGATGAGCAAGTATAATAGTGGAGAGCTCTGCTGACAGAGTGTTGTGCAAAATGTTTTCCTTGAGGAAGAAGATGATGATGCTGGACATATTGGCTTGTGGGAGTATTGCAGCATCAACAAGTCTTCTGTTGTCCCATTAAAAAAAAAAAAGCAAAGTTAATAGTATCCATGTTAGTACAAGGTCCAGGGTGTTTCAAAGTCTCAAGGTGGTGTTCCACCTAGAATGGGTGTGAAAGGCTCTCGGCCTGTAGATAGAAGAGCAGACTTAGAGGAGCACGTCTCACATGTCTAATGCAGTGTGGAAAAAGCTGTGATCTGCAACAGTCACTTCATCTGCAGCTGTTCCATTAATATTGAATGAAGTTGGGTGAATCCCCCATCCTGAAAACCTTTTGGTAGAGAACATTTAGAAGACATTAGCCACATGTGGTGTTTAAAGAAAAAGAATTGGAGGTTATCCAGGCAGCTCCCAAAAGTGATGAAGAAGAGAAACAGGAGATCCTCCCCAAGTCTTTCACTGCCAATGGACTCTCTGAGATCAAGCAGTTGGGGAGTTCCTTGGCAGACAAAGTAATTGGACTTGATCTTCTGATGGAGCACAACTTCATGCTCAAAAGGCATTGGAGGCTGTTTTACAACCCTATAAAATTTATAATACCTAGCAAATCACCAACACCAAACATAGCTACATCTATCACAAGTAGGTCATCTTCAGAAAGTGACACCAGTACTTTCTACAGCCTTGAGAAGAAGGAAGAGGGTGAGTTCTCTACTGCTTCTTTGTTTTGATTTTTGCTGCAGGACACAGACTGGAGAGAGGCAAAGGATGCTGCTAACTCTAGCAGTGATATCAAGGAACATCACACTCTTGTTCTTTACTTTGATTTTTATTGTAGGGCAGAGATGGAAAAAAGATGGAGCTTTACTAGCTCCAGAAGTGAAGGAACTCCCCTGCTTTTTAATTATGTATGCTTTACTGTTTACTTTGAATAAAATACAGTATTCAAAACACTGAAAAACACTTAAAATCTTCATGCTTATTTTATTCTGAATAAAGACTAAATGGAGTTCTAGAATGGAAATTCTGAGGTGGCCTAGGCTTCCCTAAAGCATCTGATCTAAATCAGGTTGCATTCCCACATCTCTGCTTTTGGAGAAAGAATTTGGGAATTCCACAGAACTTTCACACTCAGTATTATTTGTCCCACAGCTCTTTGGTCTTTTTGTCATGTTCCACCATGAATTTGAAATAAAAGACTCCAGAACTTAACGTAGCTGAAATACGATTGGCTTCCAAGAGCTCCCACTGAATTTATAGGGCAAAGTAAATAGATGGCCATCCTTTTACCTTCAAACAATACTGTGTCCCTTTATATACCTTTTCCTATGTACGTGAATATTTAATTGAGGTAGTGGAGGTTAGGCCTACTCATACCCAATGCTACATAGTCCTGGAATATGCGAGTGAAGAGTATATTGACCATGTTCTCTGAATTACAATCTACCTGCTCATTTGAGCCCTCTCTTTACCATCTGCTGTTCAAAATGGTGGGCATTTTGCTAGGTTCTAATAAATGCCAAAAGGAAAATAATGTTTGTTTCTAACTACCAATATGAATTGTTAGTTAAACTGGTTTTGAAAATCCAATTTTAAAATTATTGAGCAGTTATTACTTGTTCCTTTTCCATTTCCTTGATATTTCTGTTATTTATGGTGAACTAGATGATTCATAGGGCTGCATAAGTTATGAAAATGACTCAGAAGTGCTTTGGATCCTAGCATGGCATATCTCTGCTGTTCATTAACATAGCCCAACTTTATTCAGGCTTCCTTGTGAATTTAGGAAAAAAACTGCTGCTGTTTTAAGAGTTGCAGTTGTTTTATAACAGGAACAACTTTTTCAGCTCTTCCAGAAATGTGAAAAAGTTCAGTTACATTAATGAACAGCAGAGAAGTGCTGTGCTCCTGAGAGTCCAAAGCACTTCTTCCAAATCATTTTGAAGCTGTACAACCCTACTGATTCATTCATATTAATTAGCTTCAAAATAAATCAAATCCAGTTGTGACCTGACATCTACTGGTGGAAAGCTGGAAGTGACACTGCAGACATTAGAGTAAATGTTTGCAAATTTCATATAACTGGAGACAACTGACACCAAATGTCTAAACAGGAAATAGCATGCTCAAACCAAACAATAATCCAGATATTAAGGACAAAAGGAAAAGACCGAAATCTCAAAGAGCATCTAATAAATGCACGAAATACATTAATCTCATAATATGGACAACTTTCTGTGGGAAGAAGGAAAACCATGATTTAAGGAAAGTTTGGGATGAGCTGCTATCTGAGCTTATTAAAACATGAGTTGGGCAGGCTTTTCATAGTGAAACTATTTCTACTACAAAAGTACAGCAATAGTGAAAGCCTCACTAATGAAATGCTTTCCTAATATGTTACTAATACAGTATAGCAACCTTTTGAAGGCAAAAGGAGAAGAGGACGGCAGAGGATGCGATGGTTAGATAGCATCACTGAAGCAATGAGCATGAAACTGAGCAAACTCCGGGAGGCAGTGAAGGACAGGAAGGCCTGGCGCAATATGGTTCATGGGGTCACGAAGAGTCGGACACGACTTAATGACTGAACAACAAAATAGCAACCTTTGCACAAAGAAGCGTCTCTGCTAATCTAGGATTAGGAAATGGTTCCTCCAGAAGCATGATGAAGCACAGCTTTGTTTTCCTAAGGACCAACGACAGGGTTTTGAACTGGCAGCCTTGGTGCGGCAAACTACTGCACCAAGGCTGCCAGTCAGTCATAAAAAAACATTTGCCACAATCTGCCTGGGTGGTAAAGAGGATGAACTTGGAGTAGGCAGGTAGGAAGACAGCCATTACTAAAGTTTGCTTGTGTCTCAATATGCATCAGCTTCTGGGATGGGCAACCCTGGCCTCCAGATGTTGCTCAGTACCAACCCCTACCAGACTTAGACAGCATAGTCAGAAGTGAGAATAAATGGGAATTCAACAACTTCACAAATTGCCCATCGCTAATCTAGGGATACCTAGGCAAATACTTACAAGACCTTTGCACCTTGAGTAATTGTTTAGGGATTAGGATGTCAGCAGCTTTGGCCTGCAGGGACAAGCTATCCCCAACAAATTCCATTCTTCTGTACAACTACTACGAGGCAGTAGCCCCATCTTCATTAGCATCAGGCTACTCCTGTGAAACGTCCTTTTCTGCAAGAGCTTAGAATATAAAGCTGGTACTTCTGTGGCAATCTTTTTCTCTTGTAGCACAGTAGTGTTATTTTTAAAAAATAAATAACAGCAGGCAGATGCTCAGGACTTCCTCATAAGGACATCTCCAGCCCTAAGAGAAGTTTCATCTGCTGGAGCTCAAATATTAGAGCAGGGTTCAATGTTTGTAGCCAGCTCAGTGTGGTTTTTGGGAAAAAAACACGCTTCCCTTTTTTGGACTATTTTGGAGTAGATTAAGAGACAACCCTGAAAATGACTTCAATTCCAATTTTAAAAGTGCTGTGCCTTATAAAGCCTGCCTCAGCTTTTGAACAAACAGATGTTTTATTTGCTTGTTTGATTAAATTTATAGTCTGCCCCAATCTGTACAATTCTGATAACTGACTCTATATTACAGTCCTCAATTAGGGAAAAGACTACAGCTGAGTGGTAGAGCAGCTGCTTAGAAAGCAAAACATTCCAGAATCAGTCCCCACTATTTCTCAATAATGCTAAGAAAGATTCAGGCCTGTATCCTGCTATCAGCAAGTTAGTTAGTTAGTTAGTTAGTTATTTAGTTATTTATTTATTTATTTATTTATTTATTATTTTGTGTGTGTGTGCGCGCCTTCAAGTCATTGTTGACTCCTGGCAACTGCCCAGACAAGTGCAGATTTTTTTCAGAAGTGGTTTGCCATTGCCTCCTTCCTACAGCTGAGAGAGAGTGACTGCCCAAGGTCACCCAGCTGGCTTCATGCCCAAGGAGAGACTACAACTCACCATCTCCCAGTTTCTAGCCTGATACTTTAATCACTACACCAAACTGGCTCTCATTTATTTATTTATTTGAATTATATAGCCACCCATCTCAAATACATGACTCTGGGAAGCTTACAACAATAAAAAATATATATATAAAAACATAATGTTTAATATAGATATATAGATATATAATAATACAATACAATCCGCAGCCTAGGTATTAAAAAAACAGTCAACAACAATCAACCACTATACAGACTCTACCACAGTATTGGGAATATTGAGCTAGATGGACCAATGGTTAGACTCAGGAATTGTTTGTAACATACACTAAACCATAGATCTTTTAAACCATGGTCTATGGAATAAACCATAACTTAAATCTGTATTACAGGCAAGAGCAAATCATGGCTTACAAAACAATTGTCTGGGAATGCATCACACATTAAGTCAAAACCAAACATTACATTATGGCTTAGAATATACAGAATCCATAAAGCTGGTTTGCATGTTCCCATCTAAGCTCCTTACATCAATATCCTATATCAACACTTAGCTAGTAAACATTGTAGATCATCTAAAGTTTGATATTTTTCCTAGACAGATTATGAACCAACCTATGCTAGCTTAGCTGATTTTTCCAAGGTGTAAAGATGTACTATGCTGGACTCTACATTAATACAATGTTCTGTAAATCAAAATCCATCGCAAAACTTTACAAAAAAAAAAAAAATCCGATAAAAAGGGAAAATGTTCTACATGGAACACTTTGGTGAGAGAACCATGGTTCTAACAGAAGCTTCTTTCTCCCTCAGAATAGAATGTAAGCATTGTTACCATTTTGTAGGACATAATGGGGGGCCCACCTAATAGTTCCAAAAATAAAGAATCAAAGGCCACTTAAAGAAGATGCTGATACCCCCTTCATACCATTATCACCCCTAAAAGGAATTTATAATTACATTCAGACAAATCACCCAGCAAAATATAAGCCAAACTAAGCAACAAGATGGCTTTTGTGCATTAGACTTCCAAGACCAATGGATACCCACAAACATTTAGAGAAAAATATAATACTTAAATTCAGGTTCAGTCATCATAAGAATTTATGGCAGACAATCCCCTGTCTATTAAGATCTGTATCAATTATTAACCGCAATCCCTTTCTTTACTTGAGCAGCTAGAACAGTCTCTTTTTCTTTTCTAGCCTTTTAAAGAGGTAAAACTAACTTTTTTCCCATGAATACAGGGAATCTTCCCTATGGTGCCACCCACTGGCATAAATAAGCAATTTTGCTTCACTCGCTACATGTAGTTCTGCAAACCCACATTGCAATGCTCAAACACCCTCTCTGGGCTACTAATACTGCAACTGTGCAATATGCAGACTAAACTTTGAATCTTCCCAAGTCTTGTTTGTTAGCTAGTTTGTAGCATTTATGCTTTTTTGAAAAACATAGTATCATTGGGATGTATTCAACAAATAATGATCCTAAAATAAACTACTTCAAATTTAAAACAGACCATAAACTAGACAACCAAATTTAGCCTATTATGTTGTACAAGCCCATCCAGCTGCTTCAATTTTATAAATAATGATCTAACAAGCTATACAAATGCAATGAAACATCTCTGGTTAAAGAACCTGGTATAATCAGCTGTGAGACCTCAGACAACATTAGTTATTTAGTAGATATTTGAGAGAAGAAACAGAAATTTTAAGGAACTCCCTGATCTGAGCATATAAATGGAGCAGCTTACAAAATTAGTCAGTGTTCTCAGCTGTAACAATTTCTTTTGTTCCAGGTAAATGCTGTAAATGCAGTAATTATTACAGCCACCTGGATTTGCAGGTAAAAAACTATTGCTCAGGTAAGGTTCCTTTATCATTTAGCTTCACAATTCAAAAGAATTTTTTATAAAAAGTCTTGGAAAAGGTAAGATGCATGTGTTCCTTTTAATCAGTTGTCTTAATATTCCATGTCCTATATTTGTTTTTTTATATATTATCTATCTCCAACTGGGTTCCCACATTACATTAAACTATGTGTGTGAAATCCAACCATGGATTAAACAAACCATGGCTTATTGCCTTGTGTGAACTAGGCTTATGTGTGTTTTGAAAAATGGGGGAGCTAAACATTCTATAATATGCTCACATAACAGGTGGCTGCATTTACTCCTCTGATTGGAGATTTTGCTGTTCAGTAAAATACCACACAAAGTTAGTACTCAACTTTTTTTACCTGGTACTATTCCTGTACTTTTAAAATGCTTCATGAAATGTGTGCATTTAACAGGGTGAATTCCTGACCCCAAGAAAGAGATTGTGTTCACATGAATGGGTTTATCCAGAGTTAATAACAATTCAGGTTTGTTTTTTGGGGATTTTTTTTTTTTTTTTTGCTTTTCATTAGTATGCTGAACCATAAGCTGACACAAGTCAGATTCACCCAGAATACTAGACTAAAATGTGCTTGGTCACTTTCTAATTAGGTATATCCTGCAAACACAACTGCTATTATAAAATCTTCATCTGCTGATTTTGTGGTGGACTTCCATACAGCATTTGTAAGATATGGAACTCCTGCCAGAGAAAAAGGTGATAAATCCTTTTAATTATCCACATGCTTAAGCCTGATATGTTTTCTAAATTTCTGCTCTGTGAACTGAGCAGTCAGATAAATGTTTCCAGAAAGCCATGTATTTTAAGGTAGTGGCCATATTTTCATGATATGCCAAGAACAACTGCAATTTTAGATCAAAAAGTAAGCAACTCCTGCATGTCACTTTTTAAGCATGATTTATCGTTACCCATGTTAATTGTTTGAGACTGTTGTAAATTGCTGGAAGTCCATGAACATTTGATGGTACATAAGTATAATAAATTAAATGTTATAGCAACCATTATTTCAGTAAAGCTGGAACAGTAAAATGATGCAATCTAGAAAATACTTTGTGAGGTTTGAATCCACAAAAATAATGTATCAGTTCTGGCATAATAAACAGTTTGTTCAATTTACCAGGATCATAAACCAGAGGTAGATAACTATTTTTTTCTTTATAAACAGTTCATAATCTGGACTTAAGCAATAAGATAGTTGGGCCAGACCAGAAGTTGGGGAGGACATACATAAGTTACATTCACACAATTGTCTTAACCCAATCATAGCACTTCACTGTTGGATCCAGCATCGTCCAAACAATAACCCGTGCTGAGTAGAGGTCGTTGGAGCCGTCCTTGGGGGAAAGGCAGGATATAAATCTAACAATAAAAAATCAGCTAACCAGGATAAAGGCCATCATTTGGGAGAATACTGAGACCCTACCCACTTCTCAGGGTCCTGTTTATGTCTTAGGATCTCTTGCTCAGGAGAACATGGGCAAGTATTCTTTATGTCAATGGTCTCTTCCCCATTGGTGAGGCAGGTATCAGGAGATGGGCATGCTTTGGCTTCTGTGGCCAATTAATGTTTGGGAGGCATGTTTTGAGCTGCCAGACTTTTGTACTGAGCTATGCAATGGAATGCTTTATATTTTCAGCTGATCTGTATCTGTATCTCCTGTCTTTAGCCATTAGCCCAGAAGTTACCAAGTTTCTGGATTCTCTGAATGTGGCCAGACCAGAGGAATTTAGCAGGAACAATGAAACCTGCCTTGACTCTTCCCAAGAGAAGGGGAGAGGAAGTAGTGCACTGGCCTAATCATAGTTTAGCAAGCCAAGATCACTGCATTCAAATGAATTTCATGATAACATAGAACACAAATGTTAAATTTTTAGGGTTGCAGTCCTAGGATACTTATTTGTAAATAGCTGCCATTGAATTGAATGGGACTTCTAAGAAAATATGCAGCATTAGGGTTTTGACATACAAATGAAGCTTAATGTGGGGGGAAGAGATGTTCAGCAGACTTTGGTAGTTCACCAAGGAGATGTCCCCTATAAATATTTAAATCTCATTATATTATGACTTGAATAGAGCCTTCTACTGCTCTTGTATGCCCACACACGAGTTAAAAATACAAACATTGCTAACCATCCATAATAGAGTTACAGGTTTGGGAAGGAACATTTGCCTTGATTACACCAACATCAGTAAATTATTTCATTTATTTACTAATCAAATTTATATGGCCACCCATCTCATGAAAAGTGACTCTGGGTGGTGTACAATAATCAAATACAAACAACACACACATAAAAGTCATTATAAAAATCAGTATTAAAAATTAAATATTATTAAAAACAAAACATACAAAGCCCAGGCAGAGAGAGAGTGAGTATATGTCCACCTCAGTAGCAGAGCCGTCTAGACATGTCTCTGGTTCCCTGGGACCCCCCAGGCCTTGTACAAGGTAGAACACTCTCTATCTTTGCCATCATCATCCTCTGACTCAGCCACGATAATAAATGAAAGAACACCGCCAGAATGAAATATATCTTATCTGTTAAATATTTTTGGATGTGCCTTTTATGGACCGAGGGTGATGGGGCTGTAACTTTACACAGCTGTTAGTGCTGTGAAATTATGACTGTACTATAAAAACTCAAATAGTGACAAAACAGGAGTGAAAGCTCAGATTTGTTTTACTTCTCAGATGTGCCTTTTCTTGACAGGTAGATTAGCTGATGCCAGTAGTATGTTTTGTGCTTATTTTTATTTCCCCTTTAGGAAGGGACTGATACAGAAGGACAGACTTGTAAAAGTGTTGTATTTTAATGAACTTAAGGTAGTTCATGAGCTGGAGAAAAAAGATTAATGAAGACCTGGCAATGATCTCAAGTTCTTAGGGTAAAAAGAGGCTTTTTAACTGGTTTTGACTGTAAAAATAAAAGGAGAGGAAGTTACAAAAAATACAGGATACCACAAAGTAATATGTATGGTGAAACATATACACAACTGTGTACATTTCTGATAAGTTCAAGAACAATACTATTGGTCCTGGAGAAGATATAGAAAAGGACAGCCAAAATTAAAGGCAGCATTTGGGACTTTGTTGGTTTTGTTTACACATTATGCTAAACTAGGTGGGAGGATACTCACTGGGTGGGTACTCACAACATGCTAAGTGAAAATCAAACCACATTTTGGACAACCAAACCAAAGTTTATGCTAGTGATATTAGGAAGCTATCTCAACAGGTGATACCACCTGGCCAATCTTGTTGGCACTCAGAAGTTGAATCGGGTTGAGCTTCTTTAGCCTTTGGATAAAGTACTACTGACCAAGCTGACTAGGACTAATGGGAGTTGTAGTCCAATAACTGGAAGGCCACAAAACATATTTAATTGACTAAACATACTCCGCTAATAATTGCAAATAAAGTACATTATTGTATTTAAACAGGTGGAAAGGAGAGCTGATATTTTAAGATAGGATTACTGTCATTTTGATGATTGATTTAGCATCAGTAGCTTTAATTTGAATGACACTATTTTAACCAAGCAATATCCATGCCTCAGCTATTTTTATTATACTAAGTCTGATAAATAAGTATTTCCTGATTGCAATCTCTGAGTTTAACCTATATTCCCTTAGTGTTTTAGTGTCTTCATTAACAGTTGCTTTGAATTTAATTCTATTAAGTTTCTTAGTACCTTTTAATCCTCACATAATTATGAGCTCAATTTTTCCTCCTGGTGCTTTGGTTCTCCTTTGTACTTACTGAATGATGGGCTCAGGTTAGGCTTTGAATCCATATCTGAATGGCTGATTGTGTTAATTAGCTGACAAAACCTCTATTTTGTTGAAAAGTTGAAGTTGCTTTTAATTCTACTGTTCCACAAACCTTGGGCTTACATTAATGCAATGAAATGCAAGATGGGAGCTTCTTCGTGCTATCCTCAGTCCTCAACTGAATTCATGCTTTCCTTAAGCTTGATTTGGTTTGCTGTTGTCTGAACTCCTTCACTTGTGGTTTATTCAGCACCTCATGACAATACAGTGCATCAACAGGATCTGTAAGTGTTTGCTAGGATAAACATAAGACCAAAGAGAAAATGCATATCCCTAATGTGGAGCTGGTTTCATACTGGAGTTAGTACTAATTGGAAATGGCAGTATTTCCAAATTTACACAATATACATAATCGTAGGGGAATTGGTGGCCATGGTTAAGAACCCAGAAGATTGGGGTAAAGATGGCAAAATATGAATTTGCACTAATTACCCAGAGTGGCTTAGCATGGCAAATGAAGTTAAATCTGGGGGGGAAAGTGTTGCACAGGAAAATACATTCAAGACAAAGTTACTTTCATGGATCATGGACCTTTTTTTGAGTAATACCTGATGCTTTTATCTGAAAGATATATGCTCTCTTACCAACACATTTGGGACAAGTATCACATAATTATTCTATTAGGCAGCTACATAATATAATGTTTTAAATAGAAACCTTACCCTCTAATCCTATATACATCCTATGGGATCTATCTCTAATTTAACTCCATGAAATATATTTCAGATTAAGCAACCATAAAATTGATCTGCCAGCAACCTGGAATGCCACTGGCTATGAGGAACTGGCCATGGAAGAATGCAGGAGAGCAATCCTATAAAACGGTTTCTCACCTTGCACAGTACATGAGAATATGGGAAGTTGCAGGTTCTGTTAAATGTGAATTGGCTAGATCAGAGGTAGCTGTGTCAACCTGTGGCACTGTTGCTAAAGCATCTTGAGAAGGTTAACTAATGAGTGCCTACCTCTGGAGGAGAGAGTAGCCCTGTTGCAAAAAGGGATATAATTCCCAGGATCTTATGGTTTGTGGGATGAAGCAAGTTGCTTTGATGATATATACTATAAAATGTTATGCTAAAGTCACACTATATGAGCATCTGAACACCTTTCACTGTGGTGTGATGGCAAGTGGAAGCATTTGGCAAGCGAATGGCAAGTACATAACACTGTGGTTGTTTAATTCTAATGATTGATGGCTGGTTCTGCTTTTTTGTTCCTGCTGCTGCTTCTGAAAGTGTTTTTATTGGTTTTAGTTTCATGCACTTAAAATTACTTTGAGTGACTTTTTTGGGGTGGGTAGAGGATCCCAAGAGCCCCTTGTGGTACAAGTTTGTTTAGTCCATTGTGAGCTCAAATTGGCTTTTTAAGAACATGAAGAGCTCTATTGGTTTAGAGCAGCCTCTGTTTTGTCCAGCATTGTGCCCCTGGTCAACTAGCTCTCTTTGGAAAACATTTTACAGCCCTATATTTTATGGAAAGGAAATTGTAGAGAACAGGAAAGTCACATATGTCTCCTATATTCAGTTTTCCACTTTAGAGCTAGAGATGGGCTGGACCAGGGATATGGAAACACAGATCCTCATTGCTTACAGTATTCCCCTGTTCTATTTCATGCTGATGTTGGCAGAGGAAATAAAGTTTCTATTGAGCTCCATAAGGGATCTTCTATTTATGGGGATCAGGCTTAAGTTTTACTGGATCAATCACTATATTTTTCCAGCTTTTTTAGAAAATAAATTAATATGTTCATAAATTTTAATTTATTTCTATAATATACTTGAGCAAAGCACAAAACTAATTGGAATGAACTGCATGACGGATGCTGAATTTAGTATGTTGTGTGTTTAACATGTTTCATTACTAATTCAAAATAAAATCTTAAATTATTTTTGCCAAAGGCCTTCTGTATTTCTTCTGAACAAAAGGATGTTTCCATATTGTATACAATGTTTAAGCATATAAATGTTATTCCTTTTGATTCTGTTTTAATTGGTGTTTGTATTTCTTGTATTTAAGCTAATAAAATCATAATTTAAAAAAAAGGAAAGGTGGTAAACAGGTTATAAGTACAGCAGCACCTGTTTTTTGTGTCCTTCTGTGTTAGAAATTGGAAGTAATTATGTAGCTGACTGCTAACCATGGTTAGTCATATTCTTTATGGCTAAAACAACACATAATGTTAATGTTGAATTCACACATTCAAACAATGTTGAATTCACACATTATGTTGAACTAGACCAGATTACCTAATGAGATGAATTCAGTCTATGACTTTGGCTATCTCCTCAATCAAGTCTTACCTTGTTGTAGCAACTCTATTGTTTGAGAAGGGTAACCTGGAAGAGTACTTTTCTCTGTCTTGAATGATGCACTGTTTAACTTATGGCTGAATAAAAAAATGAAGATTGCCTCAAGTTGAGACTGATTTCTAGAGACTATGCCAGATACATCCACATTGTTTTCTTAGCAATCATATAGACATGGTTTGCCTTGTCTTCTTTCTGATGATCTCCCATTCAAGTCTGACCCTGATTTGCTTTTTCTTGAGATCAGGCATGGTCATCTAAGCTTTACCATCTGCATGACTCATTGAATGTAGTTGAAAAAAAATCTCTTTCATTTTTTCAACATTTCAGCTATCACACCTCTCTCCATCCTTTTTTTTTCTAAGTAAAAAGCCTCAGACTGTAACTTTTCATTATATGAGTTCTGTTCTAACCCTCTAAACATTTTAGTTTCCAGATCTGAGATCTCTTCCAACATTACTCTATCCTTCTTAAGACACATGATCAGAATTTAATAAGGTTTTCACCATTTTATCATAGAGTTATATAAAGACAATTATAGCATTAGCAGTATTGCCTTTGATTGCTTTCTTAAAGAACCCTGAATACAGGATTTGACTTACCCATATCAGCTGCAACATATTTCTTTTTACTAATGACATTTATATATACTGCAATGTAGCAACTCTTAGTGACATTTTCACTGAGCTATATTCCATACAAACCCAAGGGCTATTTCTTGATCATTTACTACAAGATCAGTGTCTATTGGTATATATGGAAACTCTGACTGTTTTTGCCCCCTGTGTATCACATTGTAATTGCCTACGCTGAACTATATTTGCCATTTCAATGCCCATTTTCCCCAATGTGAAGATATCCTCTGGAACTCTTTGTTTTTAAAACAAGGAACCAAATCTCAAAACATTTTTAGAAGAATATCTGCACTTGATCTTAACCAAAAGGCCAAGAAGTGATAAAAGAATATGTTCTGCAATGCTAGTTGTATAATGAATTTTAGCTGGGTGGCAGAGAGATCTCTCTAGGTAAAGCAGATACATGTATGGTCTGATCAATCTTCCTAGCATAGAAAATTCTATGGCAGTTGGGAAGACAGTTGGGAGACTCAGCAGAATGACAAATCTGCTACTTCAAATTACTAAGGATGCATACATAAACTGTGTATTCCACAACATGGAAAATAGCCCATAGTATAATACCTCAGGTTTTAAAATCAAAGTAATTTAGGTCTATATGAAGTATTTCCTATCTAGTAGGTAAAATTTTCCTTAGCTGCTCAGGAGCCTTCAGATCCTAGGGTTCTTACATATCCAACAAGATGCTTGCTTTTTATTTAAGAGGCTATTCATCCAATTAATAACATTCTAAACATGTTTTATGATTGCATGCAAAGATACAATGTAGATGTTTGTCAGTTTATTTTTTTCTTGTTCCCTTAAGGTTAGAAAAAGATTTTTCAGTTACATCAAAGAGTTCTTAAACATTTGCATCCTAGGTAGTGTGCCTTCAGTTTAAGTCTGTTTGTAAACCAGGTTTTAGTAGAGTTTCAAAATCAGTGGCTGAGTTCACATATCCCCCTAAATTCCATTGTTTGTTGAATAAGCTAAAGTGGCCTGATATAAACATTATGCTAAACCATGAGCTCTTATTTAAAAACTACAATATCTGGATTCACAAAACATGCTAGGTAAAAACCAAAACACATTATGGTTTACTGTGTTCTATGAACCAAGGTATTTGGCAGAGACAACAATGGGTCATAGATAGATGTTATATATCATGGTTAAGTTATGCCTTCTAATTTCTTTTTATTCTCTTAAAAGCCATTGTTTATCCTAAGCAATAAATCCGTGAATACAAAGCAATGAATCCATTGGTCTCTTGAAAATCTTTTTCTTTACAGATGGTCCGAAGGAGGCATTGACCTACAAGACGCCAAAAATTCATTAGGAATAAAGATGGCTGCCCCAAGTCAACAGCATATGACAATTGTCAATCCTCCTCCACCAAATCACATCAATACTGAAGGAACTGGCTGCTTAACCAATCAACTTCAATATTTACATAGAGTGGTCATGAAAGCGATGTGGAGGCATAACTTTTCTTGGCCATTTCATCAGCCTGTAGATGCTGCAGCCCTAAAACTTCCAGTAAGAATTTCCAGTAATTTTTTTGTACAGAAAAGCAATGTACCTTCATGTGTTAATCATTAAGGAATGTTGATAAAATAGCATACTGGCCTCATCTGTGGCAAATTCTCATATTCCAAGCAAAAATGAAAGTTAATGGAGTCCTTCTTTTAAAAGTAATGACAAGGATAAAAACACGGCTAAGATTTGTAGCAACACTGGAAAATGAAATAATCTGTGGTATATAAATGTGGAATAAAACAGTAAATATAAATATATTGCTGTATATTCTGCACACGGCCAGCCGAAGCTGAATAGGATCCTGTACTCCAAGTACAGGACTTAATCAAACAGGAAGTTTATTTTTACTTCAACCTGGATGACAAAGACTTCCTTACCAAAGTCAAGGGCAGTCACTTGCTTAAGAGATGCAGCATAGACCATGTGGTATCTTATGGCCCCTCTTTAACTGCCTCCCCCCAGCATCTTAATGGTTGAGGTAGATACCTCATTCTATCTCAAGACATAACCTGCTTAGTACTGCAACATTTAACTCAGTATAATAGAAAAAAGTGTTTTGGGGTACCGAATACTGAAGCATGGATATCCCACTGAAATAATAACTTGTATACAATTAGCCATGATAAAGGGACATAAGGCGGGGATGGCAGTTTGTCTTTTTCTAGATATTTCTGAACTATGGGACTCAGCAGTATAGCCAATACTGAAGAAAGCTGGGAATTGTAGTTCAGCAACATCTGGGAGCTACAGGTGCCCAACCCAGTATAAAAAATGAGAAATATGTCTAATATAGTTTATACAAAATGTCATGATAAAAGAGAATCACAAGTCAAAACTACTACTAACACAAAGTATACAGGATTCTCAAAGATACGAGAAACGGAAACAAAACCCCACTACGAGTATCTGGCATTCAATCCTGTGTAATGTTTCATTCTTTGACTATCTTCAATCCAATCAATTAAATTTAACTATGATGTATATGACCTAAATCTCCTTTTAAAAAGTTCATTTATTTTGTATGAAAAGGTGGGAATAATACAAAGATCATTCGTTAGAAGGATAGGCTGCATCTACACATTTATTTCTAAATCTTAGTTTCACAGTTTATAAGTCATTGTAGTCAAATAATGTAAAAGGAAATACACAAAGTGTCATCAACATTTCAAATTTAAAATTTGCTCAACTACTTATTTATTTTACTTTATTTACTCAGCTAACTTCTACCCTACCACAATCAAACAGCTCTTGGTGACTTACATAAGGTATATAAAACAAGAATTAAAACATCCATAGTCTGATTAAAATCCATCACAATTGCATAACAGCATAAAAAGACAGGATAAAAGCTGTAAAAAAATGAACTATAAAAGTAAGAGAGAAAACATGAAAACAAGATGGTGTCAACTATAAACTTAAGAAAAAGCCCTCCAAATAATCCAGTTTTTAACATTTTCCAAAAAGCCAGCAAGAAGGGAGCCAGCTTGATCTCCACAGAGCAGTGTTGCCTGGCTTCAGTCCCCGCAAACCTCTTGAAAATGTGGGATTATAAGTAATTTCTCCTTGGATGTTCTAATAGATCAGGCCAATGCTGACTGAGGTTGGCAGTTCTATAGGTACCCAGTGCTGAGCCATAAAAGCTTTATAGGTCAAAAGCAACTGTACCAAAAACCAATCAGGAGTCAGTGCAGAATCGGTATTATACTGTATGCTCCCAGTGGCAACAGCAGGTAAGCAGATGGATTGCTGCTTTCTGGATCAGTTTCTGAGTAGAGGCACTTCTATGTAAAGCACAGCTCTGGTATCGATGGAAAACCCCAATGTACAAACATAGACTCCATCTCTGGAGGGATGCATTCCCCCCATCGAGGTCCTGACAAGGCAAAGATCATGAAGAAAATTGCCAGTGTTGTCTCTGTCCAGTAGCTGAGCCTGAACCCTGACTGAAAAGAATCCACATAATGTGGTTCTTCTAGGGTCCTGTGAAGTTGGTTGACTACTACCGTGTCAACAACCTTATCCCAAAAGGGCAGGTTGAAGATAGGGCAATAGTTGTCCACGACCACCAATCTAGGGAAGGCCTCTTCAGAAGCAGGTGCATCACAGTCTCCTTCAAGGTGCTGGCAGCTGACTCTCCTGTAAGGATCCAGATGGTCATCACTCTGTCCACTCCCCACAACAGCAGGGTGTAAGGAACAATTAGATGAGGACAATCTAGAAAGCACCCTATCTGCTTCCTCAGAGATCACAGGCCAAAAGGAGTTCCAGGTAACATGATAAAATGGTGCCCCAGTCACCACAAAAGACCTTGTCTGTGCAGAGTTGATGCTATAGCGAATCTGAGTAATTTTGTCAACAAAATGCTGTGCAAATTGGTCACAGAGATCAGGTGAGAGATCTCAAATCTGTCTCCTCCCTAATAGAAGGGTTGCTAGCCCTAAACAATGCCATTGAAAGACAGGCCCCCAACACAATATGGGAGGAGAATATGGCACCCTTTGCCTCCCTTATTGCCACAGCATAGTTCCAAACAGGGATGCCTACCCATGCTTGATCAGATTTGTTTCTTGACCAGTGTTCCAGGCATCATTTCTGGTGTTTCATTTCCTGGAAGGCTTCAGTTAACTGAGGCAAAACCTGGGATCATCCCCTAGAAAGAGGCCCCTTGGGGGCAGTAATGTTCAGGGCCTGGTTCACCTCCTCTTGACAGTTCATCAGGCACTGAACAGAACTTTCTGCCAAAGAGTTGGTGATCTCTCTAAGCACCCTCTGAAAAACAATGGGATCCATTAGGCACCTGGGGTGGACCATCCAAATAGGCTGCTGGTGGCTAACAATAGGACCATCTGAATAGGGCATGGATGGCTAGCAATCACAGCTGGATCAAAACATGATCTGACCAAGGCAGCTTAATAAAATAGTTCTTCCAATAATCAAATAAAGCTTCTACTTTATGGGCATTTTGTTGCATGGTGATCAGTAAGGGTTTAGAGTAGGTACCAACAATCAGCACCTTAAGTAAGCCATGTAATTAGTGCTCCTGGGTCTATAAAAGATACGTATAATTTTTAAATTTAAATTTTATTTTATTTTCTTGAAATGTGGTGCCCTACATAATGCGGCAGCTGCTTAGTTTACTTATACAGATGGGTCACCCCCGCTAGTGATAATTGGTTCTGAAGTCTGTCTATATTCAGGCCTTCGTATCTTGTCTGTTCCTTAGCTGTGCCACACATAATATGTCTGGGCCTTTGGGCCCTTTTTTAAAACAAATCCTTCTAGGGCTTTGATCTTTTCAGTAAAGGCTAAATCCCTCAGACACATGTCCACTTTTGGTTTCTGACAAACTCAAATTGTCAGTTTATCTAAAAGTGCTTTCAAAGTGACTGCCACCTTGCATTTCTGGTGTTAGACCTCTAGAGAAACTGTCACTTGAGCTTAATATAACAAGTTAGGGTTGGAAGCTATCACTGGGCCTGTTCTGCCTCTTTGCATTTCTTGGACAGACACTTAAAATGAATTTCATCTGCATGTAAAACTATTATACCATCGACCTTGCCTTGTCCACTGTGGCCAACTTCTGTCCATGGACTTTTAAAAGTAATGCATGAATAAGGAACAATAGGATGTGGTTGTTTACAACTACTTTTCTACTTTCTGTCTACCTTCTGTACTAATAATCCCTAGAAATCTATAACTTCCCAAAAATTCAGGATATACTTAAACATGCTAAAATGAGATTGCTGAAGGGCACAGAAGCACAGTTACACTGCTCCTTTGCTGTCTGATCAGCTGTCTGATCTGACCATGATTACAGTCAGAGAACCTTTTGTATATACAATTCTATTTATTGTGAAACTACTCTTTGATGGAGTTCAAATATAACAATCCAGTGCAACAGAAATAGGTTGGGAGGGAATGTAACACTTTTCCCAAGTGGATATGCATACCCTCCTTCCACTTAGATGACCACAAGGAAACTTTTATTTGTATCAAGTTTATATCCTAAAGTCTTATCAGTAGTAGGTTAGTAATACTAATGCTAGAAACAAGTATAACTGAACATTAACAAGCCAAGTGCAGTTCAGTATAATTTAGAACAATTAAAACACTGATAAAAAAACACAAACACCAACTAAGTTAAAACCAACCTCAGCAGACTCATTAATTTAATGACCAAATGACCAATTGCCTAATTGGAAATGGCTTTGCTGGCTATTAGTAAAGTAACTGTACTTTGCTGTAGTTTGTAACTACCAAACTGCTTCTAGCTACCAAAGCCAAAAAATTGTGCCCAAGTATGATTTGCTTTGAAAACAATCCGACTCCAACATGGATGTATGAAGTTTGGCTGTTTTGGTGTAATGCTAACCTATCCGAAATCAGAAGAAAAATGTTTCTGAATCCCCCTCATGGCTGTGCCGGATGAGAAGGAAGAGCAGTACAAAAAAAAAAAAAACCTTACCATTGCCACGAATCATAGTTCATTATTGTACCATCAAGATGCAGCTTTGCTTTAGAAACTTCAAATTTTAGAAAAAGAGGCAAGTGGAATTCTCTTGATTTCCTTTCCCTTGACAGCTGGTTAGCATAGCGGCCAAAACTGTGTATTACAAGATTCCCCAGTTCAAACATCACTTTTATCTTACCAGATGTTGGTGAGTTGCTGTTCTCTTAGCCATGATATGACTGTTCTCATTAGCTTGTTTTGAAGGCTGTTACTTGAATTTTGCTTTTATAAATGCAATGTTTCTTACTCCATGCATTTACTAATAAATAATTTAGGCTTCAGTAAGACTTTGGATGATTTATTGTTTTATGTTAAATATATTATTGCAGGCAATGGTATTGTTCACATGAGAAACCCTTCTTTGTCTCCCCATATGCCATGTAACTTATGTATGTGTTAGGCTAACAAACTATGCTCCTTAAATCTACAGTATTCCTATGGTTGGCATTTTTCCCCTCTGCTTCTTTTTTTTTAAACATACAGGATTATTATAATATTGTTAAAAAACCCATGGACTTGACCACAATTCAGAAACGTCTGGAACACAAATATTATACGTGTGCTGCAGAATGTATTGAAAACTTCAAAACAATGTTTGCAAACTGCTATTTATATAACAAGGTATCTACAATGGACAACCATATTTATAATTACTAAATATTTTTGGACAAACCTTTGATTGGGCTACAGGTAGTCCTTGTTTAGTGACTGCCTCGTTTAGCAACCATTCTCTGTTACAACGGTGATGAAAAAGTAACTTTGTGACCAATCCTCACATTTATTACCTTTGCAGGTCTGTAAAGCAAAGGAAAGCTGAAGTAAAATCATAAGCACAGTCCCAGTTTCACTTAGCAACTGCTTCGCTTAATGGCCAAATTGCTAGTCCCAGTTGCGGTTGCTTAACAAGGATTACCTGTATTTGGGATTCTTTAATACCAACTGTTACCATAATGGATTGGTGAAAATGGAAGCTATAAAAGGGCCTGTTCTTTCTTCCTAGTTAGTTTTCCACTTCAATATTAACTATTTTATTTCTTTTATTTCTTATTTATTTCTTGTTTTATTTTTCAAGCAGTGAGTTTGTATAATCACACCCATTCGCAAAGAAAACATGTTCATTTTCCCTGAAGGGTGGTTCTGCAGAAGCTACATTAGACTGACTAGTGATTTGTCTCAAGCTGTCTCTTCTACACTTTTCCACCAATTTCTATCAATTGTATCAGCATATGGATGGGTATGATTTTACTGTTCAGATGTGAGGCTGGTCTGAATACCCCTATTGAAACTGCAGGAAATCTAGTGTTAGAGATTCTTATGCTTAAATGCGCAAATAAAACCTCCATCCCAAAAATACCAGTAGTCCCAAGTGACTTCTAAAAAATTCAATCTTTGGTAAAGAACATTTGAGCCCTTAGGATTCTTACACATTCTGAGAACTGAGGGGCTTCAAGATGAAACAATTACACTGAGCCGTATTGGGGGGAAGGGAGATGAATACCCTAAACCTATACATTTGTAAACAGGACATGAATAGGTACAAGAAAAGTTGAAAACTGCGACAGTAAGGGAATGAAAGGGAAGTGAATTCAGCATTTGTAAACCTTACCTTACTGTTCCTTTCCAAGCAATTTTGCAGCCAAATGTGATTCTCATGTTGATCTAGCAGCATTATGAGCAGGTTGAACTTGGACAGTAATGGGCTCCAGTATTTATCTTGCAGCCTGGTGATGACATTGTTTTCATGGCACAAGAGCTCGAAAAAGTATTTCTGCAGAAAGTTGCACATATGCCCCCAGTCGAGAAAATAGTGGTGGCCAATAAAGGGAAAAAAGGGGGAAGAAAAACAGACGGTAAGAAATGCTTGACTTGATATTTCTGAACAGATGATATTGTTTGCCGAAGTGTTTTGGTAAAACCTTTATGATTGGACAGAAGCCTCTCAAATTGCAGTTGCTTGGAAAAAAGTAATCAGTGACTGTAGACAGTTTGGTATCGGGTCTTAGCAGTTTTTGCAGAACTACTGCCGGATAAAGAACATTGCCCTTTTCAAGCTGAAATTCCAGAAAAGCCCACGAGAATGAGGTTGGCAACCATACACCCGTGGAGGGAGGGGCAGGTCTAATGAGGTCATTTGCAAATGTGGCCCTAAGCCAAAGCAAGTGCACTCTTCTCTTAAGCAACCTGATGATAAATAAAACTTAAACACTGACCCTGTATATTAACTGCTTAAAATACAAAGGTGTCATTCATAAGAATATCTCTAAATTATTTTGTTATCAAATAGGATTATGGTAAAACTGTGGATTGGCCCAATCTGTTGAGCATAATTCTGTACACTAATAATTGAATGCATCGTGCTCTCCACATATTCTAGAACACAGCTACTGGTGCCTTCTTCTCTTTCTGGCAATCTGATTTTTCTTTCTCTTTACTTCCTTACACACTAAGCTCCTAGAAGGAGAGCAGATTATTCTTGTCCGTAATTGTTGTTCCAAAGGCTTTTTGAAATTAGAGCCTCAATTGCTAATTCCTGACATCAGTACATTCTTGTAAATTCTCACTCATAGGTTTCTCCCGTTGCCTTGTTAACATGCATAGTAAAGCTGTGCATCGTGTCTGAGTTGCTAATATTCTGTAATGTATATAGCCACATCTTCTGTACTTATTAGACAATCATCGGCATTAAAATTGGCCATAATAGTTATCTTCTATTAATGTGCCATTTTTCAGATACTAATATACTGTTGGGGGAAACACCAACATTTAGGAGTCAAGGATCCAAAGTGTTTCTTGTTTTGGTCATATAGATGTCAAATATCCACAGATATATTCCTGTTGGAGTCTATGGCACCCAAATCTTGTCTTGTTTAAGGCTGAAGAAAAGCAGATTGCTATGGTTATATATGAATGCTATAGCTTAAATCGTGGTTATTGTATAAGATGGTGTAGCCTTGTAGGCTATATAGCAGCTACCCTGGGAAAGAATCACAATGGACAGCTTAGTCTCTTTATGTTTTAATGCTACTAGGAGCTCATCACTAACACACTTCCACTTCATTTTCCTAGCTGCTGAGGAACCTGATGCAAGGATTTCACAAATTCAACAAAATCAGCAGACAAGAACATGCAGAAAAGCCAAGCAGTTCCAGAAGACAGCAACACCACAACTGCAGACCCCAGAACCTTCCCCTGTGTCTCCATCTTCAAATGTCATGCCGACTACTGAAATGGTTACCAAAGTAAGTGAAAAGAGTTAAAGAGTTCTTTATGTTTCAGCAGTCAGGAGCTGTGAGGTCGATTGCACACTGGCTTCAATCTCTTGTTTAGGAAGTGGGGAGTAGAAATGCTCATGGTATAGAACTGCCCGATAAGAACTGGAATAAAACTGATGTAGAGGTACCATCTTGAGGAAGACTGTTTTAGATAAACACTCACTGCTCAGAATAGTTAGTCTTTTAGAGGTAAAAGTAGTATGTGTCTAAAAGTATTAGACTACAAAAATGTAAACTTCCAATAGTATATAATGAGGAAAAGTGATATCCATTCATTTATTCATTTTCTCTCTCTCCCCACCCTCTTCCTCACTGAAATGATGGTACAATATAGTGTTTAGGCCAAAGAGTGGCCTGTAAACTCCAATATAGTTTTTAAAATTATATTTTTTATTGTACATTTTTTGGATGAAAAATGAAGGGCTCCAATTAATATATTAGGAAGTATCTCTGTAGAATCAGGGGGGGAAAGGAGGACTAAAAAAAAAACCTGCCTGGGTACTATAGTTAGACTTCGGCTGTTTTATTCCAAAGGATCCTAAACCAGATTTTAAATGTACAATTCTCTCTTTAATAAGCTATGTTTCTGTACTGAAAAGGGTGTGAAAAGGAAAGCTGATACCACTACGGCAACCCTCACTGCAAGCAGTGAGTCCTCTCCAGCACCCCATGAACCCAAAATAACCAAGATCTCCACTAGAGAAGAATCTGACAAGTTCCTATCCAAAAGAGCCTTACCAGATTCATGGCAGCCACCTGAACCCACAAAAAGGACAAAGCTAACAGAACCACTGGAATACTGTAACAAAATCCTTATAGAAATGCTTTCAAAACAGCACACCACCTATGCTTGGCCTTTTTATAAACCAGTAGATATTACTGCCTTGGGCCTTGAAGAATATCACAATATTATTAAATGTCCTATGGATCTTGGAACTATTAAAGTAAGTGAATTTGGCATCGTAAGTGCAGTTGATTGTTCTATATATTATGTCATTTTAAAATCAGTGTGACAAGTAATATTCAGATAGCCATCACCTATTCTGTATCAGCTCCTATCTGTCATTTCCTTTAATATCTTTCCCCCCAACAGGTATCTAGCAAAATTTATGGGACTGAAAGAATGTCTCAACCTGGTCTGAATTAATGTATTGTCACGTGAACTGTGGTGCCATGCCAGTTATTAATTGTATTGTCTTTGTATAAAATAAAACAAAACACCAGGCAATATAGCAGTGGTGTAGAAACAAAAGGCTTTGGCACAGATCCTGTCAAAGTGAAGGTCTGATAAAATATGAACCTGAGCAAAATGGTGGGAGAAAAACAAGATGTACGGCAATATAGAACAGGTGATCCAAAGGTGTTTCCAGTTATTGCTTCAGTTATCAGTACCGTAATGGTACTGATACAAAATTAGGCAGTATATCAGGGAATACTGCCTCTCGGAAAGTAAAATTAAATATAGTATTACATGTTTGGGAACATATGTTGTAAGTGTAATGTTACAGAAACATATATGTTAGCAATGATGACCACAGAACTTGGCACCTTGACTGTGTAATTTTGCTTAATCCGTGTTCTAATTCAGAGCACTGATATCTCTATATTGTTTTACAAATAGAAATATACCTGGCTTAAGGAATTCTTCTATTTTTCACAGAAGAAAATGGACAATTATAAATATAAAGACACACAAGAATTTGCTGCTGATATTAGGCTAATGTTTATGAACTGCTATAGATATAACTCTCCAGATCATGAAGTGGTATCAATGGCAAGAAAACTTCAGGTGAGGTATTAACAATGAAAAAACTGCATTTCTGGGATCCAAGTGAAAAAATTGCAGTAAGGGTTACTGTACAACCCAGTACTTAGCTGGAGAAGTGTTGCTGCCTGAAATAAAGAACAAGCTGCCCGTTGAGTCCCATGTATGTTAACCTGCCCAACTAGCAATTAAACTGAACTTCTATTCTGGTGATGATGCAACATCCTCCATTGCACCCAAGAGTGGACAGGTCAGCTTATGGATGTAGGGCAAGCTACTTGGTACACACACATACCTGTTCTATTGCTACTTACAGCTCATCCCTGTCCTCCATCCTTGATCGAGCGCTAGAACCTGCCTTTCAGTTTTGCTTACTTTTGTAGCTGGTGCAGCAATTGCGCCCTGGGTTAAAATTCCTACACTGCAGAAGCTATTTAGCCCTCTGCCACGGAGAAGGTTTTAAAGCTAACTAACTTTCTTCTGTGAAGGATGTCTTTGAGATGCAGTTTGCCAGAATTCCAGATGAACCGGTTACTGGTAGGCCTCTGCTGCATTCCACCACTAAAAGCACCACTTCTATTTCGAGTGACAGCAGCTCCAATGTCTCCTCTGACGAGGGCTCTGAAAAAGAACAAGCGAAACGCCTTGAAGAGCTCCAAGAACAAGTAAGTGGCTGTGTACTGGTTCTACACAGCTATATTTTGCTGTGTTTGCAGTTAGTGAAAAGGGTGGGCTCATTTTGTGTGTGGGGGTAGGGGGTGAGAAAATGTGTAGGAGAGGAGGACAGAAGGAATTCTGTGAATTATGCTGAAATTACTTTCTTATTAGAAACCACAGAATTTCTAATAATGCTTAATATTAAGAATTATATTAATATTTCTTATTAGAACTAACAGGAAATAAGAGATTAACCAGATTCTTGGTTACATTAACAATTGTTTTATTCAGGTAACAAGACATTTCTATGTTTGCATTCCCACTTGGTGAGAAAAAAATATTGCACATTCCTTATTTAATTTCACAACACAATGAGATCACTAGTCCATTGTGTAATAATGTATTGCATGATTTTCAAAAAATTCAGCGTCAGCGGGATGTAACTAGTGCTGCTTCACTAACTATACTAACGCTCTGCTTACCTGATCCTCATAATTATAAGTTCCTGTCAGCCCGACACAGTCTACAAGATCAGGAAATCAACTCTACGGGAAGGCTAAAATTATTTTTTTTGAGAGTGACTATAATAACTTGCAAGTCTGATTGAGCTATATACTTCCTTATACTTCTGTGAATTTGGGAGGTGTCTGTCAGATCCTCTTCCATGTATTTTCCGGCTGTTGTGGATTTAAGATTTTTTTCACCCCTTGTCGCTTTAGTAATGGATCTTGCATATCTCCATCAAGGTCATCTTCCTTACTATTTACAGATTCTTACCTTGTATACCAACCCATAGAAGGAAGACAAGGGAGTGTTTGAGGGATTTTTTTTTTAAATGATTTTGAACTTTTACTTGGCTCATTCCAGCTGAAATATTTATCAGTAAATAATTGTGTTCTATACTAACCTTCCATGCTGGCAAGGAGACATAATTAGGAGGGTGCCAAGATAGAAAATGATGCTATAGATATTGAAGCAAAGTCCTCTCTCTGTTTTGATACGTGGTCTTTTCCTTGCAGTAAATGTCAGTTTGGGTATTTTTCCCAAGCAAGATGCTATATTTTTCACTTAAAAAAAAGTCTGTATGTGTTTCATAATACTTGAAGTTGTTCTCCAGCTAAACAAGAGCCATATTTTTCCCCCACATCATCTGTTTGCTCATAGAAACTGTGTTAGTTCCTAAATATTACTAATCCTTTATTCCTGTCTAACAGAAAAACTAGGAGGGGGAATGCAAAGGGATGAAAGGTTTATACTATGCTATGTGGAATTTCAGTATTCTTGAACTGCAGGCTAGAGAAGCAAATGAGAGAGAAATAATTTGGAGGACGTACCCACTGCCCATCACGATTCTTTTTAAGCCTCCCTGCTAGCAGTCCATTTTAAGTGTAGGTCTCTTTGTGTATTCCTGTTTTTTTCACAGTGTCTAGTCCTGAAATTAAGAAACTGTTCCCTAAGGGGGGGGGGACGGGGGGGACGGGACTCCCAGCCATAGTTCCTAGCAATTTCTCATCTACTTCCTATCCAAGCCCCTTTAACCAAGCTTACTACCACAGCAGTTCCCTCCACTACCACAGAACCAAGCATACCCAAGTTCCTTTGAGATATGAACAGATGACACACATTTTCTTTCCTGCATCAGAAGCAAAGATTGAGAATAGCTCCAGAACCCACTGACATAAATACTGAGGTTGGCTCGATGCAGAAACCATACATCATTCATTTCAACAAGTTCTTTATTTGCCAAGGAGCATGTTCCAAACTTTCTAATTTAAGCATGTGGGCTTCTGAGAATAATGCAGCTTCACATGCCAGCTCGTCCTTCAGTCATGGAGATTTGGCCTTCACTCTACCAGCACTAATGCCAACCTTTGCAAAATGGCATTTTGCCACACAGCATACCATCTGAGAGGTTTGCCTGGGGCCAAGGGGGCTTTCCTATCTGTCACACTACTCATCTTTTCCTTGGCTAATACTTCCCAATGCAATTTAAGGCCAACTCACAAATGGCCTACATGTTTCAAATGTTCTTAGCATCATATTATCACTATACAGTAGTTGCAAGTTCAGAGTTCACAGAAAACACCTTCCATCATAGCTCAGTCCAAGCTAGCAAGTAGCTGAGGATAGCGACTGCAAACCAATCAGGACTTTCTGTCTCTGTTTCTATCTAACTAACTCCTGATTCTCCCATGAGCTCCCAGGGTTCCATTAATTAACAAATAACCTGCCTTTCTCCTTTTGGAAACAGAGAATAGGTTTCTAGCATCTCTTTTTCTCCCACACAAAATAAAGTCATTTGCCTATCAAATCTTAATTGGTAATTTACAAAACATATTTCCCAACAGGCTGCTATGGGGGAGATTACAATGGCAGATACAATTTTGAATTGCTAACAAATGTACTGAGAAGCCCATAAGCCTTATGTTCATCATAACATCAGATCAGCATTGCAAAGTGAAGGTGGCATTCTAGGGAACTCTGCTAGTGTATTCTCCCAGCAAATTCTAAAGGAATTGCTAAGCATTAAACTCTGTGAGAGCAACATTTTAGCAAAATTGTATTGGTGGGCTTTTCCTCCTAACCAGGCTGAATGAAAAATTAGCTGAGGGAGAGGTCTATACAAGGGACTTATTCTAGCGGGGAAACATATCAATAAAGCCGGAATGAATTTATTGCAATACACATTTCATCTGTGTCTGAAATGGGGGGAAGAATGTAAGTGAGATTTCCAAAGGGGATAAAGTAAAGGAATTGGAGATTTTGGAAACTGTCATTGCATCAGTACTGATTTGCAGGTAGTGTTGTATGACAGATGGCATGGAGCCCAAAAGGCAGAGAAAAATTAGCCTGTGCAAATGCTCGCTGTTTTAGTTCACAAAGAGGAAGTGGCAGGACTTCTATAATTATTTTTGTTGTCAATTTAGGGTATTTGGTTTGCTCTCATTGCGTGTAATCAAAAAGGTGTTGGTGGAAGTTATAATTATTCACGGGTCCAAGCACGTGAAAGAACTTAGATCCTCCACAGCCAAATGATGGGAAAGGAGCTACAAAGAAAATAAATTTTAAAATGCCAAGTATCTTCCACATAAGCAAGTTGCTCACAAAAGTGATGAGAAAAAACCCTCTAGGAAAGAGGAGCAAAAGGTCTCTATCTTCTCTAGCGCTCTCTCTCTTTTGAGAACAATCTTAGACCTTGTTTGTGCACAAGGTGTGAATCTAATGGCACTGACTGACTTTTCAGCACCCCATGACTTCCAGACTACAAGGGGGGTAGCGACATAGAGATAAAGGGTTAAGAATGTATTCTATGCCTCCTTTTTGTCTGTCACTCTGCCTGATCTTTGTCTAAGAGATTACCAATCTCAGGGCACTCCCTTCTGCCTTTCTTCTCAGACACACATGCATGGAGTATATACTCTTTCACTGCCCTCCTAGTTAGGATGCAGTTAGCTAGGTGCTGGGCTTTGCTTTAAGGTATAAGTAGTCCTCACTTAACAACAGTAATTGGGACTGGGAACTCCGTCGCTAAGCGACATGGTCTTAAGGCACAACGTCATGTGACCACATCGATTTACCCAGTTGCCATCGGTAGGCGAATCTCTTGTGGTTGCAGCATCCCACAGTCACATGATTGCCATTTATTACTTCCTGCCAGCTTCCCCATTGACTTTGCTTGTTTGAAGCTGGCAGCGAAGGTCACAAATAGCAATCACGGGACCATGGGATGCTGCAATGTCATAATTGCAAGCCATTTGCCAAGCTCCTGAATCGCAAACACATGACCGCAGGGACACAGCAACAGCCACAACTATCCCTTGTTCCAGTGCTGTCATAATTTCAGACGGTTGCTAAATGAGTGGATGTTAAATGAGGACTACCTGTAATGTAATTACCTGTAATGGAAGTTCTATAAATACACCTCTTTTCCTGTTATAAAGCTTGCTTCACTTATTGCTCAAGTTAGAGTACTCTCAAGAACACTCACATGCATACCCAGAAAACTGCAACTTTCAACAAATCAGATTTTTTTAGTGTCCCTCTCTCTGTGTCTCTCCCTAGCTTAAAGCTGTTCACCAGCAACTGCAAGCCTTGGCTAAAACAAACTTACCCAGATTGAGAAAGAAGAAGAAAGGAAAATCTAAGAAAGAAAAAAGCAAAAGCAAAATGAAAACCAAGTCCGGAACTCAGAAAAGCAGAAAGATGAAGCAAATAAAAAAGCTGAAGAAGAAAATGTCTTTGAACATGTAAGGCTGCTTGTTGGCTTGAATTTGTACTTAAAGTTGCTGGTACTGGAGTTAACGATGGTTTATTTTCTCTCTTGCAGTCATTCGAAGAAAATCAAGCAGCAAGAAGAACTAGTATTCAAGTCTGAGGATGAGGATACTGCCAAGCCAATGACTTATGATGAAAAGAGGCAATTAAGTCTGGACATAAATAAACTCCCAGGGGAGAAGCTTGGCAGAGTGGTATATATTATTCAGTCAAGGGAGCCATCACTGAGACATTCGAATCCTGATGAAATAGAAATAGACTTTGAAGCTCTCAAAGCATCGACTTTACGGGTACTGGAGAAATATGTAATGGCTTGCTTGAGAAAAAGGCCCAAGAAACATTATGGTGTGTTATGCAATATGCACAAAAAGAAAGGGGAAACTGTATGTTTTTTCTAGACAATTGCTTGGATATTGTTCCTGATAGTTATCTCCTCCCCCTTCCCTTTACATACAGCAAAAAAACCAAAAGACCAATTTACTTTGGAGAAGCAACAAGATCAGAGGTTGCTGGATATCAATGGGCTGCTCTGCTCAATCAGGCAAAATGCAAAATGTAAGTGAGCCCTTTCTAATGAAAGAAGGGTGTAGGAATCTGGAAGGGTAGAAACATTGCCATAATCTCCTTGCGCTTTATCCAGTAATATACTTTTCTGGAATGCGCCATAGGAAGAAGTGAAGCAATTGTGCTCTGTCCTATGGCAGCCTTTATCAGCATAAAAATGCCAGTTAAGTCCACATCATTTACTTTTGCTTGAAGGTTGCTCCTTTCTCACCAACTTCCAAGACAGAAGCTTTGTTAAGTTCTTCTCTATGTCTTGCAGCTGAAAATAATGCTGTATCAAAAATCTACGGAAGGCCTAGTCGGCTGAGCGAAAGCAGCAGCAGCAACAGCAGCAACGCCTCCTCTGCGTCTGAAAGCACCAGCAATGATTCCAGCACATCCGACAGCAGTGATTCTGAATCAGGTTCTTTTACTAATATCCTTCAGAAAGAATGGCTCTGGCAAACGTCCTGTATACATTTGATCTAGAAAGCTAAACTCCTGATTAAGTTGTGTGTATATGTGTGTGTGTGTGTAATTTTTATTGAAAGATTTAACAACAATAATAAGAACTAATACAAGCTAAAATAGAACAAAGAAGAAGAAAAAGAAAGGGAGAAATAAAAGAAAAAGCTAAAAGTGCAAAAAGAAAAAGTAGAAGAAAGGTAGAAAAAAAGAAATAAAGAAGTGGCTTCTGATCTTCTTCACAGCAGTCATAAGTACAATTATATTTTAACCTCTCTCTCTAAAGATACATCATAATTCTCTTCTTTCTATAATCTGTCCTGTCTAATCATCAAAACCATAAATCACATTCTTTTTTTTCTTTTTTACACAAGAAGTCCAACTCCTGATTAAGTAGTCTTGAAGAACTTTATTCATACTCTCATCCATAACTTTATTCTGCTAACAACCAACCTTGGGAATTTCCTGGAACAGCATTGACACAGAATACTGTATACACTGCAGATTCTAAGCATGCTCACTCAAAAGGCATTTCTATAGAACTTGCTTCCTGGAAATACATTCCAGAACAGTGTTTCTCAACCTCAACTTGGCTTCAACTCTGCTGAGGTTGAGAAACACTGTTCTGGAATTACAATACCTAAGTTTCTTTTGCACATTAGACAACATGCACTGATGTAAATTTAAAAGCAGAAGGCATCATAAAAATAAAATGGAAGGACTGTAGCTCAATGGCAGACTTGTAGTTTGAATATATAGGTCCAATAATTAGAATCTGGCAGTTGGTTTAAATCGTTTAGGGCCATGGTTGCATAAGCCTTCACCTTTAAAGTAGTCAGAGAAATATCTATTTACTTTGATGCAAACTAAAACAATTTACATGCATCAAAATATATTGTATCCAGTGTGATTTCATATAAAATTAGAGATGTGGGGAAAAAAACCAGTATTTGTGTGAAATTGGTCAGTTTGTCCACTTAGCATCTGGTATTTGGTTAAAAATAGAGTTCCAGTTTGCTTCTACGTAGAAGGATTCTGGAAATGACAGACCAGGACAAGAACATTTGTAATAAATAAAATAAACACATTTGACTCATTGGTATGAATGGCAACATTTGTAGGCATGGAGTTTCTCAGATTTGCCAGATATACTTAATGTAGAGTAAGATATAGTTGATTTAAATCTCCTACAGGATCATGACTATAAAACCTTAATAACAGATTTGTGGCAGCCTTGGACAAATTTCCTTCTGGTGAATTTTCTAATCCATCAATGGATTTTTGTGGATTTATCTGGTGTTTATGACAACTTTTAATCTAACTGCTGCCTTAATTTCTCTAGGGAATCTTGAAGTAGTCCACAGTATTTGGCCTATAGTTGTGCTATAGCAAAAGGGACAAGCTGGACTGGCAATAAGCTTTGTGAAGATGTTGGGAGTATCAGGTGCTGACATCCCTACATAGTTTCCACACCGCAACATAGAGTTCACCCATGTCCCCAGTTATTTGAATCAGACTTCTAGGAGATGTGTAAAATGTGTGAAATAAATTTAATGGGATAGTGAGAAGTGCCTATTACATCTTAGAAAGATCTTTGCTGGAAATGCCACAAATGATAGAAGAAATATGGAATAAGGGGGCTTTACAATGAATACTATGTCTGATGGCAAATGTGCATAAAATGTCACTATATATATGTACGCTATAAACAACTGACTTTTGCCATTTTTTTACAGAAGTATACAAAAAACAAAACGGAAATGGGAAAAAGGATTTGTTTTGCAGAGAACAGCTTAAGGTAAACTTTTCTCACCTTGCAAGCCCTAAATTCTTCAGCTTGGGCTTCTCCACTGCTTCTGATTTTTCAAAATGGCACTCTCACAGAAAGACAGCTTTTTATACAGAACACTTGGCATAAAAGATTCGTAAAACACAAAATGTCTATAACGGTTTTGATTTCTTCCACATCAGATCCCGCTGCATCATCCAAAGATATCCTGCGATGTTGTTCCTCAAATATGGAACACTTCACCTATCAGCAAGCTGACTCAAAGAGCAACCGAAGCCAGGGCCTCCCACCGCTCACTGCCACACTCTCAGCCTTCACAGCACAGTCCTCTTAAACTACAAGAACAAACCCTTGTTTCTCCTTCAGGTAAAACTTTCTCTAGGAATTCTAACGCTCCGGTAGGATGCACTCCGTTGGCTTTTCAGAGCTGCTCAAAAATACATTTCCATAGTTGGGAAAGTGGAAAAGTCTATCTGGAATAACGTGGTTCTGCTTCTTTGAGAAGGGTGGGTATTGCAGGGTGGATTTGGGGGATTTTTGACTGAGAGAACAGTGGAGACTTAAAGCATCTTTGTAATATTTGCCAGAACCTACAAATGGACCAGCAAAGTCAAAGCATGTGCTTTAAAATAAATGCTGTAAACTGCCTTCTGAATCAAGGAAAAAGTGGGTATGCCACTCAGACACAGTACTTACATATTTGAAAAGTAAATATATGCAAATATTCGGGTCCAAAGACGGTGATAAAAAGGGTATGCTGCTATGTTGTTCTTTTTTTCTGAGAGAGACCTATCCCAAAAGGTGTTCCATGTTCAAACAGCTCATGGAAGGAGGCCTGCACATGCACACACGCTTCCAACAGATTGTGTTTGACCCACAATCTATCTGACACATGTTTCAGCTCCTTGCAGGCCTGCCCTCCAAAACCATTATTTTGGAAAATATTTGCATGATTTCCCCTCCCCCCCAACTTCTCTGTTTCTACCTGAAGCCTTTACATTTGCTCAGCTACTTTATATATCAGCAAACTGGGTGCTCTGTACGGAAGCTTTCTTCTTATGTGCCTCCCTTCCTGGAGATGCTTTTCGTGTAGCTCTGTCCTCTCAATCTCAGATGAAACCTCTGGGATTGTGACGAGGCAGTTAAAAGGGGTTCTGCCCACGGTTCATCCAGCTCAAAAGCACTAACTGACTTGAAGCAATGCAGAGTTACAAGTTTGCCGCCTTCTCCCTGTGAATGAAGCTGTCGCAGTGGCTTTTCTAAAAGTGAAGAGATGTAACATGGCATTGGCAATCTTCTATGTGTTTCCCTCCTTGCAGGTGTAGTAGCGGTTGTGTCACCCCTGCACTGCACTCCAGTTCAACAGGCAACTCAGGGTGACTTAGTGGCAACCCAGGCTTCTAACAGCCCTTCTCCTCACGTGCTTGCAGAGGTGGATATCACTGATAATTTTGGGAAACAAAGTGGCTCTTTATTTAAAGTTTATTCTTTATATTATTTATTTATATAGATATAAATATATATAATTTTATTATATATATTTATATTTATAAATATATAAACAAAAATATATATATATATATATATAATAAAAAACCCTTATTTACAGTGTCTTGACATTTTCAGTGATTTGCATTTATGGACGATCCTTAATGAAGGGTGGTTTTGGTAAGTGGAGTTGCTCTATCTTCACGTGGCTAATGCTGGGTTGGAGCCGGTATTTCCCTTTTTCAATAAACAAAACAAAACAAAACAAAAAAAACTCATCACCCAATTAATTATTACAAGTTTACTAAAAGTTAATTGATTAGGAAGAAAATTTGTTGCCTTTTTTTTTCCTTCTTCACTGGAAAGTGTCAGCTTTCCTGAACCAAAAAAAGGGGGTTTTAGAGGGGGAAGACTAGAGTTAGAAAGCACTTCGTATTTTAAAAACTTGCTTTGCAGAAGTCGTGGGAATAAGTAGCATTAGACAATCTTGGAGCACTTCAGCCTTAAGCATTTTTATTTTTTCATCCATGAAATGAAGCTTATCCAATAGAGATGCATAGGGGTGGGAGGAGGGAATTCAAAAAGGCATGTCAGCCTCTCCATCTGTATGCAAAACCATTGTAGGGTGAGGGACCTCTACAACTGTGATAAAGTTCCTTTAAGACTTTAAAACTTTCCTGTAGGTATCTTGTTCTTCCTCTCCTAATAACGCTTCAGGCAACATGAAAGATACTCAGAAACCATCACTATTGCATCAGGGGCAGCCATCTGTTCTTCACATTAAATCCTCTTTGGGAATTGTCAACTTACCAGCTACTGACCAAGAACAAAGTATGTATTGGCTACAAATATTAACATCACATACTAATGCTCTCACCATTTCCACGCCCCAAGCCCCTGCAAAACAATATGAAGCTGAACCGTGACTGCATCATAGCTGCCCAATTCAAAATGTAGAGAATCACTTTACAGGCAGGTAAAGGAGGCGGGGGAAGTCAAGGGTCCCCGCTATGGGAGAGAAAAGAGGCAGGGCTAGATGTCAGTTCCTGCAGATGGGGGAAATGGAAGCTCTGCAGAGCTGCAGCACCTCGAAAGGAAAAGTAGGGTTGCTGTGGCTAAATGTTTGGGACTCATCTGGTCTAAATACTGTGATAAAAAGGGCACTTGGGTTTTGCTGGTTTATCCACCAATAGTTACCTAAAATTGGTAATCTACGAAAATTACCCTATGGAAAACAATAACACCCTTTCCTGGACCAGGAGGCCTTGCTCACAGTATTCATGCCTGAGTCACTTCCTGTTTGGATTACTGCAATGCATGCTATGTGGGGCTGTCCCTGAAGACTCGGAGGCTACAACTGGTCCAGAATGCAGTGGCAGGCACAGTGCTGGGTGCTTCTAGGTCTGCCCACAGTACACCTCTGTTGTGTGAGCTGCTGCTTCCCAGTTTTCTTCCGGGTGCAATTTAAGGTGCTGGTCATCCCTGAGAGTATCTGCCCATCCTACCGGATTGCCCTCTCCCTATTGATCTGGCAGGCCCCTGCCCTTTTAGCTTTCCGGAAGGCCATCAGGACCTGGCTTTTTACCCAGGTGCTGGGGTAGAGTGACGGTGTCTTAACTTGGTTGTTGGGCATCCCAAGGAAATGACTGAGGTGCCAGGTTTTGTTTTATTCCTAGTAACTCACCCTATTCCTGAAGACATTCCAACATGTGGACATTGCATGCTGCTTAGCATATGCCTTTTCCTAGCAGAGTAAGTAGCACCTGGCCACAAAATTACAGTGCCCAGCATGCAATGTCCACAAACCTCAGTGGGAATGTATATGCAAAAGAATGACATCCTGAAAAACTAGGCTGCTGTTTCCTCATTACCAACAGTTCAGCTCATGTCTTCTGGTGGTCTTTTAGGAGTTATTTATTTATTTGTTTAGGAAATGGACTAGATGAACATGCACATCATGTGCATATACTGAAAACATGAGGGAAAATAGCAATTCAATATTTTTTCCCCTTTCTGCATGGAGATGGTGAGGATGTATGGTACTCCAGGAGCTGCTGTAGCTCCAGCAGTGAGGTACTGATTGACTGCACTCATCCCTTGATTGAAGAAAGCCCCAAGAGATCATGTTCTTAGCATTCAGAGGTTGGCCGGAGTCACGTCGCTGACTTCATTATGCTTTGGAGGAAATGGGGTCTGGAATCAATGCTGTGTGGAAGTGTCCAGAGATACCTATGGCTACAGGGATATACCGGTGACTTGGTGTAAGAAGAATAACATATGAACATTGTGCATTACAGTGGCTATGAAGCAGCAAATCTGCACTGTTGGTTAACTACTCTTAGTTACTGAATCCCACCATTGCCCTGAAAAAGTGCCTACTTGGGATGGAATACAATTGGAATGCTTAAGGAGCATAGAGCTACTGTTATTTATTTACTTATTTTTAGGATTATTTATTGGCTACATAGAGTTTGGCATTGGTATATGCACATCAGAACCAATCAGTGCAATTCGATGTATAGCACGGTCAAGAAATTATTTTGCAGCATAATACTTTTTAAAGGCTTATAACTGCACACATCGCCATTTTTCATTTAGACAAGGAAACCAAAGAATTTTAAAATTTACAGCATTGCTAGATGTGGGGGATGCCCTATTTTTTGAGAGAAGGTGGTAGCAGTTGGCATGGAGAGCTTTACATTAAATACAGGGTTGCAGGCTTTTCTTCCTTGGGGAGCCTAGAAAGAGCATCACAAGAGGCCAAATGGTCCGTGTTAAAGAGAGGAGGGGGAGGAAATGAGTAACGGAAAATGTGCACCTTCTACACTCAAGCAGGCATCTGAAAATAGAAAGCTGTAGCCACATGGGGCGTTCTTGCTCTTCTGCTTACTTGGAAACTATGCAAAGTAAACAAGGGACAGATAAAGCCTCCAGAAGGCTGTCAAATGGAAATATACTCTGTAATTAAAACAGATAAGAATGCTGAAATTGATAGCACTTGAGTGAATGTTTCTACCTAATAACAAAAACGAACGGAGGAGTTCTTCACCCTCTTGGAAATTCACTACCCAGTCTCTGCTTCTGCTTACATTCCAGAGCTGAAGACCAGTTTTCCAGATGGCCATTGCAGACAACGGATGACAGAATCTGCACATGCCACTATTACAGAAAGATGTTCTGATAATTGTGAGGATAAAAAAGAGAAAGAGGCTAAACCTCAGATTCCTCTAGTAAAGGTAATAATGTGCTACCTTCTGCAATAGCTTTGGACGTTACCAGATGTGGCTTCAGATCCACATGACCAACAAATAGAACCCACTCCACCCTTTCCAATCAGTTGACATTGTCCCCAAGCACTTTCCTTCACCCCAAGCCCAGGCATCCTGCAACTCCAAACTTCTCCATCATTACAGCAGGAACAAACCAGGACTTGGAATGATGGGAAATCATTCAGCGATGCTGCTGAGGGATCTGGAGGATGCACAATCTCAGTTCACTTCTTCAGCTGATCTGAAGGCATGTTTAATAATCCCCACAGAATATCATGCAGGTGCAGAGAGCATTCTAAGGGCTGATTCGTATGATCTGTGGGAATGCTTTACACCTTGATAGAGATAGCTGTTCTTAGCCCCAAACAGTTATCTCCATCAAGCTGGTTTGGACTGATGCACAATGGGTCTCCATAAATTATATTTGGTATCCAGCAAAAGATGACATGCTGGCAACCTCATTGTATGACAGATGTTGGTATTCATGTAGTTAGAATTCCTTTTATTTGCAGCCTTTTATTTATTTTTGCTTATCCCTATTTGCTTATCCTAAAGAGGAATGGTAGGATGTATATGTACTGTATATTTATATATCAAAAAGTAAATCTATGTAGAGCTTTCACACCAGTGTCTTTGACCCTGCTGAGAAATTGTTTTACTACTAGCAGAGGTTAATATAATGGAAACAGTGATGCCAAATGATACTGTACTATTCAGCAGCATCAAGCTTCCGCTATGATATTTACTCAGAAATGAGAAATCAAATTTTTCAAAGATTCCCTACAACTTTGATTAGAAACTTTCTTCTGGTAATTATGCATTTAATTGCTTCCTGCTTTGCACAGTATTATTGATGAATTGTGTCTTCATCTGTATCCTTAAGAGCAAGAGAGGCTTTGATTGCATTTTTAAATTTGAATTTAATTAATAAAAATAAACAAAGAGACCTCTTTTAATAATGCCATAATGCCCTCTGCTAAACAGAAAACAATTACAGATCCACAAGCCATAAAGAAGAAGCACAATCTGAGTAAAGCCCTTTAAAAAACTCGTACTTTTTCTTCACCAATTAATTCTAAACAAATTGGTGTTGCAATTGCAATTCAAGTGACAAATATTGCAATTCCTGTCAAGCAAGCAAGCAAGCAAGGAAGGAAGGAAGGAGAGGGGCAGCAATATTGTCTGGATTTGTGATAAAAAAACAAGTGAAGAAAGCATATTTAGGGTAAAGGCCTAACAATAAAATCAATAAACCTGAAAGCAATGCGAATGTATGCATTGCAGTCTGAAAATCAGTTGATGGTGATCTAAAGCTCTTTGCTCTGGTTTACAGACTCTGGTTATATGACAGAAATATTTTATACACATTCTAACAGGCTGCAGTATTTTCACATATTGTCCATTAGAACAATAGAATTTGCAGGGCATTTCTTCTGCAAATAAATACAGTCTTAACAGGGGACAGATGAGGGCCACCTTGTTCTGTGTACTTGGGGAGTCCCATGTCAGCCGCCATTTCAAGCAGGAAAACACTGTCACATCAACATACACACAAAGGAGAGATGTAAATCAGTGGGTTGGAGATGCCCCACATACTACTAAAATCTTTTTTTCATTTTTCTTTTAGGCCCCCTACTAACTGAAAGCTTGGTTTGAAAAACATCTGTATCAGGGAAGAAATATTATTTCTTGATAAAACTGGGCTAGAATGACTAGGATTTGCCATTATTTCATTGGATGCATTTGCAGCCTTCTAGGCTATTTCTGTGATTCAATTTCTTCTCTTGGTTTGTTTTTAGGAACTCAATTACTGCCTTTCCCAAAGATGCTTCACGTAGATTAGGAGATTTGTTACACTTATATACATACAGTGTTGTTTAGTCTTAAATTGAGTCAAGTGAGGGTATTTTCATGTGGATTCTTTGGTTGTAAGTTATGTGATCTTATACCATTATCTTTGTTGTACAGCAGAGCTGATGTATTTCTGGGTCAGTTGAAGCATATCTAGAATGGCAGAAAAGGCCATCTTTTAATCTGAGCCCCTGAAGCTTTGCAGAGCCTTCCGACCGGTCAATTTCCCATTAGCTGTAAGTTGTTTCATTCTACCTTCCAGCTCATGGGTGGAAAACAATCTCATCCATCTGCACAGAGAGGTTCAGCTGCCATAGCATCATATGAAAATACGGTCATTTCAACCGAGCAACAGCGCCTTGGTGATTTTGCATCTCCTCCTTAGTAGAACAACTTATGGGGGTGGGGTGGGGATGGAGAATTATCAAGGAAATGCATACAGTGTGAACTAATAATGTGGATGTAAGGGGACAGGACACTGAATGCTCCTCTGTGCACTTTCTTATTGGATAGCTGGAAGGAAGAATTGATTTGTTCACGCTGATCTTAGCATTTCAAGTTCAGCTACAATAAACACAATCGCAGGTTAGCTTCATCTGCTCTGAGGGATTGGTGAAGGAATATGGTTGGTGATGTGGAAGTGCTCTGAGTTTATCAGGATGTAATGATTACATTAAAAAAAACACACACACCTCACACTCTACCTGCTATTTACGTTTGGGAATCCTGTCGAAAGTGGAAGACAGTATCTGCTTGTGTTTAGAACCACGTTGCTGGTTATAATTGCAGGATATAAAAGTCAAGCATGCAGATTCTTGGACAAGTTTAGGTAAGATGGTGCCTGCTCCAGTCTCAGTCAAATCGTCCAATGAAAGCTTCAGACTATTCCAAAAAGCCGCGCTAGAAAAAGAAGAAAGTGAGTGGGCAAAGGAACGAAAAAGGCAATTGGAGCAAGCTGAGAGGAAGTTGAAAAACCACCCTCAGGAAAAAGAGAGGTTTGTAATTCCATAGAATTAAACTGAAAGGCTCTATTTCACATGTCTATTAACTAACTTCGCATTGAGTGGTTTCCAGCTGCGTTGTTTTGTTGTTATGTGCAACTGATTGTTATGTAAGAGGAAGTAATTAAAGTTAACAGCAAGAGGACATGCTGATAAAATAGCAAATGTTGAACATTCTTTTCAGAATTAGCCTCCATTTCTAAATATGACTGGGTTTACACTGGAACAGAGCAGAATTATGTTTGGTGGAAACAATCACTCAAGCATGGGAAAATGGTGGGACAGCTTCATTGATAATAAATGTAAAAGTACCAAGCAGACTTTCACACTGTCTCATGGAATAACCTGTGGGATCAAGACCGGCAAAACTAAGGGTCTTTCCAAAGCTTTTAAATTTAAACACCCATTGAATTGGTGAATTGGTGTCACCATTTAAGTTACACTTTATTCACACTACCAATAAATAAATAACCCAAACCCCATGCTGTGAGCTTCCTTGATTAGGACAAATTGCCTATGCTACGATTTTTGGCTCACAAACTTAATGGGCTTGGGGAGAGTTAACTCTGATCATCCCTAGTAGCTTAGAATTGTTCTCCAACTGTGGTACCATGACACTCACAAGCATTTGCATGAGCCTCGAAGGAGAAAACTCTCATTAACAATGTATACTTAACACTGCCACTTTTAATTGGAAAGGAGCAAAGGTACTCTGAGTTGTGCTACCGAGCCCACTGTGTCCTCTGTGTGTTCTTCCCTTGCTCTCATAGCATTATTCCTAGATTAGTTACCATTTGATGAACGATGAAGTGCTTTAACAATATTTCATTTTGTTTTGGCTCCCGGAAACAATGGACAGGCATTCTCTCCATAGCCAATTCATTATGCATGTGTTATGTTTATTATTATTCATTGTAACCCTGTTTCCTTCCTTATGAAAGAGTGCTATGTAGCCTCTCCCCAAAGTCTGCTCTGCCCAGGTAGTCAGAACTCAAGTACAAAATAAGATTTTCTGTGCAATGGTAACAGCTATGTCGCTACATTTGTCAACTGTCATTTCAGCAATATCAGAACATCTTTATTCCCTCTTCCAGGATGTTTTGGGAGGGTGAGGGAACTTGCATTAATGTTGCTGCGTTGCTCCAATTGGCATCTGGTGGTAAAGGCATCCAGCATGCTGATTTTTAAGCCATCCCATCACCCACTGTAGTGACAATGGGCAAATCACTGTACCAAATCACTGCTGATTGTAAGTAAAGAATCGCTTTTGTGTGTGTGTGTTCATTCAAATGTGAAGCTTGCATATCTGACTTCATACACAACAGTTGTTGCCTGGTTTTCTTTAGAAACAGTAGAGAAATGGATTTGAAATCCACAACAGTAAAAGAAAGCTGCCCCATCCCAAAAGCAGTGGCATCTGGAAGAGAGCAACCACACTCAACACACATAGATCGTAATTTGGCAAGAAAACTGGAGCAAGAACGCAGGAGAAGAGAAGCGGTAAGCAACTGATTCATAGATCAGCTTAAAAATGTTGGTCCCCTAACACAACGAAAGAGCTGAGGATCAGCTTAATTTTTTTAATGAAGCCAACAGAACTTTATTGGCTTAAATTGTCTGAAGAACCAGCTTAGAAACTGAGGCTGAAGGAGGTTGAGGGATCAATTTTTTTGCCTGATCTCAGCTGTTTCTTCTTCTTTTTCTTTTTCTGCCTTCATTTACTTTTAAGAATACAGCTTGCAGCAGGCCACTGAAAACCAAACATAGCTCTCAGTCCTAAAATAGTTGTGCACCAACAACTTTATTATCATTTTCCCACTTTTGCTTTTTACAGTTGGAAAGTTAATTGCATATTGATTCAGAATCCAATTCAGCAACGTTTACTTCAGACTGAGTTTCTTTTTTCCTCAATTCCATGCTGCTGTTGTTGTTTTTAACAGTTGACAAGCACCATTGACATGAATTTTCAGAGTGATGTTATGGCAACATTTGAAGAAACCCTGCAGTGAAAGGAGATGGATGATTGCATTGATTGCAGTTCTTCAAAAAGTGGCTATGGATTGCAGAAAATATTCCAAAGAATTGATCCCTGATATTGGAGCACCACTGTTATTAATCTTTTTTTAAGAGCTAGTGTATGAGTATAATTTCAGTTTTATAAAATTAAATTTGGTTATTAAAACCAAAAAAAGCCCATGCAAACTTCCGAGGCATAATTGGTCAGCCCTTCTGAGGAGGTTTTCTGAGTATTGTCGTAGATGAACTAAGCATTTTAAAACCTGTTTAAAAAAAAAAAAATTAAAACCAACCCAAATTTTATTTTAGCAAGTGATGAATTTAAGCAAAAGTATTGATGTGAGGGCTCAAATCTGGTGTTTAAATACTTCTGGAACGCATATGAAGACAAAAATAGTGGTTGGGGAGAGTACTTAAACTCTGGGAAGTAACTGATGTTTGTATATGTATAAATATATTTTTGTTATACTTAACATTTTAATAAGGGTATCTGCAGGTTAATTTTTGTCTTGCTCTGATTTTTGGCTAACATGTTTGTTGAAATATATTTTTTTGAAAATGGCAGGTTAACATTTTTAGCACATTTAGAACTGAAATCTATTTGATATGGAAAAGATAAATCCCTTTTTTTTTAGTAAAAATATGGGAGTGCATTGTCATTTGGTCTTTTGTGTGGTTTAAATTTTTATTTTTGTCTTGAATACAGACCTACAATCTTTTTTTTATTTGATAACAAAATTACATTTACAGCTTTCATATGATAATAAAATAAGTTTTCGTACTGGAGTGTAATCATTTTGAACCTTACAGAATGTTTTGCTATTTTAAAATAATATGCTATCCTAAATCAGTATTTTGTGCCAGAAAGCTACTGAAACGCTTAGGTCACAGTTTAGCCTTTTCAGTCTGAACCTCTATTCCAAAGAGATTGGTCAGTCATAACAATCATTGCTAATGAAAACACCAGAGTATTGTGGCAATTTAAAGATTTAACACATATTTATTATAGCATAAATATTTATTGAAGATAAATGTGTGGAGCATTAACATCAGAGAGATCTGAGGGTGGGGAAACAGTAAAGAAGTCAGTATAAAATAAAGTACAGGAAATATAGTTATAGTTGCATGATTTATAATTAGTATTCATGAAACAGGCACTCTTGCATTGGTGAAACATAGGGTTGGAAGAACTTTTTTCTGTTTAATCCACAGGAAACAGAGTTGAATTATTTGATGAACTCGTGTGCCACAAGGAAATCCTTATAATTCTTTTGCTCAAGAATGACCACCTCCATCATACAAATAAGAAATAGCCACTGGCCTGAATGAATTCATATTAAGTCATAGAAAAGTCACAGAGCTACACAAATGAGAGTGTTAATATGGGCAGGGCACACATTTCTGTAAATTAGTCTAATTTGTTTAGTATGTCATGCAAACCAAGTATGCACCACCTGGAAATTGATACTTCATTTCTGATTTTAAGATCTGGGATCATATTTATTCTTCTGTAGAAACTGTCTCAGACTGCTATGGGATACTGTTGACAAATGATAGCATCTTTACAAAATGAGCAAATGTTCTATATGAATCTCTGATATTGTGGATAATTTTATGTTATCCCTGCAATAATAGGCATGGAAATATATCATCATATATTTCATAGTCAGTTATTGTTTGCTCTGTACGGGGCAACTGCCACTCAACAAATACAAGTCTAAGAAAGAGAGATCTAGGATGAATCATTGATGATTCATTTAAGTGATTTTAGTCAGGAATTGTAGGTGACACCAAGTTGGGCCTGTTACATTCTCTTCTAGTGTATATTATAGCATATTATTTAACTATGCTGATTTACCTTGTTGGAATGTTTTCCTTATATGTTTACAATAAGTTTAAATTAAGGATTGATGAAAGATTTTTTATAATAGGAAAAGGCTAGCTCCTGTCATTATAAACAAATAAGCACATCATGCAGCAAAACCTATGTAAAGGAAGACACATATCTTATGTATAGAAAAACATAGGAAAGATAAAATGCCCATTTAAGGAAACATCTGTTTTAACTCTAGATAAGGAGGCATCTGTTTTAACTATAAATAAGGAGGCATCTGTTTTTACTCCAGATAAGGAAAAAATTGTTTGTAATAAGCTAACACATTCCATTCTAATAATGATTGGCTAAATCTTTTTTAAAAAGCTATAAAAAGGGAGACGGAGAAGCAGTCCATTGTGGCCACTGCCCAATGTTACTTTACAACCTTGGGCTGAATAAATATATTTTCTTTGACCTCCAGTGATCATCTGGTGTGTTTTATTGGATTCCTGGCTTGGGCACAAACTGCAGTAAAAGAAGGTGTCTAATCCTTCTGACAACATCAGTAATCTGTTTTTACCTCAATGTTTGGTTCTGTTTGGGAAATGTCTGAGTTAACCCTTCTAGCCTTTGGTCTGAGTCTGAACAGACAAAGTACTATCACAGGGCATGGTCACAGACAGGCCTTCTAATCTCCTACATTTCTTTGCTGTTACCCCAAAGTTGGAGAAATTTTGTGGAATGTCATTCCATGAAATTCAAGGAAGGACTGCTGCCAGTAGAAGAAAAAAATGACAATAAGTTCTGGTACAACACTAGCCTTCTTATTTGAAAATCATCCTTTAAAATGAATTTGCAATTCCTCCACTTGGTCTTCACCACATGCAGATTTCAAATGCTTTTAACATGTGTCATTGGTTTGTTTGCACGTTTGGTATCTGAGCTGGTAAACAGTCAAGTAAAGAATGTCCCCAGTTCTCTACTTCAAACTTTCCAGCTGCTGAACATTCTGCCCCTGGAGCTTTCTATACTCTATTGGTTAATTAGCAACCTTTCTCCTTCCTTCATAAAAAGATAAGCAAGTATGTACCTAACTCCCTCCTCATGCACACAGTTCATGTATTCATCTATTGGTTTGCAAACCACTTCTTCAGACTGCAAGGGAAAAAGGATTTCTGAAAGTATCAGCAAATGCACTGACAGGCCTGGAATGTCTTCATCTCACCATGGTGTCAGATCAGCCCTGCAGGTCAAGTGTGCCTCTCCCAGCAAAACGTGAGAGTTGTTGCATGGCTATAAACTAGCATGTCAGCAAAATTGCATTTGATGGCTTTTTTTTCCCAAGCTGGGATGGATGCAAAGCACCTGAGGAGGCACAGTTACAACAGACAATTTCTGCCATGAGAAAACAAATGCCCTAAAATACTGGTTAACTGGGAGGCAGGTTTTATCCATCTCTGAAGTGAGAGAGGCAAAAAGGGAAACAATGAGGAACTAGAGCTTTTAGAAGCTTGCAACACATTCACCCCTGGAACGCAGCTGAGAATAGGTGATCAGCAACAGAGATAGGGAAAACTGTTGGTGAACGAGCTTGTTCATTTTTACAGCAACTTTGGAAATCAGGAAGCCTCTCTAGCCTAGAGCCAACTTCACATATGCATGTGCTGGTCAGTTTAAGATAATATGCAGTGGGGGCGATGGACACTTGTTATGCTTAATCAGGATGGAGAACAACGGCTTTCTGTATATGAATGATCTTTGGCTATGCTGGCTGATCTGCTAGAAGTAACAGTTCAGTATCTGGAGGGCTACAGGTCCTTCAACCATGGACTATAAATACATCACTAAGAAGAGTAATGAAACAGCTATCCCCATTATCTTACTGTACTCTGCTACTCCAAGCTGTTTTCTCCCAGCCTGACTCATTTCTGGTATCTGAAGCAGAAAGCGTGCTGTCGAGGGAAGCAGAAAAGTATATGTATTGCTTCCCACTGCAAGATCACTCTCACTAAAACAAAATTGTTATTGTACAATAATTTATTTCAGCTGAATCTTGCAATCTAGAGGTGAAAAAATGATGTGGGCTCCATGCAGGAACAGCACCTCTCTCACTCTCTTCCTTTTTAATAGTTGTCCTGTCTGGAGGAAGGAAGGAATAAGTATAGTGGTTGCTAGGCAACTACTGACATTCCTCTACTACAACCAAAGCTGGAAGTAGGGAATGCCAGCAATGATGAAATGGCACTCATGTCTACAGCTATCAGATTCAGACTGCACAAACCCAGATGTCCATAGATGACTTTGCTCCCATCTAGTGGTTATCTGGATTTTTGCAGCTCAGATCTAGTAACCCTGCTCATGTCTTCCCATCCTGTAATCTGTTGTTTCCTTCCTTCCTTCCTTCCTTCCTTCCTTCCTTCCTTCCTTCCTTCCTTCCTTCCTTCCTTCCTTCCTTCCTTCCTTATTTTTGCATTTCTATTTTCTATTTTCCAGGAAAGAAATATATCCCATTAGGATTCTGTATAGATACAACTCATCTGGTTCAACTCATATAGCTTAAAATAAAAAAAGAGGATGCAAAGTTAATTTTGGAGAAAACTTGTTTTAATCCCACGCTGTCCCCAAGACATGATATTACCACATTGATTGCAGTATTTTCTTTCTTGATACTTACAGAAATTAAACAAAGTAACCAGCCTATCTTTAAAGGCAAAATCCATATAACAGACTATATAGAGGCCACTAACATTTTAGATAAGCATACTGCCAATCAATTTTGAAGAATATAAATGGATTGCTTGACTGTATCAGTAGAGTGTGAGGAAATATGTTACAGGTAATCCTTGTTTAATGTCTACTAATTCAGCGACTGTTCGAAGTTACGATGGCACCAAACAAGAGGTACTTAACAACAGGTCCTCGTAGTTGCGGCCACTGCAGCATCCCTGCAGCCACGTGAACACGATTCAGGCACTTGGCAACCAGCTCACAATCATGATTTTGCAGCATCCTGCAGTCATGTGATTGTCATCTGAAGTCATGTGATTGTCACTGCTGGCTTCTGACAAGCAGTCAATGGGGAAGTTGGCAGGAGGTTGCAATTGGCAATCATGTGACTGCAGGACACCATGACTGCATGGGATTCACCTAACAACAGCAATGGGGACTGCCAGAACTGCAGTTGTAAGTTAACGTGGTCACGTGATATTGTGCCTTACAACCACATTGCTTAGCAACCAAGTTCCCAGTCCCAATTACTGTATTTTTCCGACAATAAGAGCCCCCATATACAAGATGACCCCCACTTTTCCAACCCAAAATTAAAAAATCAATATTTTAAATGTGCAGAACACATTTTTATTTAGTAATTAGTTAACATTTACCTGATACACTCGGTGGGAGGAGGTCCAAACCTCTCTGCAGCTCTATTTCCAGGCTCTTTTGCATAACTGATTACATTCAAGCACGAGTGAAACTGCCGATAGCTCGTCTCTGCAAACAGCCTTCCTCTAATTGGTTTGTTCAGCATCAGCTGACATCAGTTACATCAGGCTCGTGATTGGAGGAAGTCTGTTTGGGAGACAAGCTATTTCACTCGTGATTGGAGGCTAGTAATAGGAGGAAGCCTCTCTGCACAAACAAAGTATGGGCAGTTTTGCAACCGCGCAATTCTCGGCTGACTTCCTTGAATAAGACGCCCTTCAGTTTTTAGGGTAAGGATTTTAGAAAAAAGTATCGTCTTATAGTCGGAAAAATACGGTACCTTCGGTAAGTAAGGACTACTTGTATTTATCATAACGGGGTTGATTTCTGCCTCTAGTCTATCAAGAACTTCAGCATACTGGAGAATCAGGCAGGCATACAGATATGAGTCTCCCTGCCACTGATTTTCACCTCTTGTGCCAGGAATTAATGATTAATAATTATCTAGGCCAGTATTTCCAACCCAGTCCCTCTAAGTTAAAATGGGAGTGCAATTATTGTGGTTGCAGTGATTCCTGACACATCTGGAGGAGACCAGGTTGGAAGGCTGCTCTTTTAATTGAACTCTTTTAATTTCTTTAATCATTAACTGTTGTACCATTAGTATTTTACAAATCAGAAACTAATCCACAAGCTAGGAGTGATATATAAAAAGCAGATTGCATTTATTATTTATCGTTTCTAAGATCAACTTTCAACCAAAAATTTCCAAAGCATTTCACTAATCATTCACACATATACACAGCCAACATAACAATATGGTGGCACTGAATCTGCATAAAAGCTGCCATAAAACCACCAACACTATAATAAAAATGTAGGCTACTGTAGCAATAAAAATACCCATGGAATCTGGAAAAAACAGAAGTCTTCTGCCACATAAATGTTAGGAAAGACAATGGACTTATCCACAATGCTACTCTAACATCCTTTTTTCTAATCTGAGATACAGCATACAAGTATGTATTTTTTCTGCCCCAATAGCCCACCTGTCTCAGTATAAGTCTGGCAAGTGGTGTTACCTTCCACCTGTACCTTGGGATAAGTTAAAGAAAGCAACTGGTTGAATTTCTGTTGGTAAAGAGAAGCACCCACCAATTGCTGTCCTTCATGTGGTGCTAGGGGAGGAGGTGAGTTTTGACAGATAGCTACACCCATGGGTGTGGCCATCTATTAAGCCCTGATCCAAAGGGTGGATAGAGGCTGCCTGGTAAATCAGGAAAATCTCCTACCCACCCTGCAAATCAATTACAGAACCTGCTCCATGGGGGTTGGATGAAGGAAGCTTCCCAGTAAACCAAGAGAGGAGAGACCCTCCTGTTTTACCTAAAGCCCCTACCAATCCCACAATTCACCTGCAGTGTGTGATGCATGGGGGGGGGTGATGGGTAATTTGCAGGAAGCCTTCGTCACCCCATCCCTGTGAATTGGGTTTGTAGTGAACCACTAGGTTGTTATAGTTAATTTCCCCTGACTTTTTTCCCCACTCCCTACTCTACGTGCTGCCCCTCTGGGCCTTGGCAGCACAGACTGGTGGCAAGAGAAGGAGAGGAAATGAAGTAGGGGAAGACAAGCTACTTTTCTCTCCTTTTCTTGGAAGCCTGGGGAGAAATGATCTGGCAGACGAGTGGTGCTGGCTGCTGTGCAAACTCCCTATCAGGACATTTTTTTAAACATGTGTCTAGTGGTCTCACATGAGACCATGAGACTTGTGTAAATAAGGAGTCTAGCTGCATGCAAAGCACCGCTGAGGTTTTATGTGAGCAGATGTCTGGTGCCTAACTTCTCCTGTTGCCCAACCCACAACAGCCATGGAGGTGAGTGGCCAGTGAGAAGAAGGGAGGACATAGGTCTGGAGAAAAGGAGATGGGTAGATCCCTATCCTTACAGATAGAGACCATGTTGATGATGCCAAATCATGAATACTGCAAGGTCTGTATCATGAAAAGGTGGAAAACACCACCAAGTAAATATGAAGTTAGGCAGCCTCAGTACAGGCTGGGGAGATGAAGGCTGCATCATGAGGAAGTATCCTGAAAAAAATATTGGCAAAGCATCTTTGAACTGCAGATAGACATGTGGATGAGTTCTATGCCAAAGCCTGATCCTCTGGGTAGACTATTTTGCAATCCTGCACAATAATTTCAGCTTCAGTTCCAGCTTCTCTACTGCACTGCTGAGAATCACAAGGCAAGAGTAAAGAAATTGTTACTGGATCATTGAACAGTAACTTAGGCCCATTTCCTCTTAAGTGATGAAGGGCATCAAGGGGTATAAGAACTCAGCCCAATCTATGAAAGAGAATAAGAATTAAATTGGAAAAGTTATTTACGTACTCTCATTTTTAAAACATGAATTTTGGACTTTAGGATTCTAATCCATTTGCACCCGTAGGTGCATCTGCCACTCCTATCAGTTACAGCTCAGAAGTGAATGCAAGCTGCTTGTGCCTTGCTGGATCCAAGGGATAGAGATAGATAGGGATTGCTTTGAAGCTATGACCATCTACAGAGGGGCACAAATGATGATGTGCCACATGTCATGTCTTCATTGTGCAAATTCGTGGGATTCTTCCAGATACCCATATTTGGGTATATTTTGAATTTGGGAGTGCATCATTGGTGTTCTCATAAAACAGCTATTATGGAGGGCTTAGCTTTTCACAGAACAGCTCCCGAAGTAATGTGATCAATCACATAACATTTGTTGATCGGAAGGCTGCTGTTCTTCACCACCACCCCCGCACCTCCATTTTTTTTCTGGGTAGGTGGGCTTCTAAACAAAGCACTATGCTGCAACCACTAACCATTTTATTTTCAAAAGACCACCATGGGCTTCAGAGGCATTCTTCGAAATAAAGTTAGAAATTGATTCCTTACTTTGCAGCATGTGAGCGCCCTTTTCATTTTTATAA